>NW_027436660.1:0-365000 GCF_031877795.1 Strix aluco
CTCCTCTCTCCTCTTCCTCTCTCTTCCTCCCCTCTTATCCTCCTCTCTCTTCCTCCTCTCTCCTCCTCCTCTCTCCTCTGGCTCTCTCTTACTCCTCTCTCTTCCTCCTCCCTTGTCCCCCGCTCTCCTCTTCCTATCTCTTCCTCCTCTCTCTTCCTCCTCTCTCTTCCTCCACTCTCTTCCTCCTCTCTTTTCCTCCTCCTCTTCCTCCGCTCTCTTCCTCCTCTCTCTTCCTCCTCTATTTTTCTCCCCTCTCCTCCTCTCTCCTCTTCATCTCTCTTCCAGCTCTCTTTTCCTCCTCTCTCTTCTTCCTCTCTCTTCCTGCTCTCCCCTCCTCCTCTCTCCTTTTCCTCTCTCTTCCTCCTCTCTCTTTGTCTTCTCTCTTCCTTATATCTCTTCCTCCTCTCTCTTCGTCTTCTCTCCTCTTCCTCTTTCTTCAGCCTCTCTATCACTCCTCTCTCTTCCTCTTCTCTTTTCCTGTCTCTCCTCCTCTCTAGTCTTTCTCTCTCTTCCTCCTCTCTCTTCCCCCTCTATATGTCTCCTCTCTCCTCTTCCTCTCTCTTCCTGCTCTCTTTTCCTCCTCACTCTTTCTCCTCTCTCTTCCTCCACCCTTTTCATCCTTTCTCTTCCTCTCTCTTACTCCTCTCTCCACCTCCTCTCTCTTCCTCCTCTCTCCTCCTCGTCTCTCCTCTTCCTCTCTCTTCCTCCTCTCTACTCTTCCTCATCTCTTCCACCTCTCTCTTCCTCCTCTCTACTCTTCCTCTCTCTTCCTCCTCTCTCTTCCTCCTCTATATTCCTCCACTCTCCTTCACCTCTCTGTTCCTCCTCACTCTTCCTCCTCTCTCTTCCTCCACACTCTTTCTCCTCCTACTCCTCCTCTCTCATCTTCCTCTCTCTTCCACCACTCTTTTCCTCCTCTCTCTTCTTCCTCTCTCTCCCTGCTCTCCCGTCCTCCACTCTCCTTTTCCTCTCTTCCTCCTCTCTCTTTGTCTTCTCTCTTCCTTCTATCTCTTCCTCCTCTCTCTTCATCCTCTCTCCTCTTCCTCTTTCTTACCCTCTCTCTCACTCCTCTCTCTTCCTTTCTCACTCCTCTCTCTTCTCCTCTCTCTTTTCCTGTCTCTCCTCCTCTCTCCTCTTTCTCTTCTCTTCCTCCCCTCTCTTCCTCCTCTTTATTTCTCTCTCTCTCCTCTTCCTCTCTCTTCCTGCTCTTCTTTTTCTCTCTCTCTTCCTCCTCCTCTTCTCCTCTTCCTCTTCTCTATCCTCTCTCTTCCTGCTCTCTTTTCCTCCTCTCTCTTACTCCTCTCTCTTCCTCCATCTCCTTCTCTTCCTCTCTCTTCCTCATCTCTTTTCATCCTCTCTCTTCCTCCTCTCCTCTTCCTCTCTCTTCCTCCTCTCTTTTCCTCCTCTCTCTTCCTCCTGTCTCCTCCTCCTCTCTTCTCTTCCTCTCTCTTCCTCCTCTCTCTTCCTTGTCTCTCTTCCTCCTCTATCTTCTCTCTATATTTCTTCTCTCTCCTCTTCCTCTCTCTTCCTGCTCTCTTTTCCTCCTCTCATCTTCCTACTCTCTCTTTCCTCACTCTTTTCATCCTTTCTCTCTCTCCCTCTTCTCCTCTCTTTTCCTCCTCTCTCTTCCTCCCTATCCTCTTCCTCTCTCTCTTCCTCTCTCTTCCTCCTCTATTTTCCTCCTGTCTCCTTCACCTCACTCTTCATCCTCTCTCTTCCTCCACTCTCTTCCTCTTCTCTCTTCCTCCTCTCTCCTCTTCCTCTCTCTTCCTCCTTTCTCTTCCTCCTCTCTCTTCACTCCTCTCTCCTCTTCTCTCTTCTTCCTCTCTCTTCTTCTCTCGCTTCCTCCTCTCTCTTCCTCCTCTCTCTTCCTCCTCTCTCTTCCTCCTCTATCTCCTCCTCTTTCCTCTTCCTCTCTCTTTCCTCATTCTTTTCCTCCTCTCTCTTCCTCCTCTCTCTTCCTCCACTCTCTTCCTCATGTCTCCTCCTCCTCTCTTCCTCTTCCTCTCTCTTCCACCTCTCTTTTCCTCCTCTCTCTTCTTCCTCTCTCTTCCTGCTCTCCCCTCCTCCTCTCTCCTTTTCCTCTCTCTTCCTCCTCTCTCTGTCTTCTCTCTTCCTTCTATCTCTTCCTCCTCTCTCTTCGTCCTCTCTCCTCTTCCTCTTTCTTCTGCTTCTCTCTCACTCCTCTTCTCCTCTCTTTTCTGTCTCTCCTCCTCTCTACTCTTTCTCTCTCTTCCTCCTCTCTCTTCCTCCTCTATATTTCTCCTCTCTCCTCTTCCTCTCTCTTCCTGCTCTCTTTACCTCCTCTCTCTTCCTCCACTCTTTTCATCCTTTCTCTTCCTCCCTCTTCTCCTCTCATTTCCTCCTCTCTCTTCCTCCTGTCTCCTCTTCCTCTCTCTTCTTCCTCTCTCTTCCTCCTCTATTTTCCTCCTCCTCTCCTCCTCCTCTCTCCTCTTCCTCTCCTCTCCTCCTCTCTCTTCCTCGTCTCTCTTCCTCCTCTGTCCTCCCCCTCTCCCCTCTTCTCTCTCTTTCCTCCTCTCGCTTCCTCCACTCTCTTCCTCCTCTCTCTTACTACTCTCTCTTCTTTCTCTATCTTCCTCCTCTCTCCTCTTCCTCTCTCTTCCTCATCTCTTTTCCTCCCTCTCTTCCTCCTCTCTCCTCTTCCCCTCTCTTCCTCCTCTCTCTTCCTCCACTCTCTTCCTCCTGTCTCCTCCTCCTCTCTTCTCTTCCTCTCTCTTCCTCCTCTCTCTTCCTCGTCTCTCTTCTCCTCTCTCTCTCCTCTTTCTTCCTCCTCTCACCTCTTCCTCCCTCTTCCTCCTCTCTCTTCCTCCTCTCTCTTCCTCGTCTCTCTTCCTCCTCTCTCCTCTTCCTCTCTCTTCCTCCCCTCTTATCCTCCTCTCTCTTCCTCCTCTCTCCTCCTCCTCTCTCCTCTGGCTCTCTCTTACTCCTCTCTCTTCCTCCTCCCTTTGTCCCCCGCTCTCCTCTTCCTATCTCTTCCTCCTCTCTCTTCCTCCTCTCTCTTCCTCCACTCTCTTCCTCCTCTCTTTTCCTCCTCCTCTTCCTCCGCTCTCTTCCTCCTCTCTCTTCCTCCTCTATTTTTCTCCCCTCTCCTCCTCTCTCCTCTTCATCTCTCTTCCAGCTCTCTTTTCCTCCTCTCTCTTCTTCCTCTCTCTTCCTGCTCTCCCCTCCTCCTCTCTCCTTTTCCTCTCTCTTCTCTCCTCTCTCTTTTGTCTTTCTCTCTTCCTTATATCTCTTCCTCCTCTCTCTTCGTCTTCTCTCCTCTTCCTCTTTCTTCAGCCTCTCTATCACTCCTCTCTCTTCCTCTTCTCTTTTCCTGTCTCTCCTCCTCTCTAGTCTTTCTCTCTCTTCCTCCTCTCTCTTCCCCCTCTATATGTCTCCTCTCTCCTCTTCCTCTCTCTTCCTGCTCTCTTTCCTCCTCACTCTCTCTCCTCTCTCTTCTCCACCCTTTTCATCCTTTCTCTTCCTCTCTCTTACTCCTCTCTCCACCTCCTCTCTCTTCTCCTCTCTCCTCCTCGTCTCTCCTCTTCCTCTCTCTTCCTCCTCTCTACTCTTCCTCATCTCTTCACCTCTCTCTTCCTCCTCTCTACTCTTCCTCTCTCTTCCTCCTCTCTTTCTCCTCCTCTATATTCCTCCACTCTCCTTCACCTCTCTGTTCTCCTCACTCTTCCTCCTCTCTCTTCCTCCACACTCTTTCTCCTCCTACTCTCTCCTCTCATCCTCTTCCTCTCTCTTCCACCACTCTTTCCTCCTCTCTCTTCTTCCTCTCTCTCTCCTGCTCTCCCGTCCCTCCACTCTCCTTTTCCTCTCTTCCTCCTCTCTCTTTGTCTTCTCTCTTCCTTCTATCTCTTCCTCCTCTCTCTTCATCCTCTCTCCTCTTCCTCTTTCTTACGCCTCTCTCTCACTCCTCTCTCTTCCTCCTCTCTTTTCCTGTCTCTCCTCCTCTCTCCTCTTTCTCTCTCTTCCTCCCCTCTCTTCCTCCTCTTTATTTCTCCTCTCTCCTCTTCTCTCTCTTCCTGCTCTCTTTTCCTCCTCTCTCTCTTCCTCCTCTCTCTTCCTCCATCTTCCTCCTCTCTCCTCTTCCTCTCTCTTCCTGCTCTCTTTTCCTCCTCTCTCTTACTCCTCTCTCTTCCTCCATCTTCCTCCTCTTTCCTCTTCCTCTCTCTTCCTCATCTCTTTTCCTCCTCTCTCTTCCTCCTCCTCCTCTTCCTCTCTCTTCCTCCTCTCTTTTCCTCCTCTCTCTTCCTCCTGTCTCCTCCTCCTCTCTTCTCTTCCTCTCTCTTCCTCTCTCTCTTCCTTGTCTCTCTTCCTCCTCTATCTTCCTCCTCTATATTTCTTCTCTCTCCTCTTCCTCTCTCTTCCTGCTCTCTTTCCTCCTCTCTCTTCCTCCTCTCTCTTCCTCAACTCTTTTCATCCTTTCTCTTCCTCCCTCTTCCTCCTCTCTTTTCCTCCTCTCTCTTCCTCCTATCTCCTCTTCCTCTCTCCTCTTCCTCTCTCTCCTCCTCTATTTTCCTCCTGTCTCCTTCACCTCACTCTTCATCCTCTCTCTTCCTCCACTCTCTTCCTCTTCTCTCTTCCTCCTCTCTCCTCTTCCTCTCTCTTCCTCCTTTCTCTTCCTCCTCTCTCTTCCTCCTCTCTCTTCCTCTTCTCTCCTCTTCCTCTCTCTTCTTCCTCTCGCTTCCTCCTCTCTCTTCCTCCTCTCTCTTACTCCTCTCTCTTCCTCCTCTATCTTCCTCCTCTTTCCTCTTTCCTCTCTCTTCCTCATTTCTTTTCCTCCTCTCTCTTCCTCCTCTCTCTTCTCCACTCTCTTCCTCATGTCTCCTCCTCCTCTCTTCTCTTCCTCTCTCTTCCTCGTCTCTCTTCCTCGTCTCTCTCCTCCTCTCTCTTCTCCTCTTTCTTCCTCCTCTCTCCTCTTCCTCTCTCTTCCTCCTCTCTCTTCCTCCTCTCTCTTCCTCTTCTCCCTTCCTCCTCTCTCCTCTTCCTATCTCTTCCTCCCCTCTTTTCCTCCTCTCTCTTCCTCCTCTCTCCTCCTCCTCTCTCCTCTGCCTCTCTCTTACTCCTCTCTCTTCCTCCTCCCTTGTCCCCCTCTCTTCTCTTCCTATCTCTTCCTCCTCTCACTTCCTCCTCTCTCTTCTCCACTCTCTTCCTCCTCCTCTACTCCGATCTCTTCCTCCTCTCTCTTCCTCCTCTATTTCCCTCCCCTCTCCTCCTCTCTCCTCTTCCTCTCTCTTCCACCTCTTTTCCTCCTCTCTCTTCTTCCTCTCTCTTCTGCTCTCCCCTCCCTCTCTCTCCTTTTCCTCTCTCTTCCTCCTCTCTCTTTGTCTTCTCTCTTCCTTCTATCTCTTCCTTCTCTCCTCTCCTCCTCCCCTCTCCTCTGCCTCTCTCTTACTCCTCTCTCTTCCTCCTGTCTTTTCCCCCTCTCTCCTCTTCCTCTCTCTCCTCCTCTCTTCCTCCACTCTCTTCCTCCTCTCTCTTCTTCCTCTCTCCTCTCCTCTCTCTTTCACCTCTCTCTTCCTCCTCTCTCTTCCTCCTCTATCTTCCTCCCTCTCTCTCCTTCCTCTCTCTTCCTCATATCTTTTCCTCCTCTGTCTTCCTCCTCACATCCTCTTCCTCTCTCTTCCTCCTCTCTCTTCCTCCACTCTCTTCCTCCTGTCTCCTCCTCCTCTCTTCTCTTCCTCTCTCTTCCTCCTCTCTCTTCCTCGTCTCTCTTCCTCCTCTCTATTCTCCTCTTCTTCCTCCTCTCTCCTCTTCCTCTCTCTTCCTCCTCTCTCTTTCTCCTCTCTCTTCCTTGTCTATCTTCCTCCTCTATATTTCTCTATCTCCTCTTCCTCTCTCTTCCTGCTCTCTTTCCTCCTCTCTCTTCCTCCTCTCTCTTCCTCCACTCTTTTCATCCTTTCTCTTCCTCTCTCTTACTCCTCTGTCCTCTTCCTACTCTTCCTCCTCTCTCTTCCTCCACTCTCTTCCTCCTCTCTCTTCCTCCTCTCTCCTCTTCCTCTCTCTTCCTCCTCTCGCTTCCTCCTCTCTCTTCTCCTCCTCTCTCTTACTCCTCTCCTCTCTTCGTCATTCTTATCTTCCCTCCTCTTTCCTCTTCCTCTCTCTTCCTCATCTCTTTTCCTCCTCTCTTCCTCCTCTCTCCTCTTCCTCTCTCTTCCTCCTCTCTATTCCTCCACTCTCTTCCTCCTTCGCCTCCTCCTCTCTTCTCTTCCTCTCTCTTCCTCCTCTCTCTTCTCGTCTCTCTTCCTCCTCTCTCCTTCTCCTCTTTCTTCCTCCTCTCTCCTCTTCCTCTCCTTCCTCCTCTCTCTTCCTCCTCTCTCTTCCTCCTCTCTCCTCCTCTTCTCTCCTCTGCCTCTCCCTTACTCCTCTCTCTTCTCCTCCCTTCTCCCCCTCTCTCCTCTTCCTCTCTCTTCCTCCTCTCTCATTCCTTCTCTCTTCTCCCCTCTCTTCCTCCTCTCTCCTCTTCCTCTCTCTTCCTCCTCTCTCTTCCTCCTCTCTCTTCCTCCTCTCTCTTCCTCCTCTCTTTTCCTCTCCTCTTTCCTCCGCTCTCTTCTCCTCTCTCTTCCTCCTTTATTTTCCTCCCCTCTCCTCCCTCTCTCCTCTTCCTCTGTCTTCCACCTCTCTTTTCCTCCTCTCTCTTCTTCCTCTCTCTTCTGCTCTCCCCTCCTCCTCTCTCCTTTTCCTCTCTCTTCCTCCTCTCTCTCTTTTTCTTCTCTCTTCTTCTATCTCTTCCTCCTCTCTCTTCGTCCTCTCTCCTCTTCCTCTTTTTTCCGCGTCTCTATCACTTCTCTCTCTTCTCCTCTCTTTCCTGTCTCTCCTCCTCTCTCCTCTTCCTCTCTCTTCCTGCTCTCTTTTCCTCCTCTCTCTACCTCCTCTCTCCTTCTCCTCTCTCTTCCTCACTCTTTCATCCTTTCTCTTCCTCCCTCTTCCTCCTCTCTTTTCCTCCTCTCTCTTCCTCCTGTCTCCTCTTCCTCTCGCCTCTTCCTCTCTCTTCCTCCTCTATTTTCCTCCTCACATCCTTCAACTCGCTCTTCCTCCTCACTCTTCATCCTCTCTCTTCCTCCACTCTCTTCCTCCTCTCTCTTCCTCCTCTCTCCTCTTCCTCGCTCTTCCTCCTTTCTCTTCCTCATCTCTCTTCCTCCTCTCTCTTCCTCCTCTCTCCTCTTCCTCTCTCTTCCTCCTCTCTCTTCCTCGTCTCTCTTCCTCCTATCTCTTCTCCTCTTTCTTCCTCTCTCTCCTCTTCCTCTCTCTTCCTCCCTCTTTTCTCCTCTCTCTTCCTCCTCTCTCCTCCTCCTCTCTCCTCTGCCTCTCTCTTACTCCTCTCTCTTCCTCCTTCCTTGTCCCCCTCTCTCCTCTTCCTATCTCTTCCTCCTCTCTCTTCCTCCTCTCTCTTCCTCCTCTCTCTTCCTCTTCTCTTTTCTCCTCCTCTTACTCCGCTCTCTTCCTCCTCTTCCTCATCTATTTTTCTCCCCTCTCCTCCTCTCTCCTCTTCATCTCTCTCCAGCTCTCTTTTCCTCCTCTCTCTTCTTCCTCTCTCTTCCTGCTCTCCCCTCCTCCTCTCTCCTTTCTCTCTCTTCCTCCTCTCTCTCTTTTCTTCTCTCTTCCTTCTATCTCTTCCTCCTCTCTCTTCGTCTTCTCTCCTCTTCCTCTTTCTTCCGCCTCTCTCTCACTCCTCTCTCTTCCTCGTCTCTTTTCCTGTCTCTCCTCCTCTCTGACTTTCTCTCTCTTCTTCCTCTCTCTTCCTCTCTATATTTCTCCTCTCTCCTCTTCCTCTCTATTCCTGCTCTCTTTTCCTCCTCTCTCTTCCTCCTCTCTCTTCCTCCACTATTTTCATCCTTCTCTTTCTCTCTCTTACTCCTCTCTCCTCTTCCTCCTCTTCCTCCTCTCTTTTCCTCCTCTCTCTTCCTCCTGTCTCCTCTTCCTCTCTCCTCTTCATCTCTCTTCCTCCTCTATTTTCCTCCTCTCTCCTTCACCTCTCTCTTCATCCTCACTCTTCCTCCTCTCTCTTCTCCACTCTCTTCCTCCTCTCTACTCCTCCTCTCTCCTCTTCCTCTCTCTTCCTCGCTCTCTTCCTCGTCTCTCTTCCTCCTCTGTCCTCCCCCTCTCTCCTCTTCCTTTCTCTTCCTCATCTCGCTTCCTCCTCTCTCTTCCTCCTCTCTATTACTCCTCTCTCTTCCTCCTCTCTCTTCCTCCTCTCTCCTCTTCCTCTCTCTTCCTCATCTCTTTTCCTCCTCTCTCTTCCTCCTCTCTCCTCTTCCTCTCTCTTCCTCCTCTCTCTTCCTCCTCTATATTTCTCCTCTCTCCTCTTCCTCTCTCTTCCTGCTCTCTTCTCCTCCTCTCTCTTCCTCTTCTCTCTTCCTCCACTCTTTTCATCCTTTCTCTTCCTCTCTCTTACTCCTCTCTCCTCTTTCTCCACTTCCTCCTCTCTTTTCCTCCTCTCTCTTCCTCCTCTCTCCTCCTCCTATCTCCTCTGCCTCTCTCTTACTCCTCTCTCTTCCTCCTCCCTTGCCCCCCTCTCTCCTCTTCCTCTCTCTTCCTCCTCTCTCTTCCTCCCCTCTCTTCCTCCTCTCTCCTCTTCCTCTCTCTTCCTCCTCTCTCTTCCTCCTCTCTCTTCCTCCTCTCTCTTCCTCCTCTCTTTTCCTCCTCCTCTTCCTCCGCTCTCTTCCTCCTCTCTCTTCCTCCTCTATTTTTCTCCCCTCTCCTACTCTCTCATCTTCATCTCTCTTCCTGCTCTCTTTTCCTCTCTCTCTTCTTCCTCTCTCTTCATGCTGTCCCCTCCTCCTCTCTCCTTTTCCTCTCTCATTCTCCTCTCTCTTTGTCTTCTCTCTTCCTTCTATCTCTTCCTCCTCTCTCTTTGTCCTTTCTCCTCTTCCTCTTTCTTACGCCTCTCTCTCACTCCTCTGTCTTCCTCCTCTCTTTTCCTGTCTCTCCTCCTCTCTCCTCTTTCTCTCTCTTCCTCCTCTCTCTTCCTTCTCTATATTTCTCCTCTCTCCTCTTCCTCTCTCTTCCTGCTCTCTTTTCCTCCTCTCTCTTCCTCCTCTCTCTTCCTCCACTCTTTCACCCTTTCTCTTCCTCTCTCTTACTCCTCTCTCCTCTTCCTCCTCTTCCTCCTCTCTTTTCCTCCTCTCTCTTCCTCCTGTCTCCTCTTCCTCTCTCCTCTTCCTCTCTCTTCCTCCTCTATTTCCTCCTCTCTCCTTCACCTCTCTCTTTCCTCCTCACTCTTCATCTTCTCTCTTCCTCCACTTTCATCCTCCACTGTACTCCTCCTCTCTCCTCTTCGTCTCTCTTCCTCCTCTCTCTTCCTCGTCTCTCTTCCTCCTCTCTCCTCCCCCTCTCTCCTCTTCCTCTCTCTTCCTCTTCTCGCTTCCTCCTCTCTCTTCCTCCTCTCTCTTACTCCTCTCTCTTCCTCCTCTATCTTCCTCCTCTCTCCTCTTCCTCTCTCTTCCTCATCTCTTTTCCTCCTCTTTCTTCCTCCTCTCTCCTCTTCCTCTCTCTTCCTCCTCTCTCTTCCACCTGTCTCCTCCTCCTCTCTTCTTTTCCTCTCTCTTCCTCCTCTCTCTTCTCCTCTTTCTTCCTCCTCTCTCCTCTTCCTCTCTCTTCCTCCTGTATTTTCCTCCTCTCTCCTTCACCTCTCTCTTCCTCCTCACTCTTCATCCTCTCTCTTCCTCCACTCTCATCCTCCACTCTACTCTCCTCTCTCCTCTTCCTCTCTCTTCTTCCTCTCTCTTCCTCCTCTCTCTCTCTCTCTCTCCTCTTCCTCTCTCTTCCTCCCCTCTTTTCCTTCTCTCTCTTCCTCCTCTCTTCCTCCTCTTCTCTCCTGTGCCTCTCTCTTATTCCTCTCTCTTCCTCCTCCCTTGTCTCCCTCTCTCCTCTTCCTCCCTCTTCTTCTCTCTTCCTCCTCTCTCTTCCTCCTCTCTCTTCCTCCTATCTTTTCCTCCTCCTCTTCCTCCGCTCTCTTCCTCTCTCTCTTCCTCCTCTATTTTCCTCCCCTCTCCTCCTCTCTCCTCTTCCTCTCTCTTCACCCTCTTTTCCTCCTCTCTCTTCTTCCTCTCTCTTCCTGCTCTCCCCTCCTCCTCTCTCCTTTTCCTCTCTCTTCCTCCTCTCTCTTTGTCTTCTCTCTTCCTTCTATCTCTTCCTCCTCTCTCCTCCTCGCCTCTCCTCTGCCTCTCTCTTACTCCTCTCTCTTCCTCCTCTCTTGACCCCCTCTCTCCTCTTCCTCTCTCTTCCTCCTCTCTTCCTCCCCTCTCTTCCTCCTCTCTTTTTTTCCTCTCTCCTCTTCCTCTCTCTTCCTCCTCTCTTTTCCTCCTCCTCTTCCTCCGCTCTCTTCCTCCTCTCTCTTCCTCATCTATTTTCCTCCCCTCTCCTCCTCTCTCCTCTTCCTCTCTCTTCCACCTCTCTTTTCCTCCTCTCTCTTCTTCCTCTCTCTTCTGCTATCCCCTCCTCCACTCTCCTTTTCCTCTCTCTTCCTCCTCTCGCTTTGTCTTCTCTCTTCCTTCTATCTCTTCCTCCTCTCTCTTCATCCTCTCTCTTCTTCCTCTTCTTACGTCTCTCTCTCACTCCTCTCTCTTCCTCCTCTCTTTTCCTGTCTCTCCTCCTCTCTCCTCTTCTCTCTCTTCCTCCTGTCTCTTCTTCCTCTATATTTCTCCTCTCTCCTCTTCTTCTCTCTTCCTGCTCTCTTTTCCTCCTCTCCCTTCCTCCTCTCGCTTCCTCCTCTCTCTTCCTCCTCTCTCTTCCTCCTCTCTCTTCCTCCTCTATCTTCCTCCTCTCTCCTCTTCCTCTCTGTTCCTCACCTCTTTTCCTCCTCTCTCTTCCTCCTCACACATCTTCCTCTCTCTTCCTCCTCTCCTTTTCCTCCACTCTCTTCCTCCTGTCTCCTCCTCCTCTCTTCTCTTCCTCTCTCTTCCTCGTCTTTCTTCCTCGTCTCTCTTCCTCCTCTCAATTCTCCTCTTTCTTCCTCCTCTCTCCTCTTCCTCTCTCTTCCTCCTCTCTCTTCCTCCACTCTCTTCCTTGTCTCTCTTCCTCCTCTCTCCTCTTCCTCTCTCTTCCTCCCCTCTTTTCCTCCTCTCTCTTCCTCCTCTCTCCTCCTCCTCTCTCCTCTGCCTCTCTCTTACTCCTCTCTCTTCCTCCTCCCTTGTCCCCCTCTCTCCTCTTCCTCCTCTCTTTTCCTCCTCTCTCTTCCTCCTGTCTCCTCTTCCTCTCTCCTCTTCCTCTCTCTTCCTCCTCTCGCTTCCTCCTCTCTCTTCCTCCTCTCTTTTTCTCCTGTCTCTTCCTCCACTCTCCTCCCCCTCTCTCCTCTTCCTCTCTCCTCCTCCTCACGCTTCCTCCTCTCTCTTTCTCCTCTCTTTCTCTCCTCTCTCCTCCTCCTCTCTCCTCTTCCTCTCTCTTCCTCCTCTCTTTTCCTCCTCCATTTCCTGCTCTCTCCTCCTTCTCTCTCTTCCGTCTCTCTTTTCCTCCTCTCTCTTCTCCTCTCTCTTTCTCCTCTCTTTTCCTCCCCTTCTTCCTTCTCTCTCTTCCTCCGCTCTCCTCTTCCTCTCTCCTCCTCCTCTCTCCTCTTCCTCTCTCTTCCTCCTCTATTTTCCTCCTCTCTCCTCCACCACTCTCTTCTTCCTCTCTTCCTCCTCTCTCCTCCTTCTCTCTCATCTGCCTCTCTCTTACTCCTCTCTCTTCCTACTCTCTATTCCTCCTCTCTTTTCCTCCTCCTCTTCCTCCTCCCTCTTTTTTCTCTCTCTTCCTCTCTCTCTTCCTCCGCTCTCTTCCTCCTGTCTCCTCCCACTCTCTCCTCTTTATCTCTCTTCCTCTTCTCTCTTCCTCTTCTCTCTTCCTCTTCTCTCTTCCTCCTCTCTCTTCCCCCTTTCTCTTCCTTCTCTCTCCTTTTCTCTCTCTTCCTTCTCTCTCGTCCTCCTCTCTCTTCCTCTCTCTTTTCCTGTCTCTCCTCCTCTCTCCTCTTTCTCTCTCTTCCTCCTCTCTCTTCCTCCTCTCTCTTCTCCTCTCTCTTCCTCCTCTCTCTCTTCCTCCTCTCTCATTTACCTCTCTCTTCCTCCTCTCTCCTCTACTCTCTCTTCCTCCTCTCTCTTCTCCTCTCTTTTCCAATTCCTTTCCTCCTTCCTCCTTTTCCTCTCTCTTCCTTCACTCTCTTCCTCCTCTCTCATCCTCCTCTCTCTTCTTCTTCTCTCATCCTCCTCTCTCTTCCTCCTCTCTCTTCCTCCTCTCCCTTCCTCCTCTCTTTTCCTCCTCTCTCTTCCTCCTCTCTCCTCCTTCTCTCTCCCTGCCTCTCTATTACTCCTCTCTCTTCCTACTCCCTTATCCTCCTCTCTCCTCTTCCTCTCTCATCCTCCTCTCTCTTCTCCTGTCTCTTCCTCCTCTCTCCTCCCCCTCTCTCCTCTTCATCTCTCTTCCTCCTCACGCTTCCTCCTCTCTATTCGTCCTCTCTCCTCCTCCCCTCTCTTCGTCCTCACTCTTCCTCTACACTCTTCCTATTCTCTCTTCCTACTCTCTCCTCTTCCTCTCTCTTCCTCCCCCCTTTCCTCCTCTCTCTTCCTCCTCTCTCCTCCTCCTCTCTCTTCCTCCTCTATTTTCCTCCTCTCTCCTCCTCCTCCTCTTCTTCTCTCCTCCACCTCTCTTTTCCCTCCTCTCTTTTCCTTCTCTCTCCTCTTCCTCTCTCGTCCTCATCTCTCTTCCTCCTCACTTTCCCTCCTCTCTCCTCTTCCTCTTTCTTCTTCCTCTCTCTTCCTCCTCTCTCTTCCTTCCTCTCTCTTCATCCTCTCCCTTCGTCCTCTCTTCCTCCACTCTTTTCCTCCTCTCTCCTTTTTCTCACTCTTCCTCCTCTCTCTTCTCCACTCTCTTCCTCCTCTCTCTTCCTCTTCTCTTTCTCCTCCTCTTCCTCCTCTCTCCTTTTCCTCTCTCTTCCTCCTCTCTCTTCCTCCTCTCTCCTCTCCCTCTCTGTTCCTCCTCTCTGTTACTCCTCTCTCTTCCTCCTCTCTCATTTACCTTCTCTCTTCCTCCTCTCTCCTCTTCCTCTCTCTTCATCCTCGCTCTTCCTCCTCTCTCTTCCACCCATCTTTTCCTCCTCTCTCTTTCTCATCTCTCTTCCTCCTCTCATTTCCTCGTGTCTCCTTTTCCTCTCTCTTCCCTCCTCTCTCTTCTCCTCTCTCCTTCTCTCTTTTCCAACTCCTCTCCTCCTTTCTCTTTTCCTCTCTCTTCTCCTCTCTCTTCCTCCTCTCTCCTCATCCTCTCTCTCTTCCTCTCTCTCTTCCTCCTCTCTCTTCCTCCTCTCATCCTCCTCCTCTCTCCTCTGCCTCTCTCTTACTCCTCTCTCTTCCTCCTCTCTTGTCCCTCTCTCCTCTTCCTCTCTCTTCCTCCCCTCTTTTCTCCTCTCTCTTCCTCCTCTCCTCCTCCTCTCTCCTCTGCCTCTCTCTTACGCCTCTCTTCCTTCTCTCTCTTGTCCCTCTCTCCTTTTCTCTCTCTTCCTCCTCTCTCTTTGTCTTCTCTCTTCCTTTTACCTCTTCCTCCTCTCTCTTCTCCTCTCTCTTCGTCCTCTCTCCTCTTCCTCTTTCTTCCGCTCTCTCTCACTCCTCTCTCTTCCTCTTCTCTTTTCCTGTGTCTCCTCCTCTCTCCTCTTTCTCTCTTTTCCTCCTATCTCTTCGTCCTCTATATTTCTCCTCTCTCCTCTTCCTCTCTCTTCCTGCTCTCTTTTCCTCCTCTCTCTTCCTCCTGTCTCCTCTTCCTCTCTCTTCTTCCTCTCTCTTCCTACTGTATTTTCCTCCTCTCTCCTTCAACTCTCTCTTCCTCCTCACTCTTCCTCCTCTCTCTTCCTCCACTCTCTTCCTGTCTCTCCTCCTCCTGTCTCCTCTTCCTCTCTCTTCCTCCTCTCTCTTCCTCCTCTATTTTCCTCCTCTCCTCCTCCTCTCTGCTCTTCCTCCCTCCTCCACCTCTCTTTTCCTCCTCTCTCTTCCTTCTCTCTCCTCTTCTCTCTCGTCCTCATCTCTCTTCCTCCTCTCTCTTCATCTTCTCTCTTCCTTCTCTCTCTTCCTCCTCTCTTTCCTGCTCCTCTTCCTCCTCTCTCCTTTTCCTCTCTCTTCCTCCTCTCTCTTCCTCCTCTCTCTTCCTCCTGTCTCTTCCTCCTCTCTCATTTACCTGTCTCTTCCTCCTCTCTCCTCTAACTCTCTCTTCTCCTCTCTCTTCCTCCTCTCCTTGTTCCTCTCTTTCCAACTCCTTTCCTCCTTTCTCCTTTCCTCTCTCTTCCTTCACTCTCTACCTCCTCTCTCATCCTCCTCTATCTTCTTCTTCTGTCTTCGTCCTCTCTTTTCCTCCTTCTCTTCCTCCTCTCTCCTCCTTCTCTCTCCCCTGCCTCTCTCTTACTCCTCTCTCTTCCTACTCTCTTTTCCTCCTCTCTCCTCTTCCTCTCTCTTCCTCCTCACGCTTCCTCCTCTCTCTTCGTCCTCTCTCTCCTCCTCTCTCTTCTCCTCACTCTTCCTCTACACTCTTCCTATTCTCTCTTCCTCCTCTCTCCTCTTCCTCTCTATTCCTCCCCTCTTTTCCTTCTCTCTCTTCCTCCTCTCTCCTCCTCCTCTCTCTTCCTCCTCTATTTTCCTCCCCTCTACTCCTCCTCTCCTCTTCCTCTCTCCTCCACCTCTCTTTCCTCCTCTCTCTTCCTTGTCTCTCCTCTTCCTCTCTCGTCCTCATCTCTCTTCCTCATCACTTTCCCTCCTCTCTCCTCCTCCTCTTTCTTCTTCCTCTCTTCCTCCTCTCTCGTCCTCCTCTCTCTTCATTCTCTCTCTTCCTCCTCTCTTCCTCCACTCTTTTCCTCCTCTCTCCTTTTCTCACTCTTCCTCCTCTCTCTTCCTCCTCTCTATTCCTCCTCTCTTTTCCTCTTCCTCTTCCTCCTCTCTCCTTTTCCTCTCTCTTCCTCCTCTCTCTTCCTCCTCTCTCCTCTTCCTCTCTCTTCCTCCACTCTTTTCCTCCTCTCTCTTCCTCCTCTCTCCTCCTCCTCTATCCTCTGCCTCTCTTTTACTCCTCTCTCTTCCTCCTCTCTTGTCCCCCTCTCTCCTCTTCCTCTCTCTTCCTCCTCTCTCTCCCTCCTCTCTCTTCCTCCTCTCTCTTCCTCCTCTCTCTTCCTCTTCTATTTTCCTCCCCCCTCCTCCTCTCTCTTCCTCCTCTCTCTTCCTCCTCTCTCTTCCTCCTCTCTCCTCTTCCTCTCTCTTCTCCTCCTTATTCCTCCTCTCTTTTCCTCCTCTCTCTTCCTCCTCTCTCATTTTCCTCTCTCTTCGTCCTCTCTCTTCCTCCTCTCTCTTCCTCCACTCTCTTCCTCCTCTCTCCTTCTCCTCTCTTCTCTTCCTCTCTCTTCCTCGTCTCTCTTCCTTGTCTCTCTTACTCCTCTCTCCTCTTCCTCTCTCTTCCTCCGCTCTTTTACTCCTCTCTCTTCCTCTTCTCTCGTCCTCCTCTCTCCTCTGCCTCTCTCTTACTCCTCTCTCTTCCTCCTCTGTTGTCCCCCTCTCTCCTCTTCCTCTCTCTTCCTCCTCTCTCTTCCTCCTCTCTCTTCCTCCTCTCTTTTCCAACTCCTCTTCCTCCTTTCTCCTTTTCCTCTCTCTTCCTCCTCTATTTTCCTCCTCTCTCCTCTTCCTCTCTTTCCTCTTTCTCTTCCTCCTCTCTCTTCCTCCTCTCTTCCTCCTCTCTCTTCCTCCTCACTCTTCTCTCTTCCTCCTCTCTCTTCCTCCTCTCTCATCCTCCTCTCACATTTACCTCTCTCTTCCTCCTCTCTCCTCTTCCTCTCTCTTCCTCCTCGCTCTTGCTCCTCTCTCTTCCTCCCCTCTTTTCCTCCTCTCTCTTTCTCCTCTCTCTGCACCTCTCATTTGCTCGTGTCTATTTTCCTCTCTCTTCCTCCTCTCTCTTCCTCCTCTCTCATTTACCTCTCTCCTCCTCCTCTCTCCCCTTCCTCTCTCTTCCTCCTCGCTCTTCCTCCTGTCTCTTCCTCCCCTCTTTTCCTCCTCACTCTTTCTCCTCTCTCTTCCTCCTCTCATTTCCTCGTGTCTCCTTTTCCTCTCTCTTCCTCCTCTCTCTTCCTCCTCTCTCTTCTTCCTCTCTCTTCCTCCTCTCTCTTCCTCGACTCTCTTCCTCCTCTCCTCCCCCTCTCTCCTCTTCCTCTCTCTTCGTCCTCTCGCTTCCTCCTCTCTCCTCTTCCTCTCTGTTCCTCCTTTCTCTTCCTCCTCTCTCTTCCTCCTCTCTCTTCCTCCTCTCTTTTCCTCCTCCTCTACCTCCACTCTCTTCCTCCTCTCTCTTCCTCCTCTATTTTACTCCCCTCTCCTCCTCCTCTCTCCTCTTCCTCTCTGTTCCTGCTCTCTTTTCCTCCTCTGTCTTCCTCCTCTCTCTTCCTCCAATATTTTCATCCTTTCTCTTCCTCTCTCTTCCTCCTCTCTCCTCTTCCTCCTCTTCCTCCTCTCTTTTCCTCCTCTCTCTTCCTCCTGTCTCCTCTTCCTGTCTCTTCTTCCTCTCTCTTCCTCCTCTATATCCTCCTCTCTCCTTCACCTCTCTCTTCCTCCTCACTCTTCCTCCTCTCTCTTCCTCCACTCTCTTCCTCATCTCTCCTCCTCCTCTCTCCTCTTCCTCTCTCTTCCTCCTATCTCTTCCTCGACTCTCTTCCTCCTCTCTCCTCCCCCTCTCTCCTCTTCCTCTCTCTTCCTCCTCTTGCTTCCTCCTTTCTCTTCTTCTTCTCTCTTCCTCCTCTCTCTTCCTCCTCTCTCCTCTTCTTCTCTCTTCCTCCTCTCTCTTCCTCCTCTCTCTTCCTCCTCTCTCCTCTTCATCTCTCTTCCTCCTCTCTTTTCCTCCTCTCTCTTCCTCCTCTCTCTTCCTCCACTGTTTTAATCCTTTCTCTTCCTCTCTCTTCCTCCTCTCTCCTCCTCTCTTTTCCTCCTCCTCTTCCTCCTCTCTCCTTTTCCTCTCTCTTCCTCCTCTCTCTTCCTCCTCTCCCCTCTTCCTCTCTCTTCCTGCTCTCTCTTCCTCCTCTCTCTTCCTCCCTTCTTTTCCTCCTCTTTCTTTCTCCTCCCTCTTCATACTCTCATTTCCTCGTCTCTCCTTTTCCTCTCTCTTCCTCCTCTCTCTTCATCCTCTTCCCTGTTCCTTTCTCTTCCTCGTGTCTCTTCCTCTTCTCTTCCTCCTCTCTCTTCCTACTCTCTTCTCTTCGTCTCTCTTCCTCCTCCTTTTCTGCTCTCTCCTCCTCCTCTCTCTTCCTTATCTCTGTTCCTCCTCTCTCTTAATCCTCTCTCTTTCTCCTCTCTTTTCCTTCTCTTCTTCCTGCTCTCTCTTCTCCTCTCTCCTCTTCCTCTCTCCTCTTCCTCTCTCTTCCTCCTCTCTCTTCCTCCTCTCTCTTCCTCCTCTCTCCTCTTCTTCTCTCTTCCTCCTCTCTCTTCCTCCTCTCCCTTCCTCCTCTCTTTTCCTCCTCTGTCCTCCTCCTCTCTCTTCTTCCTCTCTCTTCCTTTCTCTTCATCCCCTCTTTTCCTCCTCTCTCTGTCTCCTCTCTCCTCCTTCTCTCTCCTCTGCCTCTCTCTTACTCCTCTCTCTTCCTACTCTCTTTTCGTACTCTCTCCTCTTTCTCTCTCTTCCTCCTCTCTCCTCCCCCTCTCTCCTCTTTCTCTCTCTTCCTCCTCACGCTTCCTCCTCTCTCTTCGTCCTCTCTCCTCCTCCTCTCTCTTCGTCCTCACTCTTCCTCTTTTCTCTAACTTTCTCTCTTCCTCCTCTCTCCTCTTCATCTCTCTTCCTCCCCTCTTTTCCTCCTCTCTCTTCATCCTCTCTCCTCCTCCTCTCTCCTCTGCCTCTGTCTTCCTCCTCTCTATTCCTCCTCTCTTTTCCTCCTCTCTCCTCTATCTCTCTCTTCCACCTCTCTCCTACACCTCTCTCCTCTTCCTCTCTCTTCCTCCTCTCTCTTCCTCCTGTCTTTTCCTCCTTACTCCTCCCCCTCTCTCCTCTTCCTCTCTCTTCCTCCTCAGGCATCGTCCTCTCTCTTCCTCCTCTCTCCTCCTCCTCTCTCTTCGTCCTCTCTCCTCCTCCTCTCTCTTCGTCCTCACTCTTCCTCTTTTCTCTTCCTTTCTCTCTTCCTCCTCTCTCCTCTTCATCTCTCTTCCTCCCCTATATTCCTCCTCTCTCTTCATCCTCTCTCCTCCTCCTCTCTCCTCTGCCTCTGTCTTCCTCCTCTCTATTCCTCCTCTCTTTTCCTCCTCTCTCCTCTATCTCTCTCTTCCACCTCTCTCCTACTCCTCTCTCCTCTTCCTCTCTCTTCCTCCTCTCTCTTTCTCCTGTCTTTTCCTCCTTACTCCTCCCCCTCTCTCCTCTTCCTCTCTCTTCCTCCTCAGGCGTCGTCCTCTCTCTTCCTCCTCTCTCCTCCTCCTCTCTCTTCCTCCTCTCTCCTCCTCCTCTCTCTTCCTCCTCTCTTTTCCTCCTCACTCTTCCTCCTCTCTCTTCCTCCTCTCTTTTCCTACTCTATTTTCCTCCTCTCTCCTCCTCCTCTCTCCTCTTCCTCTCTCTTCCACCTCTCTCTTCCACCTCTCTCTTCCTCCTCTCTCTTCCTCCTTTCTCCTCTTCCTCTCTCTTCCTCATCTCTTTTTTTCCTCTCCCTCCTCTCTCCTCTTCCTCTCTCTTCCTCCTCTCTTTTCCTCCTATCTACTCCTCCTTTTTCTTCCTCTCTCTTTCTCCTCTCTCTTCCTCCTATCTCTTCATCCTCTCTCTTCCTCCTCTCTCTTCCTCCACTCTTTTCTCCTCTCTCCTTTTTCTCACTCTTCCTCCTTTCTCTTCCTCTTCTCTCTTCCTCCTCTCTTTTCCTCCTCCTCTTCCTCCTCTCTCCTTTTCCTCTCTATTCTTCCTCTCTCTTCCTCCTCTCTCATTTACCTCTCTCTTCCTCCTCTCCCATCTTCTTCTCTCTTCCTCCTCTCTCTTCCTCTCTTCCTTTCTTCCTCTCTCTTCCTCCTCTCTCTTCCTCCTCTCTCTTCCTCCTCTCTTTTCCAGCTCGTCTTCCTCCTTTATCCTTTTCCTCTCTCTTCCTCCTCTCTCTTCATCCTCTCTCCTGTTCCTTTCTCTTCCTCCTCTCTCTTCCTCCTCTCTCCTCTTCCTCTCTCCTCCTCCTCCTTTTCTGCTCTCTCCTCTCTCTTCCTTCTCTCTGTTCCTCCTCTCTCTTAATCCTCTCTCTTTCTCCTCTCTTTTCCTTCTCTTCTTCCTTCTCTCTCTTCCTCTTCTCTCCTCTTCCTCTCTCCTCTTCCTCTCTCTTCCTCCTCTCTCTTCCTCCTCTCTCCTCCTCCTCTCTCCTCTGCCTCTGTCTTACTCCTCTCTCTTCCTCCTCACTTTTCCTCCTCTCTCCTCTATCTCTCTCTTCCACCTCTCTCCTACTCCTCTCTCTTCTTCCTCTCTCTTCCTCCTCTCTCTTCCTCCTGTCTTTTCCTCCTCTCTCCTCCCCCTCTCTCCTCTTCCTCTCTCTTCCTACTCACGCGTCGTCCTCTCTCTTCCTCCTCTCTTCTCCTCCTCTCTCTTCCTCCTCTCTCCTCCACCTCTCTCTTCCTCCTCTCTTTTCCTCCTCTCTCTTCCTCCTCTCTCTTCCTCCTCTCTCTTCCTCCGCTCTTTTCCTCCTCTCTCCTTTTCTTCTCTTCCTCCTCTGTGTTCTTCCTCTCTCTTCCTCCTCTCTTTTCCTCCTCCTCTTCCTCCTCTCTCCTCTTCCTCTCTCTTCCTCCTCTCTTTTCCTCCTCTCTCCTCCTCCTCTTCCGTCTTCCTCTCTCTTCATCCGCTGTCTTCCTCCTCCTCTTCCTCCTCTCTCCTCTTCCTCTCTCTTCCTCCTCTCTATTCCTCCTCTCTCCTCCTCCTCTTTTGTCTTCCTCTCTCTTCCTCCGCTCTCTTCAACCTCTCTCCTCTTCCTCTCTCTTCCTCCTATCTGCCTCCTCTCTTTTCCTCCTCTCTTCCTCCTCTCTCTTCCTCCACACTTTTCATCCTTTCTCTTCCCCTCTCTTCCTCCTCTCTCTTCCTCGTCTCTCTTCCTTCTGTCTCCTCTTCCTCTCTCTTCCTCCCCTCTTTTCCTCCTCTCTCTTCCTCCTCTCTCCTCCTCCTCTCTCCTCTGCCTTTCTCTTACTCCTATCTCTTCATCCTCTCTTTTCCTCCTCTCTCCTCTTTCTTTCTCTTTCTCCTCTCTCCTACTCCTCTTTCCTCTTCCTCTCTATTCCTGCTCTCTCTTCCTCCTGTCTCTTCCTCCTCTCTCCTCCCCCTCTCTCCTCTTCCTCTCTCTTCCTCTTCACGCTTCGTCCTCTCTCTTCCTCCTCTCTCTTCCACCTCTCTCTTCATCCTCTCTCCTCTTCCTCTCTCTTCCTCCTCTCTCTTCGTCCTCTCTCTTCCTCCTCTATTTCCTCCCCTCTCCTCCTCCTCTCTACTCTTCCTCTCTCTACCACCTCTCTTTTCCTCCTCTCTCTTCCTCCTCTCTCCTCTTCCTCTCTCTTCCTCCTCACATTTCCTCCTCTGTCCTCCTCCTCTTCCGTCTTCCTCTCACTCTTCCTCCTCTCTCTTCCTCCTCTCTCTTCCTCCTCTCTCTTTTCCTCCTCCTCTTCCTCCTCTCTCCTTTTTCTCTCTTTTCCTCCTGTCTCCTCTTCCTCTCTTTTCCTCCACTCTATTCCTACTCTCTCTTCTTCGTATCTCTTCCTCCTCTCTCTTCCTCCTCTCTCTTCCTCTTCTCTCTTTCCTCCTCTCTCTTCCTCCACTCTTTTCCTCCTCTCTCCTTTTTCTCACTCTTCCTCCTCTCTCTTCCTCCTCTCTCCTCTTCCTCTCTATTCCTCCTCTCTCTTCCTCCTCTCTCTTCCTCCTCTCTCATTTACCTCTGTCTTCCTCCCCTCTCCTCTTCCTCTCTCTTCCTCCTCACTTTTCCTCCTCTGTCCTCCTCCTCTCTCTTCCTCCTCTCCCTTCCTCCTCTCTCTTCCTCCTCTCTCTTCCTCCATTCTCTTCCTCCTCTCTCCTTTTCCTCTCTCTTCCTCCGCTCTCGTCCTCCTCTCTTTTCCTCCTCTATTTTCCTGTCTCTCCTCCTCTCTCCTCTTCCTCTCTCTTCCTCATCTCTTTTCCTCTGCTCTCTTTCTCCTCTCTCCTCTTCCTCACTCTTCCTCCTCCCTCTTCCTCCTCTCTCTTCCTCCTCACTCTTCATCCTCTCTCTTCCTCCTCTCTCTTCCTCCACTCTTTTCCTCCTCTCTCCTTTTTCTCACTCTTCCTCCTCTCTCTTCCTCCTCTCTCTTCCTCCTCTCTTTTCCTCCTCCTCTTCCTCCTCTCTCCTTTTCCTCTCTTCCTCCTCTGTATTCCTCCTCTCTCTTCCTCCTCTCTCATTTACCTCTCTCTTCCTCCTCTCTCCTCTTCCTCTCTCTTCCTCCTCACCTTTCCTCCTCTGTCCACCTCCTCTTTCGTCTTCCTCTCTCTTCCTCCTCTCTCTTCCTCCTCACTCTTCCTCCTCTCTCTTCCTCCTCTCTCTTCCTCCTCTCTTTTCCTCGTCTCTCTTCCTCCTCTCTCTTTCTCTTCTCTTTTCCTCCTCCTCTTCCTCCTCTCTCCTTTTTCACTCTTTTCCTCCTCTCTCCTTTTCCTCTCTTTTCCACCACTCTATTCCTACACTCTCCTCTTCGTCTCTCTTCCTCCTCTCTCTTCCTCCTCTCTCTTCCTCCCCTCTTGTCCTCCTCTCTCTTCCTCCTCTCTCTTCCTCATCTCTTTTCCAAATCCTCTTCCTCCTTTCTCCTTTTCCTCTCTCTTCCTCGTCTCTCTTCCTCGTCTCTCTTCCTCCTCTCTCATCCCCCTATCTCCTCTTCCTCTCTCTTCCTCCTCTGTCTTCCTCCTCTCTTTTCCTCCTCCTCTTCCTCCGCTCTTCTCCTCCTCTCTCTTCCTCCTCTATTTTCCTCCCCTCTCCTCCTCCTCTCTCCTCTTCCTCTCTCTTCCACCTCTCTTTTCCTCCTCTCTCTTCCTCTCTCTTCCTTCACTCTCCCCTTCCTCTCTCGTCCTCATATCTTTCCTCCTCTCTCTTCTTCCTCTCTCCTCTTCCTCTCTCTTCCTCCTCACTTTTCCTCCTCTCTCCTCCTCCTCTATCGTCTTCCTCTCTCTTCCTCCTCTCTCTTCCTCCTCTCTTTTCCTCGTCTCTCTTCCTCCTCTCTCGTCCTCCTCTCTCTTGCTCCTCTCTTTTCCTGTCTCTCCTCCTCTCTCCTCTTTCTCTCTCTTCCTCCTCTCTCTTCCTCCTCTATCTTCTCCTCTCTCCTCTTCCTCTCTCTTCCTCCTCTCTCTTCCTCTTCTCTCTTCCTCCTCTGTCTTCCTCCTCTTTTCCTCGTCTCTCTTCCTCCTCTCTCTTTCTCCTCTCTTTTCCTCCTCCTCTTCCTCCTCTCTCCTTTTTCTTTCTTTTCCTCCTCTCTCCTCTTCCTCTCTTTACCTCCACTCTATTCCTACTCTCTCTTCTTCGTGTCTCTTCCTCCTCTTCCTCCTCACTCTTCCTCTTCTCTCTTCCTCCTCTCTCTTCTTCCTTCTCTTCCTTCTCTCTCCTTTTCTTCTCTCTTACTCCTCTCTCATTTTGCTCTCCCTTCCTCCTCTCTTTTCCTGTCTCTCCTCCTCTCTCCTCTTCTCTCTCTTCCTCATCTCTCTTCCTCCTCTCTTTTCCTCCTCCTCTTCCTCCTCTCTCCTTTTCCTCTCTCTTCCTCCTCTCTCTTCCTCCTCTCTCCTCTTCCTCTCTATTCCTCCTCTCTCTTCCTCCTCTCTCTTCCTCCTCTCTCATTTACCTCTGTCTTCCTCCTCTCTCCTCCTCCTCTGTCTTCCTCCTCTGACTTCCTCCTCTCTTTTTCCTCGTCTCTCTCCTCCTCTCTCTTTCTCCTCTCTCTTCCTCCTCTCTCTTCCTTCTCCCTATTCCTCGTCTATTTTCCTCCTACTCTTCCTCCGCTCTCTTTCTCCTCTCTCTTCCTCCTCTATTTTCCTCCCCTCTCCTCCTCCTCTCTACTCTTCCTCTCTCTACCACCTCTCTTTCTCCTCTCTCTTCCTTCCATCTCCTCTTCCTCTCTCGTCCTCATCTCTTTTCCTCCTCTCTCTTCCTCCTCTCTCCTCTTCCTCTCTCTTCCTCCTCACTTTTCCTCCTCTGTCCTCCTCCTCTTTTGTCTTCCTCTCTCTTCCTCCTCTCTCTTCCTCCTTTCTCCTCTCCCTCTCTATTCCTCCTCTCTCTTCCTCCTCTCTCTTCCTCCTCTCTCATTTACCTCTCCCTTCCTCCTCTCTCCTCTTCCTCTCTCTTCCTCCTCGCTCGTCCTCCTCTCTCTTCCTCCCCTCTTTTCCTCCTCTCTCTTTCTCCTCTCTCTTCCTCCTCTCATTTCCTCGTGTCTCCTTTTCCTCTCTTCCTCCTCTCTCTTCCTCCTCTCTCATTTACCTCTCTCTTCCTCCTCTCTCCCTTCCTCTCTCTTCCTCCTCGCTCTTCCTCCTCTCTCTTCCTCCCCTCTTTTCCTCCTCTCTCTTTCTCCTCTCTCTTCCTCCTCTCATTCCTCGTGTCTCCTTTTCCTCCTCTCTTCCTACTCTCTCTTCATCCTCTCTCCTCTTCCTCTCTCTTCTCCTCTCTCTTCCTCCTCTCTCTTCCTCCTCTCTCCTCTTCCTCTCTCTTCCTCCTCCTTCTTCCTCCTATCTTTTCCTCCTCTCTCTTCCTCCTCTCTCATTTTCCTCTCTCTTCCTCCTCTCTCTTCCTCCTCTCTCCTCTTCCTCTCTCTTCCTCCTCTCTCTTCCTCCTCTTTCTTCCTCCTCTCTCCTCTTCCTCTCTCTTCCTCCTCTCTCTTCCTCCACTCTCTTCCTCATCTCTCCTCCTCCTCTCTTCTCTTCCTCTCTCTTCCTCGTCTCTCTTCCTTATCTCTCTTCTTCCTCTCTCCTCTTCCTCTCCCTTCCTCCCCTCTTTTCCTCCTCTCTCTTCCTCTTCTCTCGTCCTCCTCTCTCCTCTGCCTCTCTCTTACTCCTCTCTATTCCTCCTCTCTTGTCCTCCTCTCTCCTCTTCCTCTCTCTTCCTCCTCTCTCTTCCTCCTCTCTCTTTGTCTTCTCTCTTCCTTCTATCTCTTCCTCCTCTCTCTTCGTCCTCTCTCCTCTTCCTCTTTCTTCTGCCTCTCTCCTCACTTCTCTCCCTTCCTCCTCTCTTTCCCTGTCTCTCCTCCTCTCTCCTCTTTCTCTCTCTTCCTCCTCTCTCTTCCTCCACACTTTTCAACCTTTCTCTTCCTCTCTCTTCCTCCTCTCTCCTCTTCCTCCTCTTCCTCCTCTCTTTTCCTACTCTCTCTTCCTCCTGTCTCCTCTTCCTCTCTCCTCTTCCTCTCTCTTCCATCTCTATTTTTCTCCTCTCTCCTTCACCTCTCTCTTCCTCCTCACTCTTCCTCCTCTCTCTTCCTCCACTCTCTTCCTCCTCTCTCCTCCTCCTCTCTCCTCTTCCTCTCTCTTCCTCCTCTCTCTTCCTTCTCTCTCTTCCTCCTCTCTCTTCTCCTCTCTCCTCTTCCTCTCTCTTCCTCCTTTCTCTTCCTACTCTCTCTTCCTCCTCTCTCTTCCTCCTCTATTTTCCTCCCCTGTCCTCCTCCTCTCTCCTCTTCCTCTCTCCTCCACCTCTCTTTTCCTCCTCTCTCTTCCTTCTCTCTCCTCTTCCTATCTCATCCTCATCTCTCTTCCTCCTCACTTTTCCTCCTCTCTCCTCCTCCTGTTTCGTCTTCCTCTCTCTTCCTCCTCTCTCTTCCTCCGCTCTCTTCATCCTCTCTCTTCCTCCTCTCTCTTCCTCCACTCTTTCCTCCTCTCTCCTTTTTCTCACTCTTCCTCCTCTCTCTTCCTCCTCTCTCTTCCTCCTCTCTTTTCCTCCTCCTCTTCCTCCTCTCTCCTTTTCCTCTCTCTTCCTCCTCTCTCTTCCTCCTCTCTCATTTACCTCTCTCTTCCTCCTCTCTCCTCTTCCTCTCTCTTCCTCCTCTCTCTCCTCCTCTCTCCTCCTCCCCTCTTTTCCTCCTCTCTCTTTCTCCTCTCTCTGCCTCCTCTCATTTCCTCGTGTCTCCTTTTCCTCTCTCTTCCTCCTCTCTCTTCCTCCTCTCTCATTTACCTCTCTCTTCCTCCTCTCTCCCCTTCCTCTCTCTTCCTCCTCGCTCTTCCTCCTCTCTCTTCCTCCTCTCTCTTCCTCCTCTCTCTTCCTCCTCTCTTTTCCTCCTCTCTCTTCCTCCTCCTCTTCCTCCTCTCTCCTCTTCCTCTCTCTTCCTCCTCCTTCATCCTCCTCTCTTTTCCTCCGCTCTCTTCCTCCTCTCTCATTTTCCTCTCTCTTCCTCCTCTGTCTTCCTCCACCCTTTTCATCCTTTCTCTTCCTCACTCTTCCTCCTCTCTCCGCTTCCTCCTCTTCCTCCTCTATTTTCCTCCTCTCTCTTCCTCCTGTCTCCTCTTCCTCTCTCCTCTTCCTCTCTCTTCCTCCTCTATTTTCCTCCTCTCTCTTCCTCCACTCTCTTCCTCCTCTCTCCCTCTCCTCCATCCTCTTCCTCTCTCTTCCTCCTCTCTCTTCCTCTTCTCTCTTCCTCCTTTCTCTTACTCCTCTCTCTTCCTCCTCTATTTCCTCCTCTCTCCTTCACCTCTCTCTTCCTCCTCACTCTTCCTCCTCTCTCTTACTCCTCTCTCTTCCTCCTCTCTCTTCATCCTCTCTCCTCTTCCTCTCTCTTCCTCCTTTCTCTTCCTCCTCTCTCTTCCTCCTCTCTCTTCTCCTCTCTTTCCTCCTCCTCTTCCTCCACTCTCTTCCTCCTCTCTCTTCCTCCTCTATTTTCCTCCCCTCTCCTCCTTCTCTCTCCTCTTCCTCTCTTCTCCACCTCTCTTTTCCTCCTCTCTCTTCCTTCTCTCTCCTCTTCCTCTCTCGTCCTCATCTCTCTTCCTCCTCACTTTTCCTCCTCTCTCCTCCTCCTGTTTCGTCTTCCTCTCCTCTTCCTCCTCTCTCTTCCTCCTCTCTCTTCATCCTCTCACTTCCTCCTCTCTCTTCCTCCACTCTTTTCCTCCTCTCTCCTTTTTCTCACTCTTCCTTCTCTCTCTTCCTCCTCTCTCTTCCTCCTCTCTTTTCCTCTTCCTCTTCCTCCTCTCTCCTTTTCCTCTCTCTTCCTCCTCTCTCTTCCACCTCTCTCATTTACCTCTCTCTTCCTCCACTCTCCCCTTCCTCTCTCTTCCTCCTCTCTCTTCCTCCTCTCTCTTCCTCCCCTCTTTTCCTCCTCTCTCCTTCTCATCTCTCTTCCTCCTCTCATTTCCTCGTGTCTCCTTTTCCTCTCTCTTCTTCCTCTCTCTTCCTCCTCTCTCTTCCTCCTCTCTCCTCCTCTCTCTTCCTCCTCTCTTTTCCAACTCCTCTTCCTCCTTTCTCCTTTTCCTCTCTCTTCCTCCTCTCTCTTCATCCTCTCTCCTCTTCCTCTCTCTTCCTCCTCTCTCTTCCTCCTCTCTCATACACTTCTCTCTTCCTCCTCTCTCTTCCTCCTCTCTTTTCTCCTGTCTCTTCCTCCACTCTCCTCCCCCTCTCTCCTCTTCCTCTCTCCTCCTCCTCACGCTTCCTCCTCTCTCTTCCTCTTCTCTTTCTCTCCTCCTCTCCTCCTCTCTCCTCTTCCTATCTCTTCCTCCTCTCTTTTCCTCCTCCATTTCCTGCTCTCTCCTCCTTCTCTCTCTTCCTTCTCTCTGTTCCTCCTCTCTCTTTCTCCTCTCTCTTTCTCCTCTCTTTTCCTCCTCTTCTTCCTTCTCTCTCTTCTTCCTCTCTCCTCCTCCTCTCTCCTCCTCCTCTGTCCTCCTCCTCTCTCTTCCTCCTCTATTTTCCTCCTCTCTCCTCCACCTCTCTCCTCTTCTCTCTTCCTCCTCTCTCTTTCCATCTCTCCCGTCCTCCTATCTTTTCCTCCTCTCGCATCCTCCTCCCTCCTCTTCCTCTCTCTTCCTCTCTCTTCCTCCCCTCTTTTCCTCCTCTCTCTTCCTCCTCTCTCCTCCTTCTCTCTCCTCTGCCTCTCTCTTACTCCTCTCTCTTCCTACACTCTCTCCCTCCTCTCTTTTCCTCCTCCTCTTCCTCCTCCCTCTTTTTTCTATCTTTTCATCCTCTCTCCTCTTCCTCTCTTTTCCTCCACTCTATTCCTACTCTCTCCTCTTCGTCTCTTCCTCCTCTCTCTTCCTCCTCTCTCCTCTTCCTCTCTCTTCATCCTCTTTCTTCCTCCTCTCTCTTCCTCCCCCTCTTTTCCTCCTCTCTCTTTCTCCTCTGTCTTCCTCCTCTCATTTCCTCGTGTCTCCTTTTCCTCCCTCTTCCTCCTCTCTCTTCCTTCTCTCTCTTCCTCCTCTCTTTTCCAACTCCTCTTCTCCTATCTCATCTCTATCTCTTCCTCCTCTCTCCTACTCCTCTTTTCTCTTCCTCTCTATTCCTGCTCTCTCTTCCTCCTGTTTCTTCTCCTCTCTCCTCCACCTCTCTCCTCTTCCTCTCTCTTCCTCCTCACGCTTCCTCCTCTCTCTCTCTTCCTCCTTATTCTCTTCATCCTCTCTCCTCTTCCTCTCTCTTCCTCCTCCTCTTCCTCCGCTCTCTTCCTCCTCTCTCTTCCTCTCTATTTTCCTCCCCTCTCCTCCTCCTCTCTACTCTTCCTCTCTCTACCACCTCTCTTTTCCTCCTCTCTCTCCTTCCCTCTCCTCTTCCTCTCTCGTCCTCATCTCTTTTCCTCCTCTCTCTTCCTCCACTCTTTTCCTCCTCTCTCCTTCTTCTCACTCTTCCTCCTCTCTCTTCTTCCTTTCTCTTCCTCCTCTCTTTTCTTCCTCTTCTTCCTCCTCTCTCTTTTCCTCTCTCTACCTCCTCTCTCTTCCTCCTCTCTCCTCTTCCTCTGTATTCCTCCTCTCTCTTCCTCCTCTCTCTTTAACCTCTCTCATTTACCTCTGTCTTCCTCCCCTCTCCTCTTCCTCTCTCTTCCTCCTCTCTCTTCATCCTCTCTCCTCTTCCTCTCTCTTCCTCCTCTCTCGTCCTCCTCTCTCTTCCTCCTCTCTCTTCCTCCTCTCTCCTCTTCCTCTATCTTCCTCCTCTCCCTTCCTCGTCTCTCTTCCTCCCTCTCTTCCTCCTCTCTCCTCTTCCTCTCTCTTCCTTTTCTCTCTTCCTCCTCTCTCTTCCTCCTCTCTTCCTCCTCTCTCTTCCTTCTCTCTCTCCCTCTTCTCTCTTCTTCCTCTCTCTTCCTCCTTTCTCTTCCACCTCTGTCCTTTTTCCTCCCCTCTCCTTCCTCCGCTCTCGTCCTCCTCTCTTTTCCTCCTCTTTTTTCCTGTCTCTCCTCCTCTATCCTCTTCTCTCTCTTCCTCATCTCTTTTCCTCCTCTCTCTTCCTCCTCTCTCCTCTTCCTCTCTCTTCCTCCTCTCTCTTCCTCCTCTCTCTTCCTCTTCACTCTTCATCCTCTCTCTTCCTCCTCTCTCTTCCTCCACTCTTTTCCTCCTCACTCCTTTTTCTCACTCTTCCTCCTCTCTCTTCCTCTTCTCTCTTTCTCCTCTCTTTTCCTCCTCCTCTTCCTCCTCTTTCCTTTTCCTCTCTCTTCCTCCTCTCTCAATTACCTCTCTCTTCCTCTCTCTCCTCTTCCTCTCTCTTCCTCCTCACTTGTCCTCCTCTGTCCTCCTTCTCTTTCGTCTTCCTCTCTCTTCCTCCTCTCTTCCTCCTCTCTCTTCCTCCTCTCTCTTCCTCCTCTCTTTTCCTCGTCTCTCTTCCTCCTCTCTCTTCCTCCTCTCTCTTCCTCGTCTCTTTTCCTCCTCCTCTTCCTCCGCTCTCTCCCTCCTCTCTCTTCGTCTTCTATTTTCCTCCCCTCTCCTCCTCTTCTCTACTCTTCCTCTATCTACCAACTCTCTTTTCCTCCTCTCTCTTCCTTCCCTCTCCTCTTCCTCTCTCGTCCTCATCTCTTTTCCTCCTCTCTCTTCCTCCTCTCTCCTCTTCCTCTCTCTTCCTCCTCACTTTTCCTCCTCTGTCCTCCTCCTCTTTCGTCTTCCTCTCTCTTCCTCCTCTCTCTTCCTCCTCTCTCTTCCTCCTCTCTCTTCCTCCTCTCTTTTCCTCGTCTCTCTTCCTCCTCTCTCTTTCTCCTCTCTTTTCATCCTCCTCTTCCTTCTCTCTCCTCTTCCTCTCTCTTTTCCTCGTCTCTCCTCTTCCTCTCTTTTCCTCCACTCTATTCCTACTCTCTCTTCTTCGTCTCTCTTCCTCCTCTCTCTTCCTCCTCTCTCTTCTTCTCTCTTCCTCCTCTCTCTTCCTCCATTCTCTTCCTCCTCTCTCCTTTTCCTCTCTCTTCCTCCTCTCTCGTCCTCCTCTCTCTTCCTCCTCTTTTTCCTGTCTCTCCTCCTCTCTCCTCTTCCTGTCTCTTCCTCAGCTCTCTTCCTCCTCTCTCTTCTTCCTCTCTCTTCATCCTCTCTATTCCTCCTCTCTCTTCCTCCACTCTTTCCTCCTCTCTCCTTTTTCTCACTCTTCCTCCTCTCTCTTCCTCCACTCTTTTCCTCCTCTCTCCTTTTTCTCACTCTTCCTCCTCTCTCTTCCTCCTTTCTCTTCCTCCTCTCTTTTATTCCTCCTCTTCCTCCTCTCTCTTTTTCCTCTCTCTTCCTCCTCTCTCTTCCTCCTCTCTCCTCTTCCTCTCTATTCCTCCTCTCTCTTCCTCCTCTCTCTTCCTCCTCTCTCATTTACCTCTGTCTTCCTCCCCGCTCCTCTTCCTCTCTCTTCCTCCTCACTTTTCCTCCTCTGTCCTCCTCCTCTCTCTTCCTCCTCTCTCTTCCTCCTCTCTCTTCCTCCTCTCTCTTCCTTCTCTCTCTTCCTCTTCTCTCTTCTTCCTCTCTCTTCCTCCTTTCTCTTCCTCCTCTCTCCTTTTCCTCTCTCTTCCTCCGCTCTCGTCCTCCTCTCTTTTCCTCCTCTCTTTTCCTGTCTCTCCTCCTCTCCCTCTTCCTCTCTCTTCCTCATCTCTTTTCCTCCTCTCTCTTCCTCCACTCTCCTCTTCCTCTCTCTTCCTCATCTCTTTTCCTCCTCTCTCTTCCTCCACTCTCCTCTTCCTCTCTCTTCCTCCTCTCTCTTCCTCCTCTCTCTTCCTCCTCACTCTTCATCCTCTCTTTTCCTCCTCTCTCTTCCTCCACTCTTTTCCTCCTCTCTCCTTTTCCTCTCTCTTCCTCCTCTCTCTTCCTCCTCTCTCTTACTCCACTTTCCTCTTTCTCTCTATTCCTCCTCTCTCTTCCTTCTGTCTCTTCCTCCTCTCTCCTCCCCTCTCTCCTCTTCCTCTCTCTTCCTCCTCACGCTTCCTCCTCTCTCTTCCTCCTCTCTCTTCCTCCTCTCTCTTCATCCTCTATCCTCTTCCTCTCTCTTCCTCCTCTCTCTTCCTACTCTCTCTTCCTCCTCTCTCATCTTCCTCTCTCTTCATCCTCTTTCTTCCTCCTCTCTTTTCCTCCTCTCTCTTCCTCCTCCCTCATTTTCCTCTCTCTTCCTCCTCTCTCTTCCTCCTCTCTCTTCCTCCTCTCTCTTCCTCCTCTTTCTTCCTCCTCTCTCCTCTTCCTCTCTCTTCCTCCTCTCTTTTCTTCCTTTCTCATCTTTCTCTCTTTTCCTCCTTTCTCCTCCTCCTCTCTCTTCTTCCTCTCTCTTTCCTCCTCTCTCCTTTTCCTTTCTCTTCCTCCTCTCTACTCTTCCTCTCTCTTCCTCCTCTCTTTTCTTCCTCTCTCTTCTTCCTCTCTCTTTCTCCTGTCTCTTTCTCCTCTCTCCTCCCCCTCTGTCCTCTTCCTGTCTCTTCCTCCTCACGCTTCTTATTCTCTCTTCCTCCTCTCTCCTCCTCCTCTCTCTTCCTCCTCTCTCTTCCTCCTTTCTCTTCTTGCTCTCTCTTCCTCCTCTCTCCTCTTCCTCTCTCTTCCTCCTCTCTCTTCCTCCTCTCATTTCCTCCTCTCTTTTCCTCATCTCTCCTTTTCCTCTCTCTTCATTCTCCCTCTTCTTCCTCCCTTTTTCTCGTCCTCCTCCTACTCTCTCCTCTTCCTTTCTCTTCCACCTCTCTCTTCTTCCTCTCTCTTCCTCCTCTCTCCTCCTCCTCTCTCTTCCTACTCTCTCTTCCTCCTCTCTCTTCCTCCTCTCCTTTCCTCCTCTCTTTCTCCTCTCTCTCCCTCCTCTCTTCCTCCTCTCTCCTCTTCCTCTCTCTTCCTCCTCTCTCTTCCTCCTCTATCTTCCTCCTCTCTCCTCTTCCTCTCTCTTCCTCCTCTCTTTTCCTCCTCTCTTTTCTTCCTCTCTCTTCTTCCTCTCTCTTTCTCCTCTCTCTTCCTCCTCTCTCTTCCTCCTCTCTTTTCCTCCTCTCTCCTTTTTCTCTCTCGTCCTCCTCTCTCATTTCCCTCTCTCTTCCTCCTTTCTCTTCCTCGTCTTTCCTCTTCCTCTCTCTTCCTCCTCTCTTCTCCTCCCCTCTCTTCCTCATTTCTCTTCCTCATCTCTTTTCCTCCTTTCTCCTCTTCCTCTATCTTCGTCCTCTCTCCTCCTCCTCTCTCCTTTTCCTCTCTCTTCCTCCTCTCTCTTCCTCCTCTCTCTTCCTCCTGTCTCTTCCTCCTCTCTCCTCCGCATCTCTCCTCTTCCTCTCTTTTCCTCCTCATGCTTCCTCCTCTCTCTTGCTCCTCTCTCCTCCTCCTCACACTTCCTCCTCACTCTTCCTCCTATGTCTTCCTCCTCGTCACTTAATTTCATCTCTCCTCCTCCTCACTCCTCTTTCTCTCTCTTCCTCCTCTCTCCTCCTTCTCTCTCCTTATTTTCTCTCTTCCCCTCTCTCTTCTTCCTCTCTCTTCCTCCTCTCTCTTCTTCCTCTCTGTTCCTCCTCTCTCCTCCTCCTCTCTCCTCTTCCTCTCAATTCCTCCTCTCTCTTCTCCTCTATTTTCCTCCTCTCTCCTCCTCCTATCTCCACTTACTCTCTCTCCCTCCTCTGTTTTCCTCCTCTCTCCTCCACCTCTCTCTTCCTCCTCTCTCTTCCTCCTCTCTCCTCTTCCTCTCTTCCTCCTCCCTCTCCCTCCTATGTCTTCCTCCTTTCTCTTCCTCCAATCTCTTCATCCTCTCTCCTTCTCCTCTCTCTTCCTCCTCTCTCTTCCTCCTCTCTCCTCTTCCTCTTTCTTCTTCCTGTCTCTTCCGCCTCTCTCTTCCTCCTCTATTTTCCTCCGATATTCACCTCCTCTCTCCTCTTCCTCTCTCTTCCACCTCTCTCTTCATCCTCTCTCTTCTTCCTCTCTCCTCTTCCTCTCTCTTCCTCATCACTCTTCCTCCTCTCTCTTCCTCCTCTATCCTCTTCCTCTCTCTTCCTCCTCTCTCTTTCTCCTCTCTTTACCTCCTCCTCATTCTACTCTCTCCTTTTTATCCCTTTTCCTCCTATATCCTCTTCCTCTCTTTTCCTCCACTCTTTTCCTCCTCACTCCTCTTCCTCTCTCTTCCTCCTCTCTCTCCTCCTCACTTATTTTCATCTCTCCTCCTCCTCTCTCCTTTTCCTCACTCTTCCTCCTCTCTCTTCCTCCTCTATCTTCCTCCTCTCTCCCCTTTCTCTCTCTTTTTCCTCTCTTTTCCTCCTCTCTCTTCCTCCTCTCTCTTTCTCCTGTCTCTTCCTCCTCTCTCCTCCCCCTCTCTCCTCTTCCTGTCTCTTCCTCCTCACGCTTCTTATTCTCTCTTCCTCCTCTCTCCTCCTCCTCTCTCTTCCTCCTCTCTCTTCCTACTCTCTCTTCCTCCTCTCTCTTCTTCCTCTCTCTTCCTCCTCTCTGCTCTTCCTCTCTCTTCCTCCTATCTCTTCCTCCTCTCACTTGCTCCTCTCTTTTCCTCATCTCTCCTTTTCCTCTCTCTTCATTGTCCCTCTTCTTCCTCTCTTTTCCTCGTCCTCTTCCTCCTCTCTCCTTTTTCTCTCTCTTCCTCCTCTCACATTTTCCTCTCTCTTCCTGATCTCTCTTCCTCCTCTCTCCCCTTCCTCTCTCTTCCTCCTCTCTCTTCCTCCTCTCTGCTACTGCTCTCTCTTCCTCCTCTCTTTTCCTCCCCTCTCTTCCTCGTCTCTCTTCCTCCACTCTTTAATACTATCTCCTCTTCCTCTCTCTTCCTCCTCTCTCCTCCTCCTCTCTCCTCTTCCTCTCTCTTCCTCCTCTCTCTTCCTCCTCTCTCTTCCTCCTCTCTGCTACTGCTCTCTCTTCCTCCTCTCTTCTCCTCCCCTCTCTTCCTCGTCTCTCTTCCTCCTCTCTTTTAATACTATCTCCTATTCCTCTCTCTTCCTGCTCTCTACTCCTCCTCTCTCCTCTTCCTCTCTCTTCCTCCTCTCTCTTCCTCCCCTCTCTTCCTGCTCTCTACCCCCTCTCTCCTCTTCCTCTCTCTTCCTCCTCACGCTTCCTCCTCTCTCCTCCTCCTCTGTCCACATCCTCACTCTCCGTCCTCTCTCTTCCTCCTCTCTCTTCCTCCTATCTCATGCTCCTTACTTATTTTCATCTCTCCTCCTCCTCTCTCCTCTTCCTATCTCCTCCTTCTCTCTCCTCCTTCTCTCTCCTTTTCCTCTCTCTTCCTCCTCTCTCTTCCTCTTCTCTCTTCCTCCTATATGCTCCTCCACTCTCTTCCCCCTCTCTCCTCTTCCTCTCGCTTCCTTCTCTCTCTTCCTCCTATCTCTTCCTCCTCTCTTTTCCTGTCTCTCTTCCTCTCTCCTCTCTCTCTGTTCCTCCTCTCTCTTCCTCCTCTATCTTCCTCCTTTCTCCTCTTTCTCTCTCTTCCTCCTCTCTTTTCCTCCTCTCACTTCCTCCTCTCTCTTCCTCCTCTCATTTCCTCCTCTCTCCTCTTCCTCTCTGTTCCTCCTCCCTCTTCCTCCTCTCTCTTCCTCCACTCTCCTCTTCCGCTCTCTTCCTCCTCTATCATCCTCCTCTCTCTTCCTCCTCCTTCTTCTTCCTCTCTCTTCCTCCTCTCTCCTCTTCCTCTCTCTTCTTCCTCTCTCTTCCTCCTCTCTCTTCCTCCTCTCTCTTCCTCCTCCTTCTTCTTCCTCTCTCTTCCTCCTCTCTCCTCTTCCTCTCTCTTCTTCCTCTCTCTTCCTCCTCTCTCTTCCTCCTCTCTCTTCCTCCTCTCTTTTCCTCTTCTCTCCTTTTCCTCTCTCTTCCTTATCCCTCTTCTTCCTCTCTTTTACTCCTCCTCTTCCTCCTCTCTCCTTTTTCTTTGTTTTCCTCCTCTCTCATTTTCCTCTCTCTTACTCCTCTCTCTTCCTCCTATCTCCTCTTCCTCTTTCTTCCTCCTCTCTTTTCCTCCCCTCTCTTCCTCGTCTCTCTTCCTCCTCTCTTTTCCTCCTATCTCCTCTTCCTCTCTCTTCCTCGTCTATCTAATTTCTGTCTCTTCCTCCTCTCTCCTCCTGCTGTCTCTTTCTCCTCTCTCTTCCTCCTCTCACCTCCTGCTCTCTCTTCCTCCTTTCTCTACTCCCTCTGTCTTCCTCCTCTCTCTTCCTACTCTCTCTTCCTCCTCTCTCTTCCTCCTCTCACTTCCTCCTCTCTCCTCTTCCTATCTCCTCCTTCTCTCTCCTCCTTCTCTCTCCTTTTCCTCTCTCTTCCTCCTCTCTCTTCCTCTTCTCTCTTCCTCCTATATCCTCCTCCTCTCTCCTCCCCCTCTCTCCTCTTCCTCTCTCTTCCTCCTCTCTCCCCTTCCTCTCTCTTCCTCTTCTCTCTTTTCCTCCTCTCTCTTCCTCCTCTCTTTTCCTCTTCTCTCTTCTTCCTCTCTCTTCCTCCTCCCTCTTCCTCCTCTCTTTCCCTCCTCTCTCCTCCTCCTCTCTCCTTTTCCTCTCTATTCCTCTTCTCTCCTGCTCCTCTCTCCTTTTCCTCTCTCCTCTTCCTCCCCTATTTTCCTCCTCTCACTTTCTTCTCTCTCTTCCTCCTCTCTCTTCCTCCACTCTCTTCTTACTCTCTCCTCTTCCTCTCTCTTCCTCCTCACTTTTCCTCCTCTCTCTTCCTCCTCTCTCTTCCTCCTCTCTCCTCCCCCTCTCTCCTCTTCCTCTCTCTTCCTCCTCACGCTTCTTCCTCAAACTTCCTCCTCTCTCCTCCTCCTCTCTATTCCTCCTCTCTTCCTCCTCTCTGTTCCTCCTGTGTTCCTCCTCTATTTTCCTCCGATATTCTCCTCCTCTCTCTTCCTCCTCTCTCCTCTTCCTATCTCTTCTGCCTCTCTCTTCCTCCCCTCTTTTCCTCCTCTCTCTTCCTCCTCTCTCCTCCTCCTCTCATTTCCTCCTCTCTCCTCTTCCTCTCTGTTCCTCCTCCCTCTTCCTCCTCTCTCTTCCTCCTCTCTTTTCCAACTCCTCTTCCTCCTCTGTACTTTTCCTCTCTCTTCCCCTTTCTCTTCCTCCTCACTCCTCTTCCTCTCTCTTCCTCCTCTCTCTTCCACCTCTCTCTTCCTCCTATCTCTTCCTCCTCTCTCCTCTTCCTCTCTGTTCCTCCTCCCTCTTCCTTCTCTCTTTTCCTCCTCTCTCTCCCTATTCTCTCTTCCTCCTCTCTCTTCCTCCTCTCTTTCTCTCCTGTCTCTTCCTCCTCTCTCCTCTACCTCTCTCCTCTTCCTCTTTCTTCCTCCTCTCTCTTCTTCCTCTCTCTTCCTCCTCCCTTTCCCTCCTCTCTCCTCCTCCTCTCTCCTCCTCCTCTCTCTTCCTCCTCTCTCTTCCTCCTCTCTCTTTTCCTCCTCTCTCTTCCTCCTCTCTCGTTTTCCTCTCTCTTCTTCCTCTCTCTTCCTCCTCTCTCTTCCTCCTCTCTCCTCTTCCTCACTCTTCCTTCGCTCTCTTCCTCCTCTCTCCTCTTCCTCTCTCTTCCTCCTCTATTTTCCTCCTCTCTCCTCCTCCTGTCTCCTTTTCTTCTCTCTTCCTCCTCTCATTTCCACTTCTCTCTTCCTCCTCTCTTTTTCTCCTGTCTCTTCCTCCTCTCTCCTTTACTTCTCTCCTATTTCTCTTTCTTCCTCCTCTCTCTTCCTCCTCTCTCTTCCTCCTCCTTTTCCTCCTCTCTCTTCCTCCTCTCTCATTTTCCTCTCTCTTCTTCCTTTCTTCCTCCTCTCTCCTCTTCCTCTCTCTTCCTTCGCTGTCTTCCTCCTCTCTCCTCTTCCTCTCTCTTCCTCCTCTGTTTTCCTCCTCTCTCCTCCTCCTCTCTCCTTTTCATCTCTCTTCCACCTCTCTCTTCCTGCTCTCTCTTACTCCTCTCTCTTCCTCCTCTCTCCTCTTCCTCTCTCTTCCTCCTCTCTCCTCCTCCTGTCTCCTCTTCCTCTCTCTTCCTCCTCTCTCTTATTCCTCTCTCTTCCTCCTCTCACCTCCTCCTCTCTCCTCTTACTCTCCATTCCTCCTCTCTCTTCCTGATCTCTCCTCCTCCTATCTCCACTTACTCTCTCTTCCTCCTCTGTTATCCTCCTCTCTCCTCCATCTCTCTCTTCCTCCTCTCTCTTCCTCCTCTCTCCTCTTCCTCTCTCTTCCTCCTCTATTTTCCTCCTCTCTCCTCCACCTCTCTCTTTCTCCTCTCTCTTCCTCCTCTCTCTTCTTCCTCTCTCCTCTAGCTCTCTCTTCCTCCACTCTCTTCCTCGACTCTCTTTCTTCTCTCTCCTCTTACTCTCTCTTCTTCCCCTCTTTTCCTCCTCTCTCTTCCTCCTCTCTCCTCCTCCTTTCTCCTCTTCCTCTCTCTTCCTCCTCTATCTTCCTCCTCTCTCTTCCTCCTCTCTCTTCCTACTATCTCTTCCTCCTCTCTCTTCCTCCTCTCTCTTCCTCCTCTCTTTTCCTCGTCTCTCCTCCTCCTCTCTCCTCTTCCTCTCTCTACCTCCTCTCTCCTCTTCCTCCCTCGTCCTCTTCTCTCTTCCTCCTCTCCACTCCTACTCTCTCTCTTCCTCCTCTCTCTTCCTCCTCTCTCTTCCCCTTCTCTCTTCCTCCACTCTCTTTCATCACTCTCCTCCGCCACTCTCCACTTCCTCTCTCTTCTTCCTCTCTCTTCCTCCTCTCTCTTCCTCCTCTCTCTTCTTCCTCTCTCTTCCTCCTCTCTCTTCCTCCTGTCTCTTCCTCCTCTCTCCTCACCCTCTCTCCTCTTCATCTCTCTTCCTCCTCACACTTCGTCCTCTCTCCTCCTCTTCTCTTCTTCCTCTCTCTTACTCCTCTCTTTTCCTCCTCTCTCCTCCTCCTCTCTCCTCTTCCTCTCTCTTCCTCCTCTCTCCTCTTCCTTTCTCTTCCTTCTCTCTCTTCCTCCTCTCTTTTCCTCCTCTCTCCCATACCTCTCTCTTCCTCCTCTCTCCTCCTCCTCTCTCATTTTTCTCTTTCTTCCTCCTCTCTCTTCCTTCTCTCTCCTCTTCCTCTCTCCTCCTCCTCTCTCTTCCTCCTCTCTCTTCCTCCTCTCTGTTCCTCGTCTCTTCTCCTCCTCTCTCCTCTTTCTCTCTCTTCCTCCTCTCTCCTCCTACACTCTGTCTTCCTCCTCTCTTCCTCCTCTCTTTTCCCCTTCTCTCTTCCTCCTCTCTCTTTCTCCTCTCTCCTCCGCCTCTCTCCTCCTCCTCTCTCTTCTTCCTCTGTCTTCCTCCTCTCTCTTCCTTCTGTCTCTTTCTCCTCTCTCCTCTTCCTATCTCTTCCTCCTCTCTCTTCCTCATCTCTCTTCCTCCTCTCTCTTCCTCCTCTCTCTTTCTCCTCTCTTTTCCTCCTCTCTACTTTTCCTCTCTCTTCCTCCTCTCTCTTCCTCCTCTCTCTTCCTCATCTCTCTTCTTCCTCTCTTTTCCTTCACGTCATCCTCCTCTTTCTTTTTCCTCTCTCTTCCTCCTCTCTCTCTCACTCTCTCTTCCTCCTCTCTCTTCCTCGTCTCTTTTACTCCTCTCTCCGCCTTCTCTCTCCACTTTTTCTCTGTTCCTCCTCTCTCTTCCTCCTCGCTCTTCCTCCTCTCTCTTCCTCCTCTCTCTTCCTCCTTTATCCTCTTCCTCACTCTTCCTTCTCTCTCTTCCTTCTCTCTCCTCTTCCTCTCTCTTCCTCCTCCCTTTTCCTCCTCTCGCTTCCTCCTCTCTCTTCCTCCTCTCTCTTCCTCCTCTCTCCTCCTACTCTCTCTCTTCCTCCTCTCTCTTCCTCCTCTCTCTCTCACTCTCTCTTCCTCCTCTGTTTTCCTCCTCTCTCTTCCTCCTCTCTTTTCCTCCTCTATCATCCTCCTTTCTCTTTCTCCTCTCTCTACCTCCTCTCTCTTCCTAATCTTTCCTCTCCCTCTATCTTCCTCCTCTCTCCTCTTCCTCTCTATTCCTCCTCTCTCCTCCTCCTCTCTCCTCTTCCTCTCTCTTCCTCCTCTCTCTTCCTGCTCTCTCTTCCTCCTCTCTCTTCCTCCTCTCTTTTCCTCCTCTCTCCTTCTCTCTCTTCCTCCTCTCTCTTCCTCCTCTCTCTTCCTCCGCTCTTTTCCTCCTTTATCATCCTCCTCTCTCTTCCTCCTCTCTCTTCCTCTTCTCTCTTCCTCCTCTCTCCTCTTCCTCTCTGTTCCTCCTCCCTTTTCCTCCTCTCTCTTCATCCTCTCTGTTCCTCCTCTCTCTTCCTCCTCTCTTTTCCTCGTCTCTCCTCCTCCTCTCTCCTCTTCCTCTCTCCCTCCTCTCTCTTCCTCCTCTCTCTTCATCGTCTTTCTTCCTCCTCTCCACTCTTACTCTCTCTCTTCCTCCTCTCTCTTCTTTCTCTCTCTTCCTCCTCTCTCTTCCTCCTCTCTTTTCCTCCACGTCATTCTCCTCTTTCCTTTTCCTCTCTCTTCCTCCTCTCTCCTCTCACACTCTCTTCCTCCTCTCTCTTCCTCCTCTCTTTCCTCCTCTCTCCTCTTCCTCTCTCTCTCCTCTCTCCTCCACCTCTCTCCACTTCCTCTCTCTTCTTTCTCTCTCTTTCTCATCTCTCTTCCTCCTCTCTCTTCCTCCTCTCTCTTCCTCCTCTCTCTTCCTCCTCTCTTTTCCTCCTCTATCATCCTCCTTTCTCTTTCTCCTCTCTCTTCCTCCTCTCTCTTCTTACTCTCTCCTCTTCCTCTCTCTTCCTCCTCTCTTCTCTTCCTCTCTCTTCCTCCTCTATCCTCTTCCTCTCTCCTTTTCCTCTCTCTTCCTCCTCTCTCTTTCTCCTCTCTCTTCCACCTCTCTCTTCCTCCTCTCTTTTCCTCCTCTCTCCTCCTCTCTCTTCCTCCTCTCTCTTCCTCCTCTCTCTTCCTCCTCTCTCCTTTTCCTCTCTCTTCCTCCTTTCTCCTCTTCCTCACTCATACTCCTCTCTCTTCCTCCTCTCTCTTCCTCCTCTCTCTTCCTCCTCTCATTTCCACATCTCTCTTCCTCCTCTCTATTCCTCCTCTCTCTTCCTCCTCTCTCCTCCTCCTCTCTCCTCTTCCTCTCTCTTCCTCCTCTCTCCTCTTCCTATCTCTTCCTCCTCTCTCTTCCTCCTCTCTCACATTCCTCTCTCTTCCTCCTCTCTCCTCCTCCTCTCTTCTTTTCCTCTTTCTTCCTCCTCTCTCGTCCTCCTCTCTCCTCTTACTCTCTCTTCCTCCTCACTCTTCCTCCTCTCTCTTCCTCCTCTCTCTTCGTCCTCTCTTTTCCTCCTCTCTCTTCCTCCTCTCTCTTCCTCCTCTCTTCCTCATCTCTTTTCCTCCACCTCTTCCTCCTCTCTCCTCTTTCTCTCTCTTCCTCCTCTAATTTCCTCCTCTCTCTTCCTCCTATCTCTTCCTCCTCTCTCCTCTTCCTCTCTCTTCCTCCTCTATCTTCCTCCTCTCTCTTCCTCCTCTCTCTTCCTACTATCTCTTCCTCCTCTCTCTTCCTCCTCTCTCTTCCTCCTCTCTTTTCCTCGTCTCTCCTCCTCCTCTCTCCTCTTCCTCTCTCTACCTCCTCTCTCCTCTTCCTCCCTCGTCCTCTTCTCTCTTCCTCCTCTCCACTCCTACTCTCTCTCTTCCTCCTCTCTCTTCCTCCTCTCTCTTCCCCTTCTCTCTTCCTCTTCTCTCTTTCATCACTCTCCTCCGCCACTCTCCACTTCCTCTCTCTTCTTCCTCTCTCTTCCTCCTCTCTCTTCCTCCTGTCTCTTCCTCCTCTCTCCTCACCCTCTCTCCTCTTCATCTCTCTTCCTCCTCACACTTCGTCCTCTCTCCTCCTCTTCTCTTCTTCCTCTCTCTTACTCCTCTCTTTTCCTCCTCTCTCCTCCTCCTCTCTCCTATTCCTTTCTCTTCCTTCTCTCTCTTCCTCCTCTCTTTTCCTCCTCTCTCCCATACCTCTCTCTTCCTCCTCTCTCCTCCTCCTCTCTTTTTTTCCTCTTTCTTCCTCCTCTCTCTTCCTTTTCTCTCCTCTTCCTCTCTCTTCCTCCTCTCTCTTCCTCCTCTCCCTTCCTCCTCTCTTTTCCTCAACCTCTTCTTCCTCTCTCCTCTTCCTCCCTCTTCCTCCTCTCTCCTCTTCCTCTCTCTTCCTCCTCTCCCTTCCTCCTCTCTCTTCCTCCTCTCTCTTCCTCCTCTCTCTTCCTCCTCTCTTTTCCTCCTCGATCATCCTCCTTTCAATTTCTCCTCTCTATTCCTCCTCTCTCTTCCTACTCTCTCCTCTTCCTCTCTCTTCCTCCTCTCTTTTCTTCCTCTATCTTCCTCCTCTCTCCTCTCCCTCTCTATTCCTCCTCTCTCCTCTTCCTCTCTCTTTCTCCTCTCTCTTCCCCTTCTCTCTTCCTCCTCTCTTCCTCGTCTCTCTTCCTCCTCTCTCTTCCTCCTCTATCCTCTTCCTCTCTCTTCCTCCTCCCTCTTCCTCCTCTCTCCTCCTCTCTCTTCCTCCTCTCTCTTCCTCCTCTCTCCTCCTCCTCACTCCTCTTCCTCTCTCTTCCTCCTCTCTCTTACTCTTCTCTCCTCTTCCTCTCTCTTCCTCCTCTCTCCTCTTACTCTCTCTTCCTCCTCCCTCTTCCTCCTCTCTCCTCCTTCTCTCTCCTCTTCCTCCCTCTTCGTCCAATCTCTTCCTCCTCTCTCCTCATCTTCTCTCTTCCTCCTCTCTCTTCCTCGTCTCTCCTCCACCACTCTCCTCCTCCTCTGTCTTCCTCCTCTCTCTTCCTCCCCTCTCCTCCTCCTCTCTCCTCTTCCTCTCCTCCTGTCTCCACTTCCTGTCTTCCCCCCTCCTCCTCTCTCTTCCTCTCCCTTCCTGTCTCTCCCCTTTCCCCCTCTGCTTCTCTCTGCATATCCCCTTCTCCCTTACTCTCTCTTGCTCTGTCTTGCTCTCTTATACCCTCTCTTCCTAGTTCTTCCCCTTTCTTCCTCTCTCTTCCTCTCCCTTGCACTCTCTTCCTCTCTCTTCCTCTCTGTCACCTTTCCTCCTTCTGCTTCTCGCTCCCTTATCCCCTCTCTCTCTCTCATTTCCTCTCTCTTGCTCTATCTTGCTCTCTTCCTCCTGTCTATGTCACAGTGTGCTCCATGTCACTGTGCGCAGTGGGTCAGTGGTGGCCATGTCAGTGTGGGGGTCATGTCACCGTGGGCAGCGAGTCAGTGGTGGCCATGTCACTGTGGGAGCCATGTCACAGTGGGTAGTGGGTCAGTGGTGGCCATGTCACTCTCTGGCCTATGTCACAGTGGGCAGCAGTTTAGTGGTAGCCATTTCACTGTGAGGGCCATGTCACAGTGGGCAGAAGGTCAGTGGTGGCCATGTCAGTGTGGGGGTCATGTCACATTGGGCAGCAGGTCAGTGGTGGCCATGTCACTGTGGGGGCCATGTCACAGTGGAGAGTGAGTCAGTGGTGGCCATGTCACGGTGTGGACCATGTCACAGTGGGCAGCGTGTCAGAGGTGACCATGTCATTGTGGGGGCCATGTCACAGTGGTGACGTGCGGAGTCACGACTTTACAACCAGTAAGGTTATAAAGAAGGTATGTTTATTCAGCGCTGGGTGCACGGGGGATCGCTCCTCCACAAACGTGCACATTTTGGAGCGAAAAGCAGCTCCTTTCTATAGCATAAGTGTTTACATATTCATGATAATCCCGAGAATAGGGAGAGATATTACAATTAGTTTTGAGAAATCATTATCATAAATCCCGCCCCAAGTCCCTCCCCGTTGTGCCTGCGCAATGTCTCCTGTTGGTCTTGGGCAGGTGTCTTCAGGATGAAGATTGAAGATTCCTCTTCTTCCTCTTATGAATTTTCACCCAATTAGGTCTCTTCAGCATGTCAATTTAGCATTCTTTGAATTCCCCTTCCTTATCTTGGAACTCAGTAGTTGCAGCTCCTCCCTTATCTCAAGAGCCCATCCTGCTGAGAGCCGACCCTGCTGAGAGGCCTGCATCTATTTCGTTAAGGTTTCTCACTTCAGTGGGCAGCATGTCGCCATGTCACAGTGGGCAGCGAGTCAGAGGTGGCCATGTCACTGTGGGGGCCATATCACAGTGGGCAGCCGGTCAGTGGTGGCCATGTCACTATGGGGGCCATATCAGAGTGTGCACCAGGTCAGTGGTGGCCATGTCACTGTGGGGACATGTCAGAGTGGGCAGCAGGTCAGTGGTGGCCATGTCAATGTGGGGGCCATGTCACAGTGGGGAGCAGGTCAGTGGTGGCCATGACACTGTGGGGCCATGTCACAGTGACCAGCAGGTCAGTGGTGGCCATGTCACTGTGGGGCCCATGTCACAGTGGGCAGCGGGTCAGTGGTGGCCATGTCACTGTAGGTGCAACATCACAGTGGGCAGCAGGTCAGTGGTGACCATGTCAGTGTGGGGGACATGTCACAGTGGGCAGCTAGTAAGTGGTGGCCGTGTCATTATGGGGGCCATGTCACAGAGGGCAGAATGTTAACTGGTGGCCATGTCACTGTGGGGGCCATTCAGAGTGGGCAGCGTTTCAATGGTGGCCATGTCACTGTGGGGGCCATGTCACAGTGGGCAGCAGGTCGGTGGTGGCCATTTCACTGAGGGGGCCATGTCACAGTGGGCAGCGTGTCAGTGGTGGCCATGTCACTGTGAGGCCATCTCACAGTGGGCAGCAGGTCAGTGCTGGACATGTCCGGTGGTGGCCATGTCACAGTGGGCAGCAGGTCAGTGGTGGCCATGTCAATGTGGGGGCCATGTCACAGTGGGCAGCGCGTCAGAGGTGGCCATGTCACTGTGGGGGCTATGTCACAGTGGGCAGCAAGTCAGTGGTGGCCATGTCACTGTGGGAGCAATGTCAGAGTGGGCAGCGGGGCAGTGGTGGCCATGTCACTGTGGCCTCCATATCACAGGTAGCAGCAGGTCAGTGGTGGCCATGTCACTGTGGGGGCCATGACACAGTGGGCAACAGATCAGTTGTGGCCATGTCACTGTGGGTGCTACATCACCGTGGGCAGCAAGTCAGTGGTGGCCATGTCACTTTGAGGCCATATCACAGTGGGCAGCAGGTCAATGGTGGACATGTCACGGTCGGGGCCATGTCATACTGGGCAGCATGTCACTGGTGGCCATGTCACTGTGGGGGCCATGTCACAGTGGGCATCATGTCAGTGGTGGCCATGTGTAGAGTCGGTCAGAAGATCAGCATTGTCTCAACATTGTCATCAGGGACATGGACAGTGACGGACCCGACAACGGCCTGTTTGGAACACAGTTGTCGATCCCTGGAGTGGAATGTGGTGCAAAGGCTTCTGAATGCAGAACTGTGTGGCACAGCCTGTGCTGTGCTGTTCTCCTGAGCACTGACCCGTGTGGTGCAGGCAGTGCCGTGCTGTTCTTTGGTGCCTGAGCCGTGTAATACTAAGAGCGTTGTGCTATTGTTTGGTACCTGGGCCTATCCGGAGATGTTAGAGATAATTGCACAGCCATTGTCAAAAAAAATGGATCGCGACTGTTGCCATAACATCGATGAAGAAATCATGAACCTTAGACGAACTTTGTTTCATTATAATACCAAAACACACCTGCTGGTTAAAGGTTACCCACCTCCAAGACTGACCACGCCTCAGACACTCCTGCCCGTGCATGCGTGGTAGCCTCGCTCGAGAAGGGCGGAGACCCCTGAGGCAGAGGTGGAGCAAGGTGTGTTACTGAGCATAAAAGATGTCTTCTGGACAACGAAAATGGGAAGATTCCCCACCAAGGACCACAACGATCGACGACGCAGCGTCAGCTGGACCCAGGACCGTTAGGACATCGTGAGATCAGCGGTGGTAGCTATAACCTCTCTCTCCCCTCTCTCTAAACTTAACTTTACTTTTCTCCTTTCTTTCACCCATCTCGAACTATCGCGAGCCGCTTCACAGGCAACACAATAAAGTTTCACTGTTTGATTACTGCTATCCCCTTTGGTGTTGGTCACCTTAATTTTGCACTTTTGAGATCGTAACAAACGAACGATCACGAGTCCAACGAGTGCACCATGACAGCCATGTCAATGTGGGGCCATGTCACAGTGGGCAGCAGGTCACTGGTGGCCATGTCACTGTGGGGGCCATGTCACAGTGGGCAGCAGGTCAGTGGTGGCCATGTCACTGTGAGGCCATGTCACAGTGGGCAGCGGGGCACTGGTGGCCATGTCACTGTGGGAGCCATGTCACAGTGGGCAGCGGGTCCGTTGTGGCCATGTCACTGTGGGTGCAAGGTCACAGTGGGGAGCAGGTCAGTGGTGGCCATGTCAGTGTGGGGGCCATGTGACAGTGGGCAGTGTATCAGTTGTGGCCATGTCACTGTGGGGGCAATGACACAGTGGGCAGTAGGTCAGTGGTGGCCATGTCACTGTGAGCTCATGTCACAGTGGGCAGCAGGTCAGTTGTGGCCATGTCACAGTGAGCAGCTGGCCACTGGTGGTCATGTCACTGTGGGGCTATGTCACAGTGGGCAGAGGGTCAGTTGTGGCCATATCACTGTGGGGTCCATGTCACAGTGGTCAGCGTGTCAGTGGTGGCCATTTCACTGTGGGGGCCATGTCACAGTGAACAGTGTTTCAGTGGTGGCCATGTCACTGTGGGGCCATGTCACAGTTGGCAGCAGGTCAGTTGTGGCCATGTCACAGTGGGCAGCAGGCCACTGGTTGTAATGTCACTGTGGGGCCATGTCACAGTGGGCAGCATGTCAGCTGTGGCCATGTCACTGTGGGGGCTATGTCTCTGTGGGGGCTGTCACAGTGGGCATCAGGTCCGTGGTAGTATGTCACTGTGGGTGCTAGGTAACAGTGGGCAGGAGGTCAGTGGTGGTCATGTCACTGTGGGGGCCATGTCACATTGGGCAGCAGGTCAGTTGTGGCCATGTCACTGTGGGGGCATGTCACAATTGGCAGTGGGTCAGTGGTGCCCATGTCACTGTGGTGGCTATGTCACAGTGGTCAGCGGGTCAGTGGTGGCCATGTCACTGTGGGTCCATGTCACATTGGGCAGCAGGTCAGTGTTGATCATGTTACTGTGGGGGCCATGTCACAGTGAGCAGCAGGTCAGTTGTGCCCATGTCACTGTGGGGGCTATGTCACAGTGGGGAGCAGGTCAGTGGTGGCCATGTCACTGTGGGGGCCAGTCACAGTGGGCAGCGGATCAGTGGTTGCCATGTCACTATGGGTCCATGTCACAGTGAGCAGCAGGTCAGTGGTGGCCATGTCATTGTGGGGGCTATGTGACAGTGGGTAGCAGGTCAGTGGTGGCCATGTCACTGTGGCGGCTATGTCACAGTGGGCAGCAGGTTAGTGGTGACCATGTCATTGTGGGGGCTATGTCACAGTGGGTAGCTGGTCTGTGGTGGCCATGTCACTTTGGTGTCCATGTCACATTGGGCAGCATGTCAGGGGTGGCCATGTCACTGTGGGGGCCAGTAACAGTGGGCAGTGGGTCAGTGTGGCCACGTCACTCTGGGGCCATGTCACATTGGGCTACCTGTCAGTGGTGGCCATGTCACAGTGAGCAACAGGCCACTGGTGGCCATGTCACTGTGGGGCCATGTCACAGTGGGCAGCAGGTCAGTGGTGGCCATGTCACTATGGGTGTTACATCATCGTGGGCTGTGCAATGTCTCGAAAATAACGGACATATTATGAGCGATCTAAACCGAGGGGCCTCACTGTAACAACAAGCTGCAGCTGTGTTCAAGGACAAAAACAAGGCCGAGACGGCCTGAGAAACTACATTCCTTCCCAAGAGATAAAGATGTTGGAATGTCGAAAACAGGGGGTCTACCTGGGGGGAGAGCATCGCGTGGACACCACACCGTGACCAATCATAGGGGGCAAAAGAGCGCGTGAACAAGTAGCTTTAGCCTATTAGCAATAAGATAGCGGCGCGTGAAGTTTGAGATAGAGTATAAATTGCTGTGTAACCTTTAATAAAGTGGCATCAACTTGATCACATTGGTCGTCTAAGTTGTGTCCGAGACTTCCGCGTCGGCAACTGGCGCCCGAGCGGGGACCCGAGGGAGCCTCATCGAATACGCGGGACTCAAGCCCTGGGGAATCGGGACCCTCCCGTCGGTGCTCGCACGAGCAAGAGAAGACGGTTCGGAGGGGGCGGAAGCCAGCCGTAGCAGGCACTGCCCGGCTCCTGGGAAGATGCGCGCGCGCAATCGTCGGGAATCTCGCCCTGATCAGGTGAGCGGCTGGGGAGCAGATGGGGTCCACGCTGAGTAAAGAAGAAGCGGCAGTGGTTAAGCTCCTCCAACACATACTTTCTAAGAGAGGAGTTTCTTATGATGAGGGGAATCTGAGGAGGTTGCTGTTGTGGGCTCGGCAGCACGAACTAATTGCTTCAGAGACCGCAGCCTTCGAGTTAACTACTTGGGAAAAGATCGGCGCGGCACTGTGGGATGACATTAGTTCAGGTTCCAAAGACAGTAGGAAACTTTCCACCGTGTGGAGAGTGGTCCTAGACACTCTGAAAGAAATGAAAGTGGAACGGCAGACCACCGCCTCCGCTTTCGCTGCCTTGTCAGCAGAGGCAGAAAGTGCTGGTGCCAAGGATTCCGCTACCGCTATGACGTTCACGGGATCCCTGTTCCCTAAGGTGGCTCCGAAAAGGAGGAACGGGGACGCTGCACGCGCGGCACCCGTACGGCACGAGCAAAAATTAGCCGATTTGCTCCAGCTCGACTCCCCTCCCTGAAGCCCAGAAGATCAATCACCGGAGCTCACGGGCCGGCCCCGCTCTCGCCGGCCCCCGCCCGACCCCCCTGCCGCCGCTTTCGCCGCCGCAGCCGCCGCTGCCGCCGCCGCCGCTTCTGCTTCCTCTTTAGAGGACGGCGCCTACCCACCCCTGCCCCCGTCCTCGCCCCCGACACCTCAGTCACCGCAAGAACAATCTCGTTACGGTTTACAAGATCAGCACTTGCAAGAGTTAACGAGAAAGTTAGAGCAACTTGAAATCCGAATGCAGCAAGCGGCTCAGCCCACCCCCACAGCACCGCTGCCTCTTCCTTTTAACCCCTTCTTCCGCGACACGGGGGGGGGCGTTGGTCTGAGGGAAACGGTGGCTATCGGGTCGCCGCCACCGTCGGCCGAAATGGGAGGGGGGGCACTGGCCCAAATGGGAGGGGGGGCACTGGCTCAAAGGGGAGGGGGGGCACTGGGACGCGCGAGAGGTAATAATAATCCGGCAAACCGTTGGCAGGGAGTTATTCGGGATGCTATAATAGAGGGGCAGTTTAACGAACTTGGCCCAGTGACGTTCCCGGTAATAGTGACCCCACAGGGCAATGAGTGGGAAGCCTTAGATTGGAAAATGATTAAAGAAGCAAAATTAGCCGTAACACAATATGGGTTGAAATCACCATATATAAATTCGGTAATTCAGCATATCTTTACAGCACATTTATTGACTCCGTATGATGTGCGCATGATTGTACAAACCTTACTAACAGCTTCACAACAATTGCAGTTTTTCCAACATTGGCAAGTGGCCTGCGACGCTGCCGCAGCCACACCCCGTCAGCAAGGAGACCCTCTATATGGGGTGCAAGCTCAGATGCTGATGGGGGCAGGTCCTTTTGCTAGCCCAGATTGACAAGTGGGATTTCAACCAGAAGTGTTACGGTTAACCCAGGAATTGGCTCTCAAAATCATTCTAGCCGTACATGATGAAAAAGAGACGCCAGCATTTACAGGAGTGAGACAGGGGCCCACAGAGCCCTACCCAAAATTCATCGACAGATTGCATGCCGCCATTAATAGCAATCCTGATTTAAGTGATGAAATGAAAGTTAAATTCCTTGATATGCTTGCTTATGACAATGCTAATGACAAAACTAAGAAAGCTTTAAGCCTTCTCCCACGACAATCTATTGCAGGTCAGCTGCTGGAGGCAGCAGAGCGAATGCTTGATCAGGAGAAAGCTGCCTTTATGGCTGCTGCGGTAGGAGCTGCAGTAACACCAATTGTCAGAGGCAAACACATCAAAGGCAAGCGAGATAAGAAGTGCTTTAACTGTGGACAAATGGGTCATTTTAAATCAGAATGTCGTGCTCACGTGTCTCGTAAGAGGGGAAACGGGAGGCAGAGCATGGCCCGCCCTCGCGTGACGACACAAGTCCAGGGTGCTTGGACCGCTGCTCCGCTGCCACCTCAGGAAACGCAGGAATGGATTTGGCAACAGCAGTAGCTATTACACTTACAGACACTACAATACATCTGGTTGATTCTAATCTGGTGGGACCTCTGGGACATGGTTTAAGTGCCTTATTAATTGGACGTTCCTCAGCATCTAAAAAAGGTATTTTTGTCATCCCAGGACTTATTGATGCTGACTTTGAGGGAACAATTAAAATCATGGTATACACACTTACTCCTCCTTTGACTATCATGGAGGGATCGAAAATTGCTCAGCTAATTCCATTTGAATCAAAAGTGCCTAATGCAGAACAAAAGAAGAGAGGTGAAAAAGGCTTTGGGTCCACCGGACAACCAGATGTTTTGTTAGCCCTGGACATTAGTCGGGGGAAGCCAGAGGAGCAGATGGAGATGAGACACCCTAATGGACAGACGAGTAAATTACGAATGCTCATTGACACTGGAGCAGATGTCACAATTGTACCACTTTATCTATGGCCTAGTCAGTGGCCTTTACTGCCTGCTAATACAGGAATTCTAGGGGTTGGAGGAACTCAAGTCACATCCATCAGCAGAGACACAATAGCATTTATGTTTCCGGATGGCAAGCTAGTAACCACACGTCGCTATGTGATGCACTCACCTGTGGCACTGGTGGGCAGAGATCTGCTCAGTCAAATGGGAGCTCGATTGATTACTTCGCCTTTTTAGGCGCGGCCACGGTAGAGCAGCCAATCCTAAAATTAACCTGGAAAACTGATGATCCCATATGGATCAACCAGTGGCCGCTAAAACTGGACCGGCTGCAAATTATTAATGATTTGGTACAGGAACAGCTAGATGCCGGACATATCCTGCCTTCAACTAGCCCATGGAACACACCAATTTTTACAATTCAGAAAAAGTCTGGGAAGTGGCGTCTGTTACATGATTTGAGAGCGATTAATGCGGTTATCTGTGACATGGGCACCTTACAACCTGGTTTGCCTTCCCCAGTAATGTTACCTGAAGGCTGGGATCTGGTAGTTATCGATCTAAAAGATTGCTTCTTTACAATCCCCTTACATCCAGAGGATGCTGAAAGGTTTGCCTTTACAGTGCCATCGATTAATAAGGCCGAACCAGCAAAGAGGTATCACTGGGTGGTGCTACCACAAGGGATGAAAAATTCACCCATGATCTGTCAGTCTTTCGTCGCGTGGGCTCTGGAACCCATCCAAAAACAGTATCCTCATTTACTCATTTATCATTACATGGATGATATCTTAGTGGCAGGAAAACAACTGGACTGCGAGACAATATTGGGCCAGCTAACATGCAGTCTCAAGGAGAGGGGATTAGAGATAGCACCAGAGAAAATTCAGAAACAGGGGCCATGGCTGTATCTGGGCTGGATTATTACAAATGCAATGATTCGCCCTCAAAAGGTTAAAATCAACACAAAAATAGAAACATTGTCTGATGCACAGAGATTAATTGGGGATATCCAGTGGGTTCGTAATATCTGTGGAATTACGAACGATGATCTGAAACCTTTGATGCCACTCCTGGGCACGTCTGTACAAGCTCAGGAGCGCCGTCAACTGGATGAGGATCAACAGCAAGCTTTACAAGTAATTAGCAATAAAATCATGACAACTTATACTCACAGGCGACTGGATGATAAAGCTCTTTCTTTTATGTTAGTTAACTCTGGGGGTAAACGTGAACACCCATTGGGGCTTATTATTCAGTTGAGTGAAACAAAACCAAAGTTACGAATTTTGGAATGGATTTTTCTCCCTTTTCAGCCCAGAAACACAGTAGTTACACGTCCTGAATTATTTTCACAGCTTGTCATAAAAGGGAGGCAGCGAATTTTAGATATTTCAGGCATCGAACCAGAAGTCATCTACATACCTGTATCTCAGTTTTATTTAGATTGGTTATTATCTGCTTCAACTGTCTTTCAAATAGCAATTGCTGATTTCTTAGGTACTATCACCAATAGTTATCCATCGGATAAGCTTTTGTCATTATTATGCCATCAGCGGTTTGTACATTTACCCTTGCGATCAGAGGTTCCAGTAGAAGGGATAACTGTCTTCACTGATGCTGGACGAAAATCTCGAAAGGCTGCAGTCACCTGGAAGGAAGGGGACACCTGGGAACATCAATTACTCCCTGGAGTGCCTGGTGACTCTTTACAGACTTTAGAACTTCGAGCTGTTATCTGGACATTTCAACGCTGGTCTCAAGAACCTCTTAATATAGTATCAGACTCATTGTATGTAGTAGGTACAGTACAACGTCTGGAAAACAGCATGGTGAAACCTGTGCGAAATCCTGTATTACATACTTTGTTGTTACAATTGCTGACACTTTTGAACCAACGTCAGGATGAATATTTTATTATGCACATCCGCAGTCATCAACAATGTGGAGGCCTTGCGTTGGGAAACGCTCGAGCCGATCAACTTGTCGCTCCAGCCTGGACGGGCCCTGCCGTTAACACCTTTGAACAGGCCAGGCTGTCACACCAGTTTTTTCACCAGTCAGCAAAAATGTTAGCCAGACAATTTCACATTCCTGTGGCTGATGCTAGAGGAATTGTGCAATCCTGTCCCGATTGCCAGAAGGTGGAAGTAGGCCTCGGTTTGGGAGTAAACCCCCGAGGACTCCAACCTTTACAACTCTGGCAAATGGATGTGACCCATATCCCAGAATTTGGCAGGCTTAAATATGTGCATGTTTCTATTGATACCTTTTCTCTAGCACTCTGGGCAACAGCGCAAACAGGTGAAACAGCACGGCATGTCATCAAACATATGCATGCTGCAATTATGGCACTGGGCGTGCCTGCAGAGATCAAAACTGACAATGGTCCGGCCTACACTTCCCGGAAATTTACTCATTTTTGCCAACTCTGGGGTATATGTCACATCACAGGAATACCACATTCCCCCACGGGACAAGCCATCGTGGAGAGAGCACATCAAACCTTGAAAGCGCTTTTGCAAAAACAAAAAGGGGGAGAAGTCTTGGCTGCTGCAGAGCGACTTGCAAAAGCGGTGTATGTATTAAATTTTTTGCGGTTCACAGGTGATAGAAATGAACCACCAGTAATAATACATAGTTTGGGTTTGAAATCTGGTACAAACCAATGTGACAGTAATGTTTTTGTTCAATACAGGGATGTCGTTACAGGAGAATGAAGAGGACCTGCAGAACTAAGAATGACCGGTCAGGGATATGCTTGTGTTGTTGCAGATACCGACGTCAGATGGGTACCGAGTCGATGGGTGCGGCCCTGGAAAGGGGAAGTCAGGAAGAACGACGCAGAGCACTAGGCTCACTCACAGGTCCTAGGCAGGGGTTCCTGCTTGTGTTTTTACAGGTAACAATTCATCTACGTAGGCCTCTGAAAACTGGACGGAGAACCCTGTGTTTTGAGGCACTTCAGAGACATCAACATCGACTGCACCTGGTTCTGACCTCGTTGCTAACAGCACTACATCCAGCAAACAGAGAAGCCTTTTGTCTTTTCCTGGGCTTGCAGTCGTTTTGCATGGCTGTTCGAATACAGCCGCTTATCACAGTTCAGAAGTTTATACTGAAGCAAGTTGGTTGTCTGAATTTGCCAACGAGCCAACATATCAGCAATCCACTTTTAGTTACAGAAAGGCAGGCTTAATTTTTTAGAAAACAGCAGTAGTTTGTTAAAGTTATAGGCTTAATTGAAAACCTTAGATAAAGGATTCTAGCAGAAATTGATTTTGAAGCTTTGTAGACGTTTGGCTTTGCAGTGTGTTAATTAGAACAATAAGATAGTAGATAAGAGTTGTGGTGTTGGGAAAGAATGGCTCTCGAAGTTGGCAGGTGTACCAGGACACCTGAGAAAGGAAGGTGGAATGATGACTACACGTCAAATGTGGGCCACATTTGTTCTGGTTTGGCTCACATTAAGCCATGAAGGGATTCTTGACATCGAACCCAGAGCAACCATTTGGGTAACCTGGGCAAACACATCTGGGATAAAGGATTTCTGTTTGAGTCTACAACAAGCAGATGATCCTTTTAGGACCTGTTTAATTGGCATTCCGTTGCAGGAAAATGAAACTGATTTCGAAGGATATTGGAAACAACAGAGAGTGGACCTGATTGGCAGACCAGATGATGATAGTTGTTTCATTTTAAATTGGCCCTCCATGCGTAATGCAGCTTGGCAAAAGATAGTCATTGAGAATCTAAACCAGTTAACTTCTTTACCCTTGCAAGAATTGGATTTGTTGGCCAGTGTTACACCTGTTAAGTATGTTGATGTTACGGAGATGCCAAACTGCCATAATGTGGTTCCTCAGCTGCAGCCAGTGAATGGCACAGGAGTGGTTTGGTTTGGTGACCCATGACATATTTGGTTAGCTCAGAATGGTCACCGAGATTTATTTGTAGGTTGTCAAAATGTGACAGGGCATTCTTCTTGGAATAATTTGAAAACAGGAGGATTCTCCGTAGAAACCACTGGAGGCTTTAAACTTCCACCTGGAGTGTTTCTGATTTGTGGGGATAGAGCATGGCCTGGTATTCCTGTACGACCTGTCGGTGGTCCTTGTTATCTTGGATGACTAGACTCGGGATGAGGGGCTGGTTGCAGACCTTGGTCAAAGGAGTATTGATAGTGCTAGTAGGTTTACTAATCTTGATGTTGCTTCTTCCCTGTCTGTTTCAGTGTTTGTGACGGATGTTGAATAGTCTGGGTGAACAAATGTTTAAGAAAAGAGAAGTCTCGATCGCTCAAAAACAAAAAGGGGGATTTGTGGAATGGCTGGAAAGAAATGGACATATTATGAGCGATCCAAACCGAGGGGCCTCACTGTAACAACAAGCTGCAGCTGTGTTCAAGGACAAAAACAAGGCCGAGACGGCCTGAGAAACTACATTCCTTCCCAAGAGATAAAGATGTTGGAATGTCGAAAACAGGGGGTCTACCTGGGGGGAGAGCATCGCGTGGACGCCACACCGGGACCAATCATAGGGGGCAAAAGAGCGCATGAACAAGTAGCTTTAGCCTATTAGCAATAAGATAGCGGCGCGTGAAGTTTGAGATAGAGTATAAATTGCTGTGTAACCTTTAATAAAGTGGCATCAACTTGATCACATTGGCTGTCTAAGTTGTGTCCGAGACTTCTGCGTTGGCAGTGGGCAGCGGTTCAGTGGTGGCAATGTCACTATGGGGGCTATGTCAAAGTAGGTAGCAGATCAGTGGTAGCCATGTCACTGTGGGGGCCATGTCACAGTGGTCAGCGGGTCAGTGGTGGCCATGTCACTGTGGGGGCCATGTCACAATGGGCAGCATGTCAGTGGTGATCATGTTACTGTCTGGGACATGTCACAGTGGGGAGCAGGTCAGTGGTGGCCATGTCACCGTGGGTGCTACATCACAGTGGGGAGCGGATCAGTGGTGGCCATGTCACTGTGAGCTTATGTCACACTGGGCAGCAGATCACTTGTGGCCATGTCACAGTGAGCAACAGGCCACTGGTGGCCATGTCACTGTCGGGGCTATGTGTCAGTTCACAGCAGGTCACTGGTGGCCATGTCACTGTGGGGGCCATGTCACCGTGGGCAGCAGGTCAGTGGTGACCATGTCACTGTGGGGCCATGTCACAGTGGGCAGCAGGTCAGTGCGGGCCATGTCACTGTGGGGGCCATGTCACAGTGGTCAGCGTGTCAGTTTTGGTCATGTCACTGTGAGGTCATGTCACAGTGTGCAGCAGGTCAGTGGTGGCCATGTCACAGTGAGCAACAGGCCACTGGTTGCCATGTCACTTTGGGAGCTATTTCACACTGGGCAGCAGGTCAGTGGTCGCCATGTCACTATGGGGGCCATGTCACAGTGGGCAGCAGGTCAGTGGTGACCATGTCAATGTCGGGGCTATGTCACAGAGGGAAGCAGGTCAGTGGTGGCCATGTCACTATGGGCAACATGTCACAGTGGGCAGGGGATCAGTGGTGGCCATGTCACTGTGCGGCCATGTCACATTGGGCAGCTGGTCAGTTATAGCCATGTCACTATGGGGGCTATGTCACAGTGGGCAGCAGGTCAGTAGTGGCCACGTCACTGTAGGGCCAGTCAAACTCGGCAGCATGTCAGTGGTGATCATGTTACAGTTTGGGACATGTCACAGTGGGGAGCAGGTCAGTGGTGGCCATGTCACTGTGGGTGCTACATCACAGTGGGCAGCAGTTCAATGGTGGCCATGTCACTGTGAGGTCATGTCACAGTGGGCAGCAGATCAGTTGTGGCCATGTCACAGTGAGCAACAGGCCACTGGTTGTCATGTCACTGTGGGGGGTATGTCACAGTGGGCAGCAGGTCAGTTGTGGCCATGTCACTATGGGGGCCATGTCACAGTGGGCAACAGGTCAGAAGTGGCCATGTCACTATGGGGGCTATGTCACAGTGGGTAGCAGGTCAGTGGTGGCCATGTCACTATGGGGGCTATGTCACAGTGGGTAGCAGGTCAGTGGTGGCCATGTCACGATGAGGTCATGTCACAGTGGGCAGAAAGTCAGTTGAGGCCATGTCACAGTGGGCAGCAGGTCAGTTGTGGCCATATCACAGTGAGCAAGAGGCCATGGGTTGCCATGTCACTGTGGGGGCTATGTCAAAGTGGGTAGCAGGTCAGTGGTGGCCATGTCACTATGGGGGCCATGTCACATTGGGAAGCAGGTCACTGGTGGCCATATCACTATGGGGACCATGTCACAGTGGTCAGCGTGTCAGTGGTGGCCATGTCACTATGGGGTCCATGTCACAGTGGGCAGCAGGTCAGTTGCGGACATGTCACAATGGGGGCCATGTCACAGTGAGCACCAGGTCAGTTGTGGCCATGTCACTGTGGGGGACATGTCACAGAGGGCAGCATGTCAGTGGTGGCCATGTCACTGTGGGGGCCATGTCACAGTGTTCAGCGGGTCAGTGGTGGCCACGTCACTATGGGGGCCATGTCACCGTGGGCAGCATGTCAGTGGTGATCATGTTACTGTTTGGGATATGTCACAGTGGGGAGCAGGTCAGTGGTGGCCATGTCACTGTGGGTGCTACATCACAGTGGGCAGCGGTTCAGTGGTGGCCATGTCAATGTGAGGTCATGTCACAGTGGGCAGCAGATCAGTTGTGGCCATGTCACAGTGAGCAACAGGCCACTGGTGGCCATGTCACAGTGGGTAGCAGGGCACTGGTGGTCATGTCACTGTCAGGCCAAGTCACAGTGGTCAGCGTGTCAGTGGTGGCCATGTCACTTTGGGCCATGTCACAGTGGGCAGCAAGTCAGTCGTGGCCATGTCACTGTGGGTGCTACATCACAGTGGGCTGCGGTTCAGTGGTGGCCATGTCACTGTGAGGTCATGTCACAGTCTGCAGCAGGTCAGTTGTGGCCATGTCACAGTGAGAAAGAGGCCACGGGTTGCCATGTCACTGTGGGGGATATGTCACAGTGGGTAGCAGGTCAGTGGTGGCCATGTCACTGTGGGGGCCATGTCACAGAGGGAAGCAGGTCAGTGGTGGCTATATCACTATGGGGATCATGTCACAGTGGTCAGCGTGTCATTGGTGGCCATGTCACTATGGGGTCCATGTCACGGTGGGCATCAGGTCAGTGGTGGCCATGTAACTGTGGGGTCCATGTCACGGTGGGCAGCGGATCACTGGTGGCCATGTCACTTTGGGACATATCACAGTGGGCAGCAGGTCAGTAGCGATATGTTACTGTGGGGCCCATGTCACAGTGGGCTGCAGATCAGTGGTGGTCATGTCACTATGGGCGCTATGTCAAAGTGGGTAGCAGGTCAGTGGTGGCCATGTCACGATGAGCTCATGTCACAGTGAGCAGAAAGTCATTTGAGGCCATTTCACAGTGGGCAGCAGGGCAATGGTGGTCATGTCACTGTGGGGGATATGTCACCGTGGGCAACAGGTCAGTGGTGGCCATGTCACTGTGGGGGCCATGCCACAGGTGGCAGCGGGTCAGTGGTGGCCATGTCACAGTGAGCAACAGGCCACTGGTTGCCATGTCACTTTGGGAGCTATTTCACACTGGGCAGCAGGTCAGTGGTGGCCATGTCACTATGGGGGCCATGTCACAGTGGGCAGCAGGTCAGTGGTGGCCATGTCAATGTCGGGACTATGTCACAGAGGGAAGCAGGTCAGTGGTGGCCATGTCACTATGGGCAACATGTCACAGTGGGCAGGGGATCAGTGGTGGCCATGTCACTGTGCGGCCATGTCACATTGGGCAGCTGGTCAGTTATAGCCATGTCACTATGGGGGCTATGTCACAGTGGGCAGCAGGTCAGTAGTGGCCACGTCACTGTAGGGCCAGTCAAAGTTGGCAGCATGTCAGTGGTGATCATGTTACTGTTTGGGATATGTCACAGTGGGGAGCAGGTCAGTGGTGGCAATGTCACTATGGGGGTCATGTCACAGTGGGCAGAAGGTCAGTAGTGGGCATGGCACTGTGGGGGGTATGTCACAGTGGAAAGCAGGTTAGTGGTGGCCATGTCACTTTGGGCCATGTCATAGTGAGCAGCAGTCAGTAGCGGTATGTCACTGTGGGGCCCATGTCACAGTGGGCAGCAGGTCAGTGGTGGTCATGTTCACTATGGGGGCTATGTCAAAGTTGGTAGGAGATCTGTGGTGGCCATGTCACTGTGGGGGCCATGTCACAGTAGTCAGCGCGTCAGTGGTGGCCATGTCACTGTGGGGCCATGTCACATTGGGCAGCATGTCAGTGGTGATCATGTTACTGTTTGGGACATGTCACAGTGGGGAGCAGGTCAGTGGTGGCCATGTCACCATGGGTGCTACATCACAGTGGTCAGCGTTTCAGAGGTGGCCATGTCACTGTGAGGTTATGTCACAGTGGGCAACAGATCACTTGTGGCTATGTGTCAGTTCACAGCAGGTCACTGGTGGCCATGTCACTGTGGGGGCCATGTCATCGTGGGCAGCAGGTCAGTGGTGGCCATGTCACTGTGGGGCCATGTCACAGTGGGCAGCAGGTCAGTGGTGGCCATGTCACTGTGGGGCCATGTCACAGTGGGCAGCAGGTCAGTGTTGGCCATGTTACTGTGGGGGCCATGTCACAGTGGTCAGCGTATCAGTTTTGACCATGTCACTGTGAGATCATGTCACAGTGTGCAGCAGGTCAGTGGTGGCCATGTCACAGTGACCAACAGGCCACTGGTTGCCATGTCACTTTGGGAGCTATTTCACACTAGGCAGCAGGTCAGTGGTGGCCATGTCACAGGAGCAACAGTCCAATGGTTGCCATGTCACTGTGGGGGGTATGTCACAATGGGCAGCAGGTCAGTTGTGGCTATGTCACTATGGGGGCCATGTCACAGTGGGCAGCAGGTCAGTGGTGGCCATGTCACTATGGGAGACATGTCACAGTGGGCAGAAGGTCAGTGGTGGCCATGTCACTATGGGGGCCACTTCACAGTGGGCAGCAGGTCAGTGGTGGCCATGTCACTATGGGGGCCATGTCACAGTGTGCAGCAGGTCAGTGGTGGCCATGTCACTGTGGGGGCCATGTCACAGTGGGGAGCAGGGCAGTGGTCGCCATGTCACTATGAGGTCATGTCACAGTGTGCAGCAGGTCAGTGGTGGCCATGTCACAATGAGCAACAGTCCACTGGTGGCCATGTCACTGTGGTGGCCACTCACAGTGGGCAGCAGGTCAGTGGTGGCCATGTCACTGTGGGGCCATGTCACAGTGGGCAGCAGGTCAGTGCTGGCCATGTCACTATGGGGGCCATGTCACAGTGGTCAGCGGGTCAGTGGAGGCCATGTCACTGTGGGGGACATGTCACCGTGGGCAGCAGGTCAGTGGAGGCCACGTCACTATGGGGGCCATGTCACAGTGGAGAGAAGGTCAGTGGTGGCAATGTCACTGTGAGGTCATGTCACAGTGTGCAGCAGGTCAGTGGTGGCCATGTCACAGTGAGCAGCAGGCCACTGGTTGCGATGTCACTGTGGGGGGTATGTCACAGTGGGCAGCAGGTGTAGTTGTGGCCATGTCAGTATGGGGGCCATGTCACAGTGGGCAGCAGGTCAGTGGTGGTCATGTCACTATGGGGGCCATGTCACAGTGGGCAGCAGGTCAGTGGTGGCCATGTCACTAATGGGGCCATGTCACAGTGGGCAGCAGGTCAGTGGTGACCATGTCACTATGGGGGCCATGTAACAGTGGTCAGCGGGTCAGTGGTGGCCATGTCACTGTGGAGGCCATGTGACAAAGGGCAGCATGTCAGTAGTGATCATGTTACTGTATGGGCCATGTCACAATGGGGAGCAGGTCAGTGGTGGCCATGTCACTGTGAGGTCATGTCACAGTGTGCAGCAGGTCAGTGGTGGCCATGTCACAGTGAGCAACGGGCCACTGGTTGCCATGTCACTGTGGGGGCTATGTCACAGTGGGCAGCAGGTCAGTTGTGGCCAAGTCACTGTGGAGGCCATGTCACAGTCGGCAGCATGTCAGTGGTGGCCATGTCACTATGGGGGCCATGTCACAGTGGGCAACAGATCAGTTGTGGCAATGAGCAACAGTCCACTGGTGGCCATGTCACTGTGGGGGGTATGTCACAGTGGGCAGCATGTCAGTGGTGGCCATGTCACTATGGGGGCCATTTCACAGTGGGCAGCATATCAGTGGTGGCCATGTCACAATGAGCAACAATCCACTGGTGGCCATGTCACTGTGGTGGCCAGTCACACTGGGCAGCAGGTCAGTGGTGGCCACTTCACTGTAGGGCCATGTGACAGTGGGCAGCATGTCAGTAGTGATCATGTTACTGTATGGGATATGTCACAGTGGGGAGCAGGTCAGTGGTGGCCATGTCACTGTGAGGTCATGTCACAGTGTGCAGCAGGTCAGTGGTGGCCATGTCACAGTGAGCAACAGGCCACTGGTTGCCATGTCACTGTGGGGGGTATGTCACAGTGGGCAGCAGGTCAGTTGTGTCCATGTCACTATGGGGGCCATGTCACAGTGGACAGCATGTCAGTGGTGGCCATGTCACTATGGGGGCCATGTCACAGTGGGCAGCAGGTCAGTGGTGGCCATGTCACAATGAGCAACATTCCACTGGTGGCCATGTCATTGTGGTGGCCAGTCACAGTGGGCAGGAGGTCAGTGGTGGCCACCTCACTATGGGGCCATGTGACAGTGGGCAGCATGACAGTAGTGGTCAGTAGTTACTTTATGGGACATGTCACATTGAGGAGAATGTTAGTGGTGGCCATGTCACAGTGAGCAACAGGCCACTGGTTGCCATATCACTGTGGGGGGTATGTCACAGTGGGCAGCAGGTCAGTTGTGGCCATGTCACTGTGGAGACCATGTCACAGTAGGCAGCAGGTCAGTGGTGGCCATGTCACTATGGGGGCCATGTCACAGTGGGCAGCAGGTCAGTAGTGGCCATGTCACTATGGGGGCTATGTCACAGTCAGCAGCAGGTCAGTGGTGGCCATATCACTATGGGGGCCATGTCACAGTGGGCAGCAGGTCAGTGGTGGCCATGTCACAGTTGCGGCCATGTCACAGTGTGCAGCTGGTCAGTGGTGGCCTTGTCACTGTGGGGGCCATGTCACAGTGGTCAGCGGGTCAGTGGTGGTCATGTCGCTGTGAGGTCATGTCACAGTGGGCAGCTGATCAGTGGTGGTGATGTCACAGGAGCAACAGGCCACTGGTTGCCATGTCACTGTGGTGGCCAGTCACAGTGGGCAGCAGGTCAGTGGTGGCCACGTCACTGTGGGGCCATGTGACAGTGGGCAGCATGTCAGTAGTGATCATGTTACTGTATGGGACAAGTCACAGTGGGGAGTAGGTCAGTTGTGGCCATGTCACTGTGAGGTCATGTCAAAGTGTGCAGCAGGTCAGTGGTGGCCATGTCACTGTGGGGGCCATGTCACAGTGGACAGCGGATCAGTGGTGGCCTTGTCACTGTGGGGGCCATGTCACAGTGAGCAACAGGCCACTGGTTGCCATGTCACTGTGGGGGTTATGTCAGAGTGGGCAGCAGGTCAGTTGTGGCCATGTCACTATGGGGGCCATGTCACAGTGGGCAGCAGGTCAGTGGTGGCCATGTCACTGTGGGGGCTATGTCATAGTGGGCAGCATGTCAGTGGTGCCATGTCACTGTGGGGGCCATGTCACAGTGGTCAGCGGGTCAGTGGTGGCCATGTCAGTGTGGGGGACATGTCACAGTGGTCAGCGGGTCAGTGGTGGCCATGTCACTGTGAGGTCATGTCACAGTGGTCAGCGGGTCAGTGGTGGCCTTGTCACTGTGGGGGCCATGTCACAGTGGTCAGCGGGTCAGTGGTGGCCATGTCACTGTGAGGTCATGTCACAGTGGGCAGCAGATCAGTGGTGGCCATGTCACAGTGAGCAAAAGGCCACTGGTTGCCATGTCACTGTGGGGGATATGTCACAGTGGGCAACAGGTCAATGGTGGCCATGTCACTATGGGGGCCATGGCACAGTGGGCAGCAGGTCAGTGGTTGCCATGTCACTGTGGGGGCCATGTCACAGAGGGCAGCAGGTCAGTGGTGGCCATGTCACTATGGGGGCCATGTCACAGAGGGCAGCAGGTCAGTGGTGGCCATGTCACTATGGGGTCCATGTCACAGTGGTCAGCGGGTCAGTGGTGACCATGTCACTGTGAGGTCATGTCACAGTGGGCAGCAGGTCAGTTGTGGCCATGTCACTATGGGGGCCATGTCACAGAGGGCAGCAGGTCAGTGGTGGCTATGTCACTATGGGGGCCATGTCACAGAGGGCAGCAGGTCAGTGGTGGCTATGTCACTATGGGGTCGATGTCACAGTGGTCAGCGGGTCAGTGGTGGCCATGTCACTATGGGGTCCATGTCACAGTGGTCAGCGGGTCAGTGGTGGCCATGTCACTGTGGGGGCCATGTCACAGTGGTCAGCGGGTCAGTGGTGGCCATGTCACTGTGGGGGCCATGTCACAGTGGTCAGCTGGTCAGTGCTGGCCATGTCACTATGGGGGCCATGTCACAGTGGTCAGCAGGTCAGTGGTGGCCATGTCACTGTGGGGGCCATGTCACAGTGGTCATCGGGTCAGTGGTGGCCTTGTCACCGTGGGGGCCATGTCACAGTGTTCAGCGGGTCAGTGGTGGCCATGTCACTGTGAGGTCATGTCACAGTGGGCAGCAGATCAGTTGTGGCCATGTCACAATGAGCAACAGTCCACTGGTGGCCATGTCACTGTGGTGGCCAGTCACAGTGGGCAGCAGGTCAGTGGTGGCCACGTCACTGTGGGGCCATGTGACAGTGGGCAGCATGACAGTAGTGGTCAAGTTACTGTATGGGACATGTCACAGTGGGGAGCAGGTCAGTGGTGGCCATTTCACTGTGAGGTCATGTCACAGTGTGCAGCAGGTCAGTGGTGGCCATGTCACAGTGAGAAACAGGCCACTGATTGCCATAACACTGTGGGGGCCATGTCACAGTGGTCAGCGAGTCAGTGGTGGCCTTGTCACTGTGGGGGCCATGTCACAGTGGTCAGCGTTTCAGTGGTGGCCATGTCACTGTGTGGTCATGTCACAGTGTGCAGCAGGTCAGTGGTGGCCATGGCAGAGTGAGCAACAGTCCACTGGTTGCCATGTCACTGTGGGGGCTATGTCACAGTGGGCAGCAAGTCAGTGGTGGCCACGTCACTGTGGGGCCATGAGACAGTGGGCAGCATGACAGTAGTTGTCAAGTTACTGTATGGGACATGTCACAGTGGGGAGCAGGTCAGTGGTGGCCATGTCACTGTGAGGTCATGTCACAGTGTGCAGCAGGTCAGTGGTGGCCATGTCACAGTGAGCAACAGGCCACTGGTTGCCATGTCACTGTGGGGGCTATGTCAGAGTGGGCAGCAGGTCAGTTGTGGCCATGTCACTATGGGGGCCATGTCACAGTGGGCAGCAGGTCAGTGGTGGCCATGTCACTATGGGGGCTATGTCACAGTGGGCAGCAGGTCAGTGGTGGCCATGTCACTATGGGGGCCATGGCACAGTGGGCAGCAAGTCAGTGGTGGCCATGTCACTGTGGGGGCCATGTCACAGTGGTCAGTGGGTCAGTGGTGGCCTTGTCAGTGTGGGGGCCATGTCACAGTGGTCAGAGGTTCAGTGGTGGCCATGTCACTGTGAGGTCATGTCACAGTGGGCAGCAGATTAGTTGTGGCCATGTCACAATGAGCAACAGTCCACTGGTGGCCATGTCACTGTGGTGACCAGTCAGAGTGGGCAGCAGGTCAGTGGTTGCCACGTCACTGTGGGGCCATGTCACAGTGGGCATCAGGTCAGTGGTGGCCATGTCATTATGGGGGCCATGTCACAGTGGTCAGCGGGTCAGTGGTAGCCATGTCACTGTGGGGGCCATTTCACAGTGGTAAGCAGGTCAGTGGTGGCCATGTCACTATGGGGTCCATATCACAGTGGTCAGCAGGTCAGTGTTGGCCATGTCACTGTGGGGGCCATGTCACAGGTGTCAGCGGGTCAGTGGTGGCCATGTCACTGTGGCGGCCATGTCACAGTGGACAGCGGGTCAGTGGTGGCCTTGTCACTATGGGGGCTAAGTCACAGTGGGCAGCGGGTCAGTGGTGGCCATGTCACTATGGGGACCATGTCACAGTGGTCAGTGGGTCAGTGGTGGCCATGGCACTGTGGCGGCCATGTCACAGTGGGAGCATATCAGTGGTGGCCATGTCACTATGGGGGATATGTCACAGTGGGCAGCACGTCAGTGGTGGCCAAGTCACTATGGGGGCCACGTCACAGTGGGGAGCAGGTCAGTGGTGGCCATTTCACTGCGAGGTCATTTCACAGTGTGCAGCAGGTCAGTTGTGGCCATGTCACTATGGGGGCCATGTCACAGTGGGCAGCAGGCCAGTGGTTGCCATGTCACTGTGGGGGCTATGTCAGAGTGGGCTGCAGGTCAGTTGTGTCCATGTCACTATGGGGGCCATGTCACAGTGGGCAGCAGCTCAGTGGTGGCCATGTCACTGTGAGGTCATGTCACAGTGTGCAGAAGGTCAGTGGTGGCCATGTCACAGTGAGCAACAGGCCACTGGTTGCCATGTCACTGTGGGGGCTATGTCACAGTGGGCAGCAGGTCAGTTGTGGCCATGTCACTTGGGGGCCATGTCACAGTGGGCAGCAGGTCAGTGGTGGCCATGTCACAGTGGGGGCCATGTCACAGTGGGCAGCAGGTCAGTCCTGGCCATGTCACTGTGGGGGCCATGTCACAGTGGGCAGCAGGTCAGTGGTGGCCATGTCACAGTGAGCAACAGGCCACTGGTTGCCATGTCACTGTGGGGGCTATGTCAGAGTGGGCAGCAGGTCAGTTGTGGCCATGTCACTATAGGGGCCATGTCAGAGTGGGCAGCAGGTCAGTGGTGGCCATGTCACTATGGGGGCTATGTCACAGTGGGCAGCAGGTCAGTGGTGGCCATGTCAATATGGGGGCCATGTCACAGTGGGCAGCAGGTCAGTGGTGGCCATGTCACTGTGGGGGCCATTGCACAGTGGTTAGCGGGTCAGTGGTTGCCTTGTCACTCTGGGGGCCATGTCACAGTGGTCAGCGGGTCATTGGTGGCCATGTCACTGTAAGGTCATGTCACAGTGTGCAGCAGGTCAGTAGTGGCCATGTCACAGTGAGCAACAGGCCACTGGTTGCCATGTCACTTTGGGGGCCATGTCACAGTGGTCAGTGGGTCAGTGGTGGCCATATCACTGTGGGGGCCATGTCACAGTGGGCAGCAGGTCAGTGGTGGCCATGTCACTGTGTGGGCCATGTCACAGTGGGCAGCAGATCAGTGGTGGCCACGTCACTATGGGGGCCACGTCACAGTGGTCAGCGGGTCAGTGGAGGCCATGTCACTCTGGGGGCCATGTCACAGTGGTCAGCGGGTCAGTGGTGGCCATGTCACCGTGAGGTCATGTCACAGTGGGCAGCAGATCAGTTGTGGCCATGTCACAATGAGCAACAGTCCACTGGTGGCCATGTCACTGTGGGGGCCATGTCACAGTGGACAGCGGGTCAGTGATGGCCTTGTCACTATGGGGGCTATGTCACAGTGGGCAGCAGGTCAGTGGTGGCCATGTCACTATGGGGGCCATGTCACAGTGGTCAGTGGGTCAGTGGTGGCCATGGCACTGTGGCGGCCATGTCACAGTGGGAGCATATCAGTGGTGGCCATGTCACTATGGGGGCCACGTCACAGTGGGGAACAGGTCAGAGGTGGCCATTTCACTGCGAGGTCATTTCACAGTGTCCAGCAGGTCAGTGGTGGCCATGTCACTATGGGGGCTATGTCAAAGTGGGTAGCAGGTCAGTGGTGGCCATGTCACGATGAGCTCATGTCACAGTGAGCAGAAAGTCATTTGAGGCCATTTCACAGTGGGCAGCAGGGCAATGGTGGTCATGTCACTGTGGGGGATATGTCACCGTGGGCAACAGGTCAGTGGTGGCCATGTCACTGTGGGGGCCATGCCACAGGTGGCAGCGGGTCAGTGGTGGCCATGTCACAGTGAGCAACAGGCCACTGGTTGCCATGTCACTTTGGGAGCTATTTCACACTGGGCAGCAGGTCAGTGGTGGCCATGTCACTATGGGGGCCATGTCACAGTGGGCAGCAGGTCAGTGGTGGCCATGTCAATGTCGGGACTATGTCACAGAGGGAAGCAGGTCAGTGGTGGCCATGTCACTATGGGCAACATGTCACAGTGGGCAGGGGATCAGTGGTGGCCATGTCACTGTGCGGCCATGTCACATTGGGCAGCTGGTCAGTTATAGCCATGTCACTATGGGGGCTATGTCACAGTGGGCAGCAGGTCAGTAGTGGCCACGTCACTGTAGGGCCAGTCAAAGTTGGCAGCATGTCAGTGGTGATCATGTTACTGTTTGGGATATGTCACAGTGGGGAGCAGGTCAGTGGTGGCAATGTCACTATGGGGGTCATGTCACAGTGGGCAGAAGGTCAGTAGTGGGCATGGCACTGTGGGGGGTATGTCACAGTGGAAAGCAGGTTAGTGGTGGCCATGTCACTTTGGGCCATGTCATAGTGAGCAGCAGTCAGTAGCGGTATGTCACTGTGGGGCCCATGTCACAGTGGGCAGCAGGTCAGTGGTGGTCATGTTCACTATGGGGGCTATGTCAAAGTTGGTAGGAGATCTGTGGTGGCCATGTCACTGTGGGGGCCATGTCACAGTAGTCAGCGCGTCAGTGGTGGCCATGTCACTGTGGGGCCATGTCACATTGGGCAGCATGTCAGTGGTGATCATGTTACTGTTTGGGACATGTCACAGTGGGGAGCAGGTCAGTGGTGGCCATGTCACTGTGGGTGCTACATCACAGTGGTCAGCGTTTCAGAGGTGGCCATGTCACTGTGAGGTTATGTCACAGTGGGCAACAGATCACTTGTGGCTATGTGTCAGTTCACAGCAGGTCACTGGTGGCCATGTCACTGTGGGGGCCATGTCATCGTGGGCAGCAGGTCAGTGGTGGCCATGTCACTGTGGGGCCATGTCACAGTGGGCAGCAGGTCAGTGGTGGCCATGTCACTGTGGGGCCATGTCACAGTGGGCAGCAGGTCAGTGTTGGCCATGTTACTGTGGGGGCCATGTCACAGTGGTCAGCGTATCAGTTTTGGCCATGTCACTGTGAGGTCATGTCACAGTGTGCAGCAGGTCAGTGGTGGCCATGTCACAGTGACCAACAGGCCACTGGTTGCCATGTCACTTTGGGAGCTATTTCACACTAGGCAGCAGGTCAGTGGTGGCCATGTCACAGGAGCAACAGTCCAATGGTTGCCATGTCACTGTGGGGGGTATGTCACAATGGGCAGCAGGTCAGTTGTGGCTATGTCACTATGGGGGCCATGTCACAGTGGGCAGCAGGTCAGTGGTGGCCATGTCACTATGGGAGACATGTCACAGTGGGCAGAAGGTCAGTGGTGGCCATGTCACTATGGGGGCCACTTCACAGTGGGCAGCAGGTCAGTGGTGGCCATGTCACTATGGGGGCCATGTCACAGTGTGCAGCAGGTCAGTGGTGGCCATGTCACTGTGGGGGCCATGTCACAGTGGGGAGCAGGGCAGTGGTCGCCATGTCACTATGAGGTCATGTCACAGTGTGCAGCAGGTCAGTGGTGGCCATGTCACAATGAGCAACAGTCCACTGGTGGCCATGTCACTGTGGTGGCCACTCACAGTGGGCAGCAGGTCAGTGGTGGCCATGTCACTGTGGGGCCATGTCACAGTGGGCAGCAGGTCAGTGCTGGCCATGTCACTATGGGGGCCATGTCACAGTGGTCAGCGGGTCAGTGGAGGCCATGTCACTGTGGGGGACATGTCACCGTGGGCAGCAGGTCAGTGGAGGCCACGTCACTATGGGGGCCATGTCACAGTGGAGAGAAGGTCAGTGGTGGCAATGTCACTGTGAGGTCATGTCACAGTGTGCAGCAGGTCAGTGGTGGCCATGTCACAGTGAGCAGCAGGCCACTGGTTGCGATGTCACTGTGGGGGGTATGTCACAGTGGGCAGCAGGTGTAGTTGTGGCCATGTCAGTATGGGGGCCATGTCACAGTGGGCAGCAGGTCAGTGGTGGTCATGTCACTATGGGGGCCATGTCACAGTGGGCAGCAGGTCAGTGGTGGCCATGTCACTAATGGGGCCATGTCACAGTGGGCAGCAGGTCAGTGGTGACCATGTCACTATGGGGGCCATGTAACAGTGGTCAGCGGGTCAGTGGTGGCCATGTCACTGTGGAGGCCATGTGACAAAGGGCAGCATGTCAGTAGTGATCATGTTACTGTATGGGCCATGTCACAATGGGGAGCAGGTCAGTGGTGGCCATGTCACTGTGAGGTCATGTCACAGTGTGCAGCAGGTCAGTGGTGGCCATGTCACAGTGAGCAACGGGCCACTGGTTGCCATGTCACTGTGGGGGCTATGTCACAGTGGGCAGCAGGTCAGTTGTGGCCAAGTCACTGTGGAGGCCATGTCACAGTCGGCAGCATGTCAGTGGTGGCCATGTCACTATGGGGGCCATGTCACAGTGGGCAACAGATCAGTTGTGGCAATGAGCAACAGTCCACTGGTGGCCATGTCACTGTGGGGGGTATGTCACAGTGGGCAGCATGTCAGTGGTGGCCATGTCACTATGGGGGCCATTTCACAGTGGGCAGCATATCAGTGGTGGCCATGTCACAATGAGCAACAATCCACTGGTGGCCATGTCACTGTGGTGGCCAGTCACACTGGGCAGCAGGTCAGTGGTGGCCACTTCACTGTAGGGCCATGTGACAGTGGGCAGCATGTCAGTAGTGATCATGTTACTGTATGGGATATGTCACAGTGGGGAGCAGGTCAGTGGTGGCCATGTCACTGTGAGGTCATGTCACAGTGTGCAGCAGGTCAGTGGTGGCCATGTCACAGTGAGCAACAGGCCACTGGTTGCCATGTCACTGTGGGGGGTATGTCACAGTGGGCAGCAGGTCAGTTGTGTCCATGTCACTATGGGGGCCATGTCACAGTGGACAGCATGTCAGTGGTGGCCATGTCACTATGGGGGCCATGTCACAGTGGGCAGCAGGTCAGTGGTGGCCATGTCACAATGAGCAACATTCCACTGGTGGCCATGTCATTGTGGTGGCCAGTCACAGTGGGCAGGAGGTCAGTGGTGGCCACCTCACTATGGGGCCATGTGACAGTGGGCAGCATGACAGTAGTGGTCAGTAGTTACTTTATGGGACATGTCACATTGAGGAGAATGTTAGTGGTGGCCATGTCACAGTGAGCAACAGGCCACTGGTTGCCATATCACTGTGGGGGGTATGTCACAGTGGGCAGCAGGTCAGTTGTGGCCATGTCACTGTGGAGACCATGTCACAGTAGGCAGCAGGTCAGTGGTGGCCATGTCACTATGGGGGCCATGTCACAGTGGGCAGCAGGTCAGTAGTGGCCATGTCACTATGGGGGCTATGTCACAGTCAGCAGCAGGTCAGTGGTGGCCATATCACTATGGGGGCCATGTCACAGTGGGCAGCAGGTCAGTGGTGGCCATGTCACAGTTGCGGCCATGTCACAGTGTGCAGCTGGTCAGTGGTGGCCTTGTCACTGTGGGGGCCATGTCACAGTGGTCAGCGGGTCAGTGGTGGTCATGTCGCTGTGAGGTCATGTCACAGTGGGCAGCTGATCAGTGGTGGTGATGTCACAGGAGCAACAGGCCACTGGTTGCCATGTCACTGTGGTGGCCAGTCACAGTGGGCAGCAGGTCAGTGGTGGCCACGTCACTGTGGGGCCATGTGACAGTGGGCAGCATGTCAGTAGTGATCATGTTACTGTATGGGACAAGTCACAGTGGGGAGTAGGTCAGTTGTGGCCATGTCACTGTGAGGTCATGTCAAAGTGTGCAGCAGGTCAGTGGTGGCCATGTCACTGTGGGGGCCATGTCACAGTGGACAGCGGATCAGTGGTGGCCTTGTCACTGTGGGGGCCATGTCACAGTGAGCAACAGGCCACTGGTTGCCATGTCACTGTGGGGGTTATGTCAGAGTGGGCAGCAGGTCAGTTGTGGCCATGTCACTATGGGGGCCATGTCACAGTGGGCAGCAGGTCAGTGGTGGCCATGTCACTGTGGGGGCTATGTCATAGTGGGCAGCATGTCAGTGGTGCCATGTCACTGTGGGGGCCATGTCACAGTGGTCAGCGGGTCAGTGGTGGCCATGTCAGTGTGGGGGACATGTCACAGTGGTCAGCGGGTCAGTGGTGGCCATGTCACTGTGAGGTCATGTCACAGTGGTCAGCGGGTCAGTGGTGGCCTTGTCACTGTGGCGGCCATGTCACAGTGGTCAGCGGGTCAGTGGTGGCCATGTCACTGTGAGGTCATGTCACAGTGGGCAGCAGATCAGTGGTGGCCATGTCACAGTGAGCAAAAGGCCACTGGTTGCCATGTCACTGTGGGGGATATGTCACAGTGGGCAACAGGTCAATGGTGGCCATGTCACTATGGGGGCCATGGCACAGTGGGCAGCAGGTCAGTGGTTGCCATGTCACTGTGGGGGCCATGTCACAGAGGGCAGCAGGTCAGTGGTGGCCATGTCACTATGGGGTCCATGTCACAGTGGTCAGCGGGTCAGTGGTGACCATGTCACTGTGAGGTCATGTCACAGTGGGCAGCAGGTCAGTTGTGGCCATGTCACTATGGGGGCCATGTCACAGAGGGCAGCAGGTCAGTGGTGGCTATGTCACTATGGGGGCCATGTCACAGAGGGCAGCAGGTCAGTGGTGGCTATGTCACTATGGGGTCGATGTCACAGTGGTCAGCGGGTCAGTGGTGGCCATGTCACTATGGGGTCCATGTCACAGTGGTCAGCGGGTCAGTGGTGGCCATGTCACTGTGGGGGCCATGTCACAGTGGTCAGCGGGTCAGTGGTGGCTATGTCACTGTGGGGGCCATGTCACAGTGGTCAGCTGGTCAGTGCTGGCCATGTCACTATGGGGGCCATGTCACAGTGGTCAGCAGGTCAGTGGTGGCCATGTCACTGTGGGGGCCATGTCACAGTGGTCATCGGGTCAGTGGTGGCCTTGTCACCGTGGGGGCCATGTCACAGTGTTCAGCGGGTCAGTGGTGGCCATGTCACTGTGAGGTCATGTCACAGTGGGCAGCAGATCAGTTGTGGCCATGTCACAATGAGCAACAGTCCACTGGTGGCCATGTCACTGTGGTGGCCAGTCACAGTGGGCAGCAGGTCAGTGGTGGCCACGTCACTGTGGGGCCATGTGACAGTGGGCAGCATGACAGTAGTGGTCAAGTTACTGTATGGGACATGTCACAGTGGGGAGCAGGTCAGTGGTGGCCATTTCACTGTGAGGTCATGTCACAGTGTGCAGCAGGTCAGTGGTGGCCATGTCACAGTGAGAAACAGGCCACTGATTGCCATAACACTGTGGGGGCCATGTCACAGTGGTCAGCGAGTCAGTGGTGGCCTTGTCACTGTGGGGGCCATGTCACAGTGGTCAGCGTTTCAGTGGTGGCCATGTCACTGTGTGGTCATGTCACAGTGTGCAGCAGGTCAGTGGTGGCCATGGCAGAGTGAGCAACAGTCCACTGGTTGCCATGTCACTGTGGGGGCTATGTCACAGTGGGCAGCAAGTCAGTGGTGGCCACGTCACTGTGGGGCCATGAGACAGTGGGCAGCATGACAGTAGTTGTCAAGTTACTGTATGGGACATGTCACAGTGGGGAGCAGGTCAGTGGTGGCCATGTCACTGTGAGGTCATGTCACAGTGTGCAGCAGGTCAGTGGTGGCCATGTCACAGTGAGCAACAGGCCACTGGTTGCCATGTCACTGTGGGGGCTATGTCAGAGTGGGCAGCAGGTCAGTTGTGGCCATGTCACTATGGGGGCCATGTCACAGTGGGCAGCAGGTCAGTGGTGGCCATGTCACTATGGGGGCTATGTCACAGTGGGCAGCAGGTCAGTGGTGGCCATGTCACTATGGGGGCCATGGCACAGTGGGCAGCAAGTCAGTGGTGGCCATGTCACTGTGGGGGCCATGTCACAGTGGTCAGTGGGTCAGTGGTGGCCTTGTCAGTGTGGGGGCCATGTCACAGTGGTCAGAGGTTCAGTGGTGGCCATGTCACTGTGAGGTCATGTCACAGTGGGCAGCAGATTAGTTGTGGCCATGTCACAATGAGCAACAGTCCACTGGTGGCCATGTCACTGTGGTGACCAGTCAGAGTGGGCAGCAGGTCAGTGGTTGCCACGTCACTGTGGGGCCATGTCACAGTGGGCATCAGGTCAGTGGTGGCCATGTCATTATGGGGGCCATGTCACAGTGGTCAGCGGGTCAGTGGTAGCCATGTCACTGTGGGGGCCATTTCACAGTGGTAAGCAGGTCAGTGGTGGCCATGTCACTATGGGGTCCATATCACAGTGGTCAGCAGGTCAGTGTTGGCCATGTCACTGTGGGGGCCATGTCACAGGTGTCAGCGGGTCAGTGGTGGCCATGTCACTGTGGCGGCCATGTCACAGTGGACAGCGGGTCAGTGGTGGCCTTGTCACTATGGGGGCTAAGTCACAGTGGGCAGCAGGTCAGTGGTGGCCATGTCACTATGGGGACCATGTCACAGTGGTCAGTGGGTCAGTGGTGGCCATGGCACTGTGGCGGCCATGTCACAGTGGGAGCATATCAGTGGTGGCCATGTCACTATGGGGGATATGTCACAGTGGGCAGCACGTCAGTGGTGGCCAAGTCACTATGGGGGCCACGTCACAGTGGGGAGCAGGTCAGTGGTGGCCATTTCACTGCGAGGTCATTTCACAGTGTGCAGCAGGTCAGTTGTGGCCATGTCACTATGGGGGCCATGTCACAGTGGGCAGCAGGCCAGTGGTTGCCATGTCACTGTGGGGGCTATGTCAGAGTGGGCTGCAGGTCAGTTGTGTCCATGTCACTATGGGGGCCATGTCACAGTGGGCAGCAGCTCAGTGGTGGCCATGTCACTGTGAGGTCATGTCACAGTGTGCAGAAGGTCAGTGGTGGCCATGTCACAGTGAGCAACAGGCCACTGGTTGCCATGTCACTGTGGGGGCTATGTCACAGTGGGCAGCAGGTCAGTTGTGGCCATGTCACTTGGGGGCCATGTCACAGTGGGCAGCAGGTCAGTGGTGGCCATGTCACAGTGGGGGCCATGTCACAGTGGGCAGCAGGTCAGTCCTGGCCATGTCACTGTGGGGGCCATGTCACAGTGGGCAGCAGGTCAGTGGTGGCCATGTCACAGTGAGCAACAGGCCACTGGTTGCCATGTCACTGTGGGGGCTATGTCAGAGTGGGCAGCAGGTCAGTTGTGGCCATGTCACTATAGGGGCCATGTCAGAGTGGGCAGCAGGTCAGTGGTGGCCATGTCACTATGGGGGCTATGTCACAGTGGGCAGCAGGTCAGTGGTGGCCATGTCAATATGGGGGCCATGTCACAGTGGGCAGCAGGTCAGTGGTGGCCATGTCACTGTGGGGGCCATTGCACAGTGGTTAGCGGGTCAGTGGTTGCCTTGTCACTCTGGGGGCCATGTCACAGTGGTCAGCGGGTCATTGGTGGCCATGTCACTGTAAGGTCATGTCACAGTGTGCAGCAGGTCAGTAGTGGCCATGTCACAGTGAGCAACAGGCCACTGGTTGCCATGTCACTTTGGGGGCCATTTCACAGTGGTCAGTGGGTCAGTGGTGGCCATATCACTGTGGGGGCCATGTCACAGTGGGCAGCAGGTCAGTGGTGGCCATGTCACTGTGTGGGCCATGTCACAGTGGGCAGCAGATCAGTGGTGGCCACGTCACTATGGGGGCCACGTCACAGTGGTCAGCGGGTCAGTGGAGGCCATGTCACTCTGGGGGCCATGTCACAGTGGTCAGCGGGTCAGTGGTGGCCATGTCACCGTGAGGTCATGTCACAGTGGGCAGCAGATCAGTTGTGGCCATGTCACAATGAGCAACAGTCCACTGGTGGCCATGTCACTGTGGGGGCCATGTCACAGTGGACAGCGGGTCAGTGATGGCCTTGTCACTATGGGGGCTATGTCACAGTGGGCAGCAGGTCAGTGGTGGCCATGTCACTATGGGGGCCATGTCACAGTGGTCAGTGGGTCAGTGGTGGCCATGGCACTGTGGCGGCCATGTCACAGTGGGAGCATATCAGTGGTGGCCATGTCACTATGGGGGATATGTCACAGTGGGCAGCACGTCAGTGGTGGCCATGTCACTATGGGGGCCACGTCACAGTGGGGAACAGTTCAGAGGTGGCCATTTCACTGCGAGGTCATTTCACAGTGTGCAGCAGGTCAGTTGTGGCCATGTCACTATGGGGGCCATGTCACAGTGGGCAGCAGGCCAGTGGTTGCCATGTCACTGTGGGGGCTATGTCAGAGTGGGCTGCAGGTCAGTTGTGGCCATGTCACTATGGGGGCCATGTCACAGTGGGGAGCAGGTCAGTGGTGGCCATGTCACTGTGAGGTCATGTCACAGTGTGCAGCAGGTCAGTGGTGGCCATGTCACAGTGAGCAACAGGCCACTGGTTGCCATGTCACTGTGGGGGCCATGTCACATTGGTCAACGGGTCAGTGGTGGCCGTGTCACTGTGAGGTCATGTCACAGTGGGCAGCAGATCAGTTGTAGCCATGTCACAATGAGCAACAGTCCACTGGTAGCCATGTCACTGCGTTGGCCATTCACAGTGGGCAGCAGGTCAGTGGTGTCCACGTCACTGTGGGGCCATGTGACAGTGGGCAGCAGATCAGTAGCGATCATGTTACTGTATGGGCCATGCACAGTGCGGAGCAGGTCAGTGGTGGCCATGTCACTGTGAGGTCATGTCACAGTGTGCAGCACGTCAGTGGTGTCCATGGCACAGTGAGCAACAGGCCACTGGTTGCCATGTCACTGTGGGGGGTATGTCAGAGTGGTCAGCGGGTCAGTGGTGGCCATGTCACTGTCAGGTCATGTCACAGTGGGCAGCAGGTCAGTTGTGGCCATGTCACAATGAGCAACAGTCCACTGGTGGCCATGTCACTGTGGTGGCCAGTCACAGTGGGCAGCAGGTCAGTGGTGGCCACGTCACTGTGGGGCCATGTGACAGTGGGCAGCATGTCAGTAGTGATCATGTTACTGTATGGGACATGTCACAGTGGGGAGCAGGTCAGTGATGGCCATGTCACTATGGGGGCCATGTCACAGTGGGGAGCAGGTCATTGGTGGCCATGTCACTGTGAGGTCATGTCACAGTGTGCAGCAGGTCAGTGGTGACCATGTCACAGTGAGCAACAGGCTACTGGTTGCCATGTCACTGTGGGGGCTATGTCACAGTGGGCAGCATGTCAGTGGTGGCCATGTCACTATGGGGGCTATGTCACAGTGGTCAGCGGGTCAGTGGTGGCCATGTCACTGTGGGGGCCATGTCACAGTGGGCAGGAGTTCAGTGGTGGCCATGTCACTATGGGGGCTATGTCACAGTGGGCAGCAGGTCAGTGGTGGCCATGTCACTATGGGGGCTATGTCACAGTGGGTAGCAGGTCAGTGGTGGCCATGTCACAGTGGGGGCCATGTCACAGTGGGCAGCAGGTCAGTGGTGGCCATGTCACTGTGTGGGCCATGTCACAGTGGGCAGCAGATCAGTGGTGGCCACGTCACTATGGGGGCCACGTCACAGTGGTCAGCGCGTCAGTGGAGGCCATGTCACTCTGGGGGCCATGTCACAGTGGTCAGCGGGTCAGTGGTGGCCATGTCACCGTGAGGTCATGTCACAGTGGGCAGCAGATCAGTTGTGGCCATGTCACAATGAGCAACAGTCCACTGGTGGCCATGTCACTGTGGGGGCCATGTCACAGTGGACAGCGGGTCAGTGATGGCCTTGTCACTATGGGGGCTATGTCACAGTGGGCAGCAGGTCAGTGGTGGCCATGTCACTATGGGGGCCATGTCACAGTGGTCAGTGGGTCAGTGGTGGCCATGGCACTGTGGCGGCCATGTCACAGTGGGAGCATATCAGTGGTGGCCATGTCACTATGGGGGATATGTCACAGTGGGCAGCACGTCAGTGGTGGCCATGTCACTATGGGGGCCACGTCACAGTGGGGAACAGGTCAGAGGTGGCCATTTCACTGCGAGGTCATTTCACAGTGTGCAGCAGGTCAGTTGTGGCCATGTCACTATGGGGGCCATGTCACAGTGGGCAGCAGGCCAGTGGTTGCCATGTCACTGTGGGGGCTATGTCAGAGTGGGCTGCAGGTCAGTTGTGGCCATGTCACTATGGGGGCCATGTCACAGTAGGGAGCAGGTCAGTGGTGGCCATGTCACTGTGAGGTCATGTCACAGTGTGCAGCAGGTCAGTGGTGGCCATGTCACAGTGAGCAACAGGCCACTGGTTGCCATGTCACTGTGGGGGCCATGTCACATTGGTCAACGGGTCAGTGGTGGCCGTGTCACTGTGAGGTCATGTCACAGTGGGCAGCAGATCAGTTGTAGCCATGTCACAATGAGCAACAGTCCACTGGTAGCCATGTCACTGCGTTGGCCATTCACAGTGGGCAGCAGGTCAGTGGTGTCCACGTCACTGTGGGGCCATGTGACAGTGGGCAGCAGATCAGTAGCGATCATGTTACTGTATGGGCCATGCACAGTGCGGAGCAGGTCAGTGGTGGCCATGTCACTGTGAGGTCATGTCACAGTGTGCAGCACGTCAGTGGTGTCCATGGCACAGTGAGCAACAGGCCACTGGTTGCCATGTCACTGTGGGGGGTATGTCAGAGTGGTCAGCGGGTCAGTGGTGGCCATGTCACTGTCAGGTCATGTCACAGTGGGCAGCAGGTCAGTTGTGGCCATGTCACAATGAGCAACAGTCCACTGGTGGCCATGTCACTGTGGTGGCCAGTCACAGTGGGCAGCAGGTCAGTGGTGGCCACGTCACTGTGGGGCCATGTGACAGTGGGCAGCATGTCAGTAGTGATCATGTTACTGTATGGGACATGTCACAGTGGGGAGCAGGTCAGTGATGGCCATGTCACTATGGGGGCCATGTCACAGTGGGGAGCAGGTCATTGGTGGCCATGTCACTGTGAGGTCATGTCACAGTGTGCAGCAGGTCAGTGGTGACCATGTCACAGTGAGCAACAGGCTACTGGTTGCCATGTCACTGTGGGGGCTATGTCACAGTGGGCAGCATGTCAGTGGTGGCCATGTCACTATGGGGGCTATGTCACAGTGGTCAGCGGGTCAGTGGTGGCCATGTCACTGTGGGGGCCATGTCACAGTGGGCACGAGTTCAGTGGTGGCCATGTCACTATGGGGGCTATGTCACAGTGGGCAGCAGGTCAGTGGTGGCCATGTCACTATGGGGGCTATGTCACAGTGGGTAGCAGGTCAGTGGTGGCCATGTCACAGTGGGGGCCATGTCACAGTGGTCAGCGTGTCAGTAGTGGCCATGTCACTGTGAGGTCATGTCACAGTGGGCAGCAGATCAGTTGTGGCCATGTCACAATGAGCAACAGTCCACTGGTGGCCATGTCACTGTGGTGGCCAGTCACAGTGGGCAGCAGGTCAGTGGTGGCCACGTCACTGTGGGGCCATGTGACAGTGGGCAGCATGACAGTAGTGGTCAAGTTACTGTATGGGACATGTCACAGTGGGCAGCAGGTCAGTACTGGTTATGTCACTGTGAGGTCATGTCACAGTGTGCAGCAGGTCAGTGGTGGCCATGTCACAGTGTGCAACAGGCCATTTGTGCCATAACACTGTGGGGGCCATGTCACAGTGGTCAGCGGGTCAGTGGTGGCCTTGACACTGTGGGGGCCATGTCACAGTGGTCAGCGGGTCAGTGGTGGCCATGTCACTGTGAGGTCATGTCACAGTGGGCAGCAGATCAGTTGTGGCCATGTCACTATGGGGGATATGTCACAGTGTGCAGCAGGTCAGTGGTGGCCATGTCACTATGGGGGCCACTTCACAGTGGGCAGCAGGTCAGTGGTGGCCATGTCACTGTGGGGGCCATGTCACTGTGGGGGCCATGTCACTGTGAGCAACAGGCCACTGGTTGCCATGTCACTGTGGGGACCATGTCACAGTGGTCAGCGGGTCAGTGGTGGCCATTTCACTGTGAGGTCATGTCACAGTTGGCAGCAGATCAGTTGTAGCCATGTCACAATGAGCAACAGTCCACTGGTTGCCATGACACTGTGGTGGCCAGTCACAGTGTTCAGCAGGTCAGTGGTGGCCATGTCACAGTGAGCAACAGGCCACTGGTTGCAATGTCACTGTGATGGCTATGTCAGAGTGGGCAGCAGGTCAGTGGTGGCCATATCACTATCGGGGCCATGTAAAAATGGGCATCAGATCAGTGGTGGCCACGTAACTATGGGACCATGTAACAGTGGGCAGCATGTCAGTAGTGATCATGTTACTGTCTGGGACATGTCACAGTGGGGAGAAGGTCAGTGGTGGCCATGTCACTGTGAGGTCATGTCACAGTGGGCAGCAGGTCAGTGGTGGCCATGTCACAGTGAGCAACAGGCCACTGGTTGCCATGTCACTGTGGTGGACGGTCACAGTGGGCAGCAGGTCAGTGGTGGCCATGTCACTGTGGAGGCCATGTCACAGTGGTCAGCGGGTCAGTGGTGGCCATGTCACTGTGGGGGCCATGTCACAGTGGGCAGCAGGTCAGTGCTGGCCATGTCACTGTGGGGGCCATATCACAGTGGGCAGCAGGTCAGTGGTGGCCACATCACTATGGGGCCACGTCACAGTGGGCAGCAGGTCTGTGGTGGCCATGTCACTGTGGGGGCCATGTCACAGTGGTCAGCAGGTCAGTGGTGGCCATGTCACTGTGGGGGCCATGTCACAGTGGTCAGCGTGTCAGTGGTGGCCATGTCACTGTGAGGTCATTTCACAGCGGGCAGCAGATCAGTTGTGGCCATGTCACAATGAGCAACAGTCCACTGGTGGCCAGGTCACTGTGGTGGCCAGTCACAGTGGGCAGCAGGTCAGTGGTGGCCACGTCACTGTGAGGTCATGTCACAGTGTGCAGCAGGTCAGTGGTTGCCATGTCACTGTGGGGGCCATGTTACAGTGGTCAGTGGATCAGTGGTGGCCATGTCACTGTGGGGGTCATGTCACAGTGGGCAGCAGGTCAGTGGTGCCCATGTCACTATGGGGGCTATGTCACAGTGGTCAGCGGGTCAGTGGTGGCCATGTCACTGTGGGGGCCATGACACAGTGGGCAGCAGGTCAGTGCTGGCCATGTCACTGTGGGGGCCATGTCACAGTGGGCAGCAGGTCAGTGGTGGCCACGTCACTATGGGGGCCACGTCACAGTGGGCAGCAGGTCTGTGGCGGCCATGTCACTATGGGGCCACGTCACAGTGGGCAGCACGTCAGTGGTGGCCACGTCACTGTGGGGCCATGTGACAGTGGGCAGCATGTCAGTAGTGATCATGTTACTGTATGGGACATGTCACAGTGGGGAGCATGTCAGTGGTGGCCATGTCACAGTGAGGTCATGTCACAATGTGCAGCAGGTCAGTGGTGGCCATGTCACAGGAGCAACAGGCCAATGGTTGCCATGTCACTGTGGGGGGTATGTCACAGTGGGCAGCAGGTCAGTGGTGGCCATGTCACTGTGGGGGCCGTGTCACAGTGGGCAGCAGGTTAGCAGTGATCATGTTACTGTATGGGACATGTCACAGTGGGCAGCAGGTCAGTGGTGGCCATGTCACAGTGAGGTCATGTCACAATGTGCAGCAGGTCAGTGGTGGCCATGTCACAGGAGCAACAGGCCAAAGGTTGCCATGTCACTGTGGGGGGTATGTCACAGTGGGCAGCAGGTCAGTTGTGGCCATGTCACTGTGGAGGCCATGTCAGAGTGGGCAGCAGATCAGTGGTGGCCATGTCACTATTGGGGCCATGTCACAGTGGTCAGCGGGTCAGTGGTGGCCATGTCACTGTGGGGGCCATGTCACAGTGGTCAGCGGGTCAGTGGTGGCCATGTTACTGTGGGGCCCATGTCACAGGTGTCAGCGGGTCAGTGGTGGCCATGTCACTGTGAGGTCATGTCACAGTGGGCAACAGATCAGTTCTGGCCATGTCACAATGAGCAACAGTCCACTGGTGGCCATGTCACTGTGGGGGGTATGTCAAAGTGGTCAGCGGATCAGTGCTGGCCATGTCACTATGGGGGCCATGTCACAGTGGGCAGCAGGTCAGTGGTGGCCATGTCACTATGGGGGCCATGTCACAGTGGGGAGCAGGTCAGTGGTGGCCATGTCACTGTGAGGTCATGTCACAGTGGGCAGCAGATCAGTGGTGGCCATGTCACAGTGAGCAGCAGGCCACTGGTTGCCATGTCACTGTGGGGGGTATGTCACAGTGGGCAGCAGGTCAGTTGTGGCCATGTCACTGTGGAGGCCATGTCACAGTGGGCAGCAGGTCAATGGTGGCCATGTCACTATGGGGGCCATGTCACAGTCGGCAGCATGTCAGTTGTGGCCATGTCACTATGGGGGCCATGTCACCGTGGGCAGCAGGTCAGTGGTGGCCACATCACTATGTGGGCCACGTCACAGTGGGCAGCAGGTCAGTGGTGGCCATGTCACTGTGGGGGCCATGTCACAGTGCTCAGCAGGTCAGTGGTGGCCATGTCACTGTGGGGGCCATGTCACAGTGGTCAGCGGGTCAGTGGTGGCCATGTCACTGTGGGGGCCATGTCACAGTGGTCAGCGGGTCAGTGGTGGCCATGTCACAATGAGCAACAGTCCACTGGTGGCCATGTCACTGTGGTGGCCAGTCACAGTGGGTAGCACGTCAGTGGTGGCCACGTCACTGTGGGGCCATGTGACAGTGGGCAGCATGTCAGTAGTGATCATGTTACTGTATGGGACATGTCACAGTGGGGAGCATGTCAGTGGTGGCCATGTCACAGTGAGGTCATGTCACAATGTGCAGCAGGTCAGTGGTGGCCATGTCACAGGAGCAACAGGCCAATGGTTGCCATGTCACTGTGGGGGGTATGTCACAGTGGGCAGCAGGTCAGTGGTGGCCATGTCACTGTGGGGGCCATGTCACAGTGGTCAGCGGCTCAGTGGTGGCCATGTTACTGTGGGGCCATGTCACAGGTGTCAGCGGGTCAGTGGTGGCCATGTCACTGTGAGGTCATGTCACAGTGGGCAGCAGATCAGTTGTGGCCGTGTCACAATGAGCAACAGTCCACTGGTGGCCATGTGACTGTGGTGGCCAGTCACAGTGGGCAGCACGTCAGTGGTGGCCACGTCACTGTGGGGCCATGTGACAGTGGGCAGCATGTCAGTAGTGATCATGTTACTGTATGGGACATGTCACAGTGGGGAGCATGTCAGTGGTGGCCATGTCACAGTGAGGTCATGTCACAATGTGCAGCAGGTCAGTGGTGGCAATGTCACAGGAGCAACAGGCCAATGGTTGCCATGTCACTGTGGGGGGTATGTCACACTGGGCAGCAGGTCAGTGGTGGCCATGTCACTATGGGGGCCATGTCACAGTGGGCAGCAGGTCAGTAGTGATCATGTACTGTATGGGCCATGTCACAGTGGGCAGCAGGTCAGTGGTGGCCATGTCACTGTGGGGGCCATGTCACAGTGGGCAGCAGGTCAGTGGTGGCCATGTCACTGTGAGGTAATGTCACAGTGGGCAGCAGATCAGTGGTGGCCATGTCACAGGAGCAACAGGCCATTGGTTGCCATGTCACTGTGGTGGGTATGTAACAGTGGGCAGCAGTTCAGTTGTGGCCATGTCACTATGGGGGCCATGTCATAGTGTGCAGCAGGTCAGTGGTGGCCATGTCACTATGGGGTCCATGTCACTGTGGGGAGCAGGTCAGTTGTGGCCATGTCACAATGAGCAACAGTCCACTGGTGGCCATGTCACTGTGGTGGCCAGTCACAGTGGGCAGCACGTCAGTGGTGGCCACGTCACTGTGGGGCCACGTGACAGTGGGCAGCATGTCAGTAGTGATCATGTTACTGTATGGGACATGTCACAGTGGGCAGCAGGTCAGTGGTGGCCATGTCACAGTGAGGTCATGTCACAATGTGCAGCAGGTCAGAGGTGGCCATGTCACAGGAGCAACAGGCCACTGCTTACCATGTCACTGTGGGGGGTATTTCAAAGTGGGCAACAGGCCAGTGGTGGCCATGTCACTATGGGGGCCATTTTACAGTGGTCAGCGGGTCAGTGGTGGCCCTGTCACTGTGGGGGCCATGTCACAGTGGGCAGCGTGTCAGTGTGGGCCATGTCAGTGTGGGGGCCATGTCACTGTGGGCAGCAGCTCAGTGGCGGCCACGTCACTATGAGGGCCACGTCACAGTGGGTAGCAGGTCAGTGGTGGCCATGTCACTATGGGGGCCATGTCACAGTGGTCAGCGGGTCAGTGGTGGCCATGTTACTGTGGGGCCCATGTCACAGGTGTCAGCGGGTCAGTGGTGGCCATGTCACTGTGAGGTCATGTCACAGTGGGCAGCAGATCAGTTGTGGCCATGTCACAATGAGCAACAGTCCACTGGTGGCCATGTCACTGTGGGGGCCATGTCACAGTGGTCAGCAGGTCACTGGTGGCCATGTCACTGTGACGTCATGTCACAGTGAGCAGTAGGTCAGTGGTGGCCATGTCACAGTGAGCAGCAGGCCACTGGTTGCCATGTCACTGTGGGGGCTATGTCACAGTGGGCAGCAGGTCAGTTGTGGCCATGTCACTATGGGGGCCATGTCACAGTGGGCAGCAGGTCAGTGGTGGCCATGTCACTGTGGTGGCCATGTCACAGTGAGCAGCAGGCCACTGGTTGCCATGTCACTGTGGGGGCTATGTCACAGTGGGCAGCAGGTCAGTTGTGGCCATGTCACTATGGGGGCCATGTCACAGTGGTCAGCGGGTCAGTGGTGGCCATGTCACTGTGGGGGCCATGTCACAGTGTGCAGCAGGTCAGTGGTGGCCATGTCACTATGGGGTCCATGTCACAGTGGGCAGCAGGTCAGTGGTGGCCATGTCACTGTGGGGGCCATGTCACAGTGGGGAGCATGTCAGTTGTGGCCATGTCACAATGAGCAACAGTCCACTGGTGGCCATGTCACTGTGGTGGCCAGTCACAGTGGGCAGCAGGTCAGTGGTGGCCACGTCACTGTGGGGCCATGTGACAGTGGGCAGCGGGTCAGTGGTGGCCTTGTCACTATGGGGGCCATGTCACAGTGGGCAGCAGGTCAGTAGTGATCATGTACTGTATGGGCCATGTCACAGTGGGCAGCAGGTCAGTGGTGGCCATGTCACTGTGGGGGCCATGTCACAGTGGGCAGCAGGTCAGCAGTGATCATGTTACTGTATGGGACATGTCACAGTGGGCAGCAGGTCAGTGGTGGCCATGTCACAGTGAGGTCATGTCACAATGTGCAGCAGGTCAGTGGTGGCCATGTCACAGGAGCAACAGGCCAATGGTTGCCATGTCACTGTGGGGGGTATGTCACAGTGGGCAGTAGGTCAGTTGTGGCCATGTCACTGTGGAGGCCATGTCAGAGTGGGCAGCAGATCAGTGGTGGACATGTCACAGGAGCAACAGGCCACTGGTTACCATGTCACTGTGGGGGGTATGTCAAAGTGGGCAACAGGTCAGTGGTGGCCATGTCACTATGGGGGCCATGTCACAGTGGTCAGAGGGTCAGTGGTGGCCATGTCACTGTGGGGGCCATGTCACAGTGGGCAGCGTGTCAGTGCTGGCCATGTCAGTGTGGGGGCCATGTCACTGTGGGCAGCAGATCAGTGGTGGCCACGTCACTATGAGGGCCACGTCACAGTGGGTAGCAGGTCAGTGGTGGCCATGTCACTGTGGGGGCCATGTCACAGTGGTCAGCGTGTCAGTGGTGGCCATGTCACTGTGGGGGCCATGTCACAGTGGTCAGCGGGTCAGTGGTGGCCATGTTACTGTGGGGCCCATGTCACAGGTGTCAGCGGGTCAGTGGTGGCCATGTCACTGTGAGTTCATGTCACAGTGGGCAGCAGATCAGTTGTGGCCATGTCACAATGAGCAACAGTCCACTGGTGGCCATGTCACTGTGGGGGCCATGTCACAGTGGTCAGCAGGTCACTGGTGGCCATGTCACTGTGACGTCATGTCACAGTGTGCTGCAGGTCAGTGGTGGCCATGTCACAGTGAGCAGCAGGCCACTGGTTGCCATGTCACTGTGGGGGCTATGTCACAGTGGGCAGCAGGTCAGTTGTGGCCATGTCACTATGGGGGCCATGTCACAGTGGGCAGCAGGTCAGTGGTGGCCATGTCACTATGGGGGCTATGTCACAGTGGTCAGCGGGTCAGTGGTGGCCATGTCACTGTGGGGGCCATGTCACAGTGTGCAGCAGGTCAGTGGTGGCCATGTCACTATGGGGGCCATGTCACAGTGGGCAGCAGGTCAGTGGTGGCCATGTCACTGTGGGGGCCATGTCACAGTGGGCAGCGTGTCAGTGCTGGCCATGTCAGTGTGGGGGCCATGTCACTGTGGGCAGCAGATCAGTGGTGGCCACGTCACTATGAGGGCCACGTCACAGTGGGTAGCAGGTCAGTGGTGGCCATGTCACTGTGGGGGCCATGTCACAATGGTCAGCGTGTCAGTGGTGGCCATGTCACTGTGGGGCCATGTCACAGTGGTCAGCGGGTCAGTGGTGGCCATGTTACTGTGGGGCCCATGTCACAGGTGTCAGCGGGTCAGTGGTGGCCATGTCACTGTGAGGTCATGTCACAGTGGGCAGCAGAGCAGTTGTGGCCATGTCACAATGAGCAACAGTCCACTGGTGGCCATGTCACTGTGGGGGCCATGTCACAGTGGTCAGCAGGTCACTGGTGGCCATGTCACTGTGACGTCATGTCACAGTGTGCAGCAGGTCAGTGGTGGCCATGTCACAGTGAGCAGCAGGCCACTGGTTGCCATGTCACTGTGGGGGCTATGTCACAGTGGGCAGCAGGTCAGTTGTGGCCATGTCACTATGGGGGCCATGTCACAGTGGGCAGCAGGTCAGTGGTGGCCATGTCACTATGGGGGCTATGTCACAGTGGTCAGCGGGTCAGTGGTGGCCATGTCACTGTGGGGGCCATGTCACAGTGTGCAGCAGGTCAGTGGTGGCCATGTCACTATGGGGTCCATGTCACAGTGGGCAGCAGGTCAGTGGTGGCCATGTCACTGTGGGGGCCATGTCACAGTGGGGAGCATGTCAGTTGTGGCCATGTCACAATGAGCAACAGTCCACTGGTGGCCATGTCACTGTGGTGGCCAGTCACAGTGGGCAGCAGGTCAGTGGTGGCCACGTCACTGTGGGGCCATGTGACAGTGGGCAGCGGGTCAGTGGTGGCCTTGTCACTATGGGGGCCATGTCACCGTGGGCAGCAGGTCAGTTGTGGCCATGTCATTGTGGAGGCCATGTCACAGTGGGCAGCAGATCAGTGGTGGCCATGTCACTGTGGGGGCCATGTCACAGTGGGCAGCAGGTCAGTGGTGGCCATGTCACTGTGGGGGCCATGTCACTGTGGGCAGCAGGTCAGTGGTGGCCATGTCACTGTGGGGGCCATGTCACTGTGGGCAACAGGTCAGTGGTGGCCATGTCACTATGGGGGCTATGTCACAGTCGGCAGCAGGCCAGTGGTGGCCATGTCACTATGGGGGCCATGTCACAATGGGCAGCAGGTCAGTGGTGGCCATGTCACTGTGAGGTCATGTCACAGTGGGCAGCAGATCAGTGGTGGCCATGTCACAGGAGCAACAGGCCATTGGTTGCCATGTCACTGTGGTGGGTATGTAACAGTGGGCAGCAGTTCAGTTGTGGCCATGTCACTATGGGGGCCATGTCACAGTGGGCAGCAGGTCAGTGGTGGCCATGTCACTATGGGGGCCATGTCAGAGTAGGGAGCAGGTCAGTGGTGGCCATGTCACTGTGAGGTCATGTCACAGTGGGCAGCAAATCAGTTGTGGCCATGTCACTGTGAGGTCATGTCACATTGGGCAGCAGATCAGTTGTGGCCATGTCACAATGAGCAACAGTCCACTGGTGGCCATGCCACTGTGGTGTCCAGTCACAGTGGGCAGCATGTCAGTGGTGGCCACGTCACTCTGGGAACATGTGACACTGGGCAGCATGTCAGTAGTGATCATGTTACTGTATGGGACATGTCACAGTGGGGAGCAGGTCAGTGGTGGCCATGTCACTGTGAGGTCATGTCACAGTGTGCACCAGGTCAGTGGTGGCCATGTCACAGGAGCAACAGGGCACTGGTTGCCATGTCACTGTGGGGGGTATGTCACAGTGGGCAGCAGATCAGTTGTGGCCATATCACTATGGGGGCCATGTCACAGCGGGCAGCAGGTCAGTAGTGATCATGTACTGTATGGGCCATGTCACAGTGGGCAGCAGGTTAGTAGTGGCCATGTCAGAGTGATCAACAGTCCACTGGTTGCCATGTCACTGTGGGGGGTATGTCACAGTGGGCAGCAGGTCAGTTGTGGCCATGTCACTGTGGGGCCATGTCACATTGGGCAGCAGGTCAATGGTGGCCATATCACTATGGGGGCCATGTCACAGTGGGCAGCAGGTCAGTGGTTGCCATGTCACTATGGGGGCCATGTCACCGTGGGCAGCAGGTCAGTTGTGGCCATGTCACTGTGAGGTCATGTCACAGTGGGCAGCAGATCAGTTGTGGCCATATCACTATGGGGGCCATGTCACAGTGGGCAGCAGGTCAGTAGTGATCATGTACTGTATGGGCCATGTCACAGTGGGCAGCAGGTCAGTGGTGGCCATGTCACTGTGGGGGCCATGTCACAGTGGGCAGCAGGTCCGCAGTGATCATGTTACTGTATGGGACATGTCACAGTGGGCAGCAGGTCAGTGGTGGCCATGTCACAGTGAGGTCATGTCACAATGTGCAGCAGGTCAGTGGTGGCCATGTCACAGGAGCAACAGGCCAATGGTTGCAATGTCACTGTGGGGGGTATGTCACAGTGGGCAGCAGGTCAGTTGTGGCCATGTCACTGTGGAGGCCATGTCAGAGTGGGCAGCAGATCAGTGGTGGACATGTCACAGGAGCAACAGGCCACTGGTTACCATGTCACTGTGGGGGGTATGTCAAAGTGGGCAACAGGTCAGTGGTGGCCATGTCACTATGGGGGCCATGTCACAGTGGGCAGCAGGTCAGTGGTGGCCATGTCACTATTGGGGCCATGTCACAGTGGTCAGCGGGTCAGTGGTGGCCATGTCACTGTGGGGGCCATGTCACAGTGGGCAGCAGATCAGTGGTGGCCACGTCACTATGAGGGCCACGTCACAGTGGGTAGCAGGTCAGTGGTGGCCATGTCACTGTGGGGGCCATGTCACAGTGGTCAGCGTGTCAGTGGTGGCCATGTCACTGTGGGGGCCATGTCACAGTGGTCAGCGGGTCAGTGGTGGCCATGTTACTGTGGGGCCCATGTCACAGGTGTCAGCGGGTCAGTGGTGGCCATGTCACTGTGAGGTCATGTCACAGTGGGCAGCAGATCAGTTGTGGCCATGTCACAATGAGCAACAGTCCACTGGTGGCCATGTCACTGTGGGGGCCATGTCACAGTGGTCAGCGGGTCACTGGTGGCCATGTCACTGTGACGTCATGTCACAGTGTGCAGCAGGTCAGTGGTGGCCATGTCACAGTGAGCAGCAGGCCACTGGTTGCCATGTCACTGTGGGGGCTATGTCACAGTGGGCAGCAGGTCAGTTGTGGCCATGTCACTATGGGGGCCATGTCACAGTGGGCAGCAGGTCAGTGGTGGCCATGTCACTATGGGGGCTATGTCACAGTGGTCAGCGGGTCAGTGGTGGCCATGTCACTGTGGGGGCCATGTCACAGTGTGCAGCAGGTCAGTGGTGGCCATGTCACTATGGGGGCCATGTCACGGTGGGCAGCAGGTCAGTGGTGGCCATGTCACTGTGGGGGCCATGTCACAGTGGGGAGCATGTCAGTTGTGGCCATGTCACAATGAGCAACAGTCCACTGGTGGCCATGTCACTGTGGTGGCCAGTCACAGTGGGCAGCAGGTCAGTGGTGGCCACGTCACTGTGGGGCCATGTGACAGTGGGCAGCGGGTCAGTGGTGGCCTTGTCACTATGGGGGCCACGTCACCGTGGGCAGCAGGTCAGTTGTGGTCATGTCATTGTGGAGGCCATGTCACAGTGGGCAGCAGATCAGTGGTGGCCATTTCACTGTGGGGGCCATGTCACTGTGGGCAGCAGGTCAGTGGTGGCCATGTCACTGTGGGGGCCATGTCACCGTGGGCAGCAGGTCAGTTGTGGTCATGTCATTGTGGAGGCCATGTCACAGTGGGCAGCAGATCAGTGGTGGCCATTTCACTGTGACGTCATGTCACCATGGGCAGCAGATCAGTTGTGGACATGTCACAATGAGCAACAGTCCACTGGTGGCCATGTAACTGTGAGGTCATGTCACAGTGGGCAGCAGATCAGTTGTGGCCATGTCACAATGAGCAACAGTCCACTGGTGGCCATGTCACTATGGGGGCTATGTCACAGTCGGCAGCAGGTCAGTGGTGGCCATGTCACTATGGGGGCCATGTCACAGTGGGCAGCAGGTCAGTGGTGGCCATGTCACTGTTGCGGCCATGTCACAGTAGTCAGCAGGTCAGTGGTGGCCTTGTCAATGTGGGGGTCATGTCACAGTGGTCAGCGGGTCAGTGGTGGCCATGTCACAGGAGCAACAGGCCACTGGTTGCCATGTCACTGTGGTGGGTATGTAACAGTGGGCAGCAGGTCAGTTGTGGCCATGTCACTATGGGGGCCATGTCACAGTGGGCAGCAGGTCAGTGGTGGCGATGTCACTATGGGGGCCATGTCACAGTGGTCAGCGGGTCAGTGGTGGCCATGTCACTGTGAGGTCATGTCACAGTGGGCAGCAGATCAGTTGTGGCCATGTCACAATGAGCAACAGTCCACTGGTGGCCATGTCACTGTGGTGGCCAGTCACAGTGGGCAGCACGTCAGTGGTGGCCACGTCACTGTGGGGCCATGTGACAGTGGGCAGCATGTCAGTAATGATCATGTTACTGTCTGGGACATGTCACAGTGGGGAGCAGGTCAGTGGTGGCCATGTCACAGTGAGGTCATGTCACAGTGTGCAGCAGGTCAGTGGTGGCCATGTCACACTGAGCAACAGGCCACTGCTTGCCATGTCAATGTGGGGGCCATGTCACAGTGGTCAGCGGGTCAGTGCTGGCCATGTCACTCTGGGGGTACGTCACAGTGGGCAGCAGGTCAGTTGCGGCCATGTGTACTATGGGGGCCATGTCACAGTGGGCAGCAGGTCAGTGGTGGCCATGTCACTATGGGGGCCATTTCACAGTGTGCAGCAGGTCAGTGGTGGCCATGTCACGGTGAGCAACAGGCCAATGGTTGCCATGTCACTGTGGGGGCCATGTCACAGTGGTCAGCGGGACAGTGCTGGCCATGTCACTCAGGGCGGTATGTCACAGTGGGCAGCAGATCAGTTGTGGCCATGTCACTATGGGGCCATGTCACAGTGGGCAGCAGGTCAGTGGTGGCCATGTCACTATGGGGGCCATGTCACAGTGGTCAGAGGGTCAGTGTTGGCCTTGTCACTGTGGGGGCCATGTCACAGTGGTCAGCGGGTCAGTGATGGCCATGTCACTGTGAGGTCATGTCACAGTGGGCAGCAGATCAGTTATGGCCATGTCACAATGAGCAACAGTCCACTGGTGGCCATGTCACTGTGGGGGGTATGTCACAGTGGGCAGCAGGTCAGTTGTGGCCATGTAACTATGGGGGCCATGTCACAGTGGGCAGCAGGTCAGTGGTGGCCATGTCACTATGGGGGCCATGTCACAGTGGGCAGCAGGTCCGTGGTGGTCATGTCACTGTGGGGGCCATGTCACAGTGGGCAGCAGTTCAGTGGTGGCCACGTCACTATGTGGGCCACGTCACGGTAGGCAACAGGTCAGTGGTGGCCATGTCACTGTGGGTGCCATGTCACAGTGGGCAGTGTGTCAGTGGTGGCCATGTCACTGTGGGGGCCATGTCACAGTGGTCAGCGGGTCAGTGGTGGCCATGTCACTGTGGGGGCCATGTCACAGGTGTCAGCGGGTCAGTGGTGGCCATGTCACTGTGAGGTCATGTCACAGTGGGCTGCAGATCATTTGTGGCCATGTCAAAATGAGCAACAGTCCACTGGTGGCCATGTAACTGTGAGGTCATGTCACAGTGGGCAGCAGATCAGTTGTGGCCATGTCACAATGTGCAACAGTCCACTGGTGGCCATGTCACTGTGGTGGCCAGTCACAATGGGCAGCAGGTTAGTGGTGGCCATGTCACTGTGGGGGCCATGTCACAGTGGTCAGCGGGTCAGTGGTGGCCATGTCACTGTGGGGGCCATGTCACAGTGGGCAGCGGGTCACTGGTGGCCATGTCACTGTGACGTCATGTCACAGTGTGCAGCAGGTCAGTGGTGGCCATGTCACAGTGAGCAGCAGGCCACTGGTTGCCATGTCACTGTGGGGGCTATGTCACAGTGGGCAGCAGGTCAGTTGTGGCCATGTCACTATGGGGGCCATGTCACAGTGGGCAGCAGGTCAGTGGTGGCCATGTCACAGTGGGGGCTATGTCACAGTTGTCAGCGGGTCAGTGGTGGCCATGTCAATGTGGGTCCATGTCACAGTGGTCAGCAGGTCACTGGTGGCCATGTCACTGTGGGGGCCATGTCACAGTGGGGAGCAGATCAGTGGTTGTCATGTCACTTTGAGGTCATGTCACAGTGTGCAGAAGGCCACAGGTTGCCATGTCAATGTGGGGGGTATGTCACAGTGGGCAGCAAGTGTAGTTGTGGCCATGTCACTATGGGGGCTATGTCACAGTGGGCAGTGTGTCAGTGGTGGCCATGTCACTGTGGGGGCTATGTCACAGTGGGCAGCAGGTCAGTTGTGGCCATGTCACTATGGGGGCCATGTCACAGTGGGCAGCAGGTCAGTGGTGGCCATGTCACTATGGGGGCTATGTCACAGTGGTCAGCGGGTCAGTGGTGGCCATGTCACTGTGGGGGCCATGTCACAGTGTGCAGCAGGTCAGTGGTGGCCATGTCACTATGGGGGCCATGTCACAGTGGGCAGCAGGTCAGTGGTGGCCATGTCACTGTGGGGGCCATGTCACAGTGGGCAGCGTGTCAGTGCTGGCCATGTCAGTGTGGGGGCCATGTCACTGTGGGCAGCAGATCAGTGGTGGCCACGTCACTATGAGGGCCACGTCACAGTGGGTAGCAGGTCAGTGGTGGCCATGTCACTGTGGGGGCCATGTCACAATGGTCAGCGTGTCAGTGGTGGCCATGTCACTGTGGGGCCATGTCACAGTGGTCAGCGGGTCAGTGGTGGCCATGTTACTGTGGGGCCCATGTCACAGGTGTCAGCGGGTCAGTGGTGGCCATGTCACTGTGAGGTCATGTCACAGTGGGCAGCAGAGCAGTTGTGGCCATGTCACAATGAGCAACAGTCCACTGGTGGCCATGTCACTGTGGGGGCCATGTCACAGTGGTCAGCAGGTCACTGGTGGCCATGTCACTGTGACGTCATGTCACAGTGTGCAGCAGGTCAGTGGTGGCCATGTCACAGTGAGCAGCAGGCCACTGGTTGCCATGTCACTGTGGGGGCTATGTCACAGTGGGCAGCAGGTCAGTTGTGGCCATGTCACTATGGGGGCCATGTCACAGTGGGCAGCAGGTCAGTGGTGGCCATGTCACTATGGGGGCTATGTCACAGTGGTCAGCGGGTCAGTGGTGGCCATGTCACTGTGGGGGCCATGTCACAGTGTGCAGCAGGTCAGTGGTGGCCATGTCACTATGGGGTCCATGTCACAGTGGGCAGCAGGTCAGTGGTGGCCATGTCACTGTGGGGGCCATGTCACAGTGGGGAGCATGTCAGTTGTGGCCATGTCACAATGAGCAACAGTCCACTGGTGGCCATGTCACTGTGGTGGCCAGTCACAGTGGGCAGCAGGTCAGTGGTGGCCACGTCACTGTGGGGCCATGTGACAGTGGGCAGCGGGTCAGTGGTGGCCTTGTCACTATGGGGGCCATGTCACCGTGGGCAGCAGGTCAGTTGTGGCCATGTCATTGTGGAGGCCATGTCACAGTGGGCAGCAGATCAGTGGTGGCCATGTCACTGTGGGGGCCATGTCACAGTGGGCAGCAGGTCAGTGGTGGCCATGTCACTGTGGGGGCCATGTCACTGTGGGCAGCAGGTCAGTGGTGGCCATGTCACTGTGGGGGCCATGTCACTGTGGGCAACAGGTCAGTGGTGGCCATGTCACTATGGGGGCTATGTCACAGTCGGCAGCAGGCCAGTGGTGGCCATGTCACTATGGGGGCCATGTCACAATGGGCAGCAGGTCAGTGGTGGCCATGTCACTGTGAGGTCATGTCACAGTGGGCAGCAGATCAGTGGTGGCCATGTCACAGGAGCAACAGGCCATTGGTTGCCATGTCACTGTGGTGGGTATGTAACAGTGGGCAGCAGTTCAGTTGTGGCCATGTCACTATGGGGGCCATGTCACAGTGGGCAGCAGGTCAGTGGTGGCCATGTCACTATGGGGGCCATGTCAGAGTAGGGAGCAGGTCAGTGGTGGCCATGTCACTGTGAGGTCATGTCACAGTGGGCAGCAAATCAGTTGTGGCCATGTCACTGTGAGGTCATGTCACATTGGGCAGCAGATCAGTTGTGGCCATGTCACAATGAGCAACAGTCCACTGGTGGCCATGCCACTGTGGTGTCCAGTCACAGTGGGCAGCATGTCAGTGGTGGCCACGTCACTCTGGGAACATGTGACACTGGGCAGCATGTCAGTAGTGATCATGTTACTGTATGGGACATGTCACAGTGGGGAGCAGGTCAGTGGTGGCCATGTCACTGTGAGGTCATGTCACAGTGTGCACCAGGTCAGTGGTGGCCATGTCACAGGAGCAACAGGGCACTGGTTGCCATGTCACTGTGGGGGGTATGTCACAGTGGGCAGCAGATCAGTTGTGGCCATATCACTATGGGGGCCATGTCACAGCGGGCAGCAGGTCAGTAGTGATCATGTACTGTATGGGCCATGTCACAGTGGGCAGCAGGTTAGTAGTGGCCATGTCAGAGTGATCAACAGTCCACTGGTTGCCATGTCACTGTGGGGGGTATGTCACAGTGGGCAGCAGGTCAGTTGTGGCCATGTCACTGTGGGGCCATGTCACATTGGGCAGCAGGTCAATGGTGGCCATATCACTATGGGGGCCATGTCACAGTGGGCAGCAGGTCAGTGGTTGCCATGTCACTATGGGGGCCATGTCACCGTGGGCAGCAGGTCAGTTGTGGCCATGTCACTGTGAGGTCATGTCACAGTGGGCAGCAGATCAGTTGTGGCCATATCACTATGGGGGCCATGTCACAGTGGGCAGCAGGTCAGTAGTGATCATGTACTGTATGGGCCATGTCACAGTGGGCAGCAGGTCAGTGGTGGCCATGTCACTGTGGGGGCCATGTCACAGTGGGCAGCAGGTCCGCAGTGATCATGTTACTGTATGGGACATGTCACAGTGGGCAGCAGGTCAGTGGTGGCCATGTCACAGTGAGGTCATGTCACAATGTGCAGCAGGTCAGTGGTGGCCATGTCACAGGAGCAACAGGCCAATGGTTGCAATGTCACTGTGGGGGGTATGTCACAGTGGGCAGCAGGTCAGTTGTGGCCATGTCACTGTGGAGGCCATGTCAGAGTGGGCAGCAGATCAGTGGTGGACATGTCACAGGAGCAACAGGCCACTGGTTACCATGTCACTGTGGGGGGTATGTCAAAGTGGGCAACAGGTCAGTGGTGGCCATGTCACTATGGGGGCCATGTCACAGTGGGCAGCAGGTCAGTGGTGGCCATGTCACTATTGGGGCCATGTCACAGTGGTCAGCGGGTCAGTGGTGGCCATGTCACTGTGGGGGCCATGTCACAGTGGGCAGCAGATCAGTGGTGGCCACGTCACTATGAGGGCCACGTCACAGTGGGTAGCAGGTCAGTGGTGGCCATGTCACTGTGGGGGCCATGTCACAGTGGTCAGCGTGTCAGTGGTGGCCATGTCACTGTGGGGGCCATGTCACAGTGGTCAGCGGGTCAGTGGTGGCCATGTTACTGTGGGGCCCATGTCACAGGTGTCAGCGGGTCAGTGGTGGCCATGTCACTGTGAGGTCATGTCACAGTGGGCAGCAGATCAGTTGTGGCCATGTCACAATGAGCAACAGTCCACTGGTGGCCATGTCACTGTGGGGGCCATGTCACAGTGGTCAGCGGGTCACTGGTGGCCATGTCACTGTGACGTCATGTCACAGTGTGCAGCAGGTCAGTGGTGGCCATGTCACAGTGAGCAGCAGGCCACTGGTTGCCATGTCACTGTGGGGGCTATGTCACAGTGGGCAGCAGGTCAGTTGTGGCCATGTCACTATGGGGGCCATGTCACAGTGGGCAGCAGGTCAGTGGTGGCCATGTCACTATGGGGGCTATGTCACAGTGGTCAGCGGGTCAGTGGTGGCCATGTCACTGTGGGGGCCATGTCACAGTGTGCAGCAGGTCAGTGGTGGCCATGTCACTATGGGGGCCATGTCACGGTGGGCAGCAGGTCAGTGGTGGCCATGTCACTGTGGGGGCCATGTCACAGTGGGGAGCATGTCAGTTGTGGCCATGTCACAATGAGCAACAGTCCACTGGTGGCCATGTCACTGTGGTGGCCAGTCACAGTGGGCAGCAGGTCAGTGGTGGCCACGTCACTGTGGGGCCATGTGACAGTGGGCAGCGGGTCAGTGGTGGCCTTGTCACTATGGGGGCCACGTCACCGTGGGCAGCAGGTCAGTTGTGGTCATGTCATTGTGGAGGCCATGTCACAGTGGGCAGCAGATCAGTGGTGGCCATTTCACTGTGGGGGCCATGTCACTGTGGGCAGCAGGTCAGTGGTGGCCATGTCACTGTGGGGGCCATGTCACCGTGGGCAGCAGGTCAGTTGTGGTCATGTCATTGTGGAGGCCATGTCACAGTGGGCAGCAGATCAGTGGTGGCCATTTCACTGTGACGTCATGTCACCATGGGCAGCAGATCAGTTGTGGACATGTCACAATGAGCAACAGTCCACTGGTGGCCATGTAACTGTGAGGTCATGTCACAGTGGGCAGCAGATCAGTTGTGGCCATGTCACAATGAGCAACAGTCCACTGGTGGCCATGTCACTATGGGGGCTATGTCACAGTCGGCAGCAGGTCAGTGGTGGCCATGTCACTATGGGGGCCATGTCACAGTGGGCAGCAGGTCAGTGGTGGCCATGTCACTGTTGCGGCCATGTCACAGTAGTCAGCAGGTCAGTGGTGGCCTTGTCAATGTGGGGGTCATGTCACAGTGGTCAGCGGGTCAGTGGTGGCCATGTCACAGGAGCAACAGGCCACTGGTTGCCATGTCACTGTGGTGGGTATGTAACAGTGGGCAGCAGGTCAGTTGTGGCCATGTCACTATGGGGGCCATGTCACAGTGGGCAGCAGGTCAGTGGTGGCGATGTCACTATGGGGGCCATGTCACAGTGGTCAGCGGGTCAGTGGTGGCCATGTCACTGTGAGGTCATGTCACAGTGGGCAGCAGATCAGTTGTGGCCATGTCACAATGAGCAACAGTCCACTGGTGGCCATGTCACTGTGGTGGCCAGTCACAGTGGGCAGCACGTCAGTGGTGGCCACGTCACTGTGGGGCCATGTGACAGTGGGCAGCATGTCAGTAATGATCATGTTACTGTCTGGGACATGTCACAGTGGGGAGCAGGTCAGTGGTGGCCATGTCACAGTGAGGTCATGTCACAGTGTGCAGCAGGTCAGTGGTGGCCATGTCACACTGAGCAACAGGCCACTGCTTGCCATGTCAATGTGGGGGCCATGTCACAGTGGTCAGCGGGTCAGTGCTGGCCATGTCACTCTGGGGGTACGTCACAGTGGGCAGCAGGTCAGTTGCGGCCATGTGTACTATGGGGGCCATGTCACAGTGGGCAGCAGGTCAGTGGTGGCCATGTCACTATGGGGGCCATTTCACAGTGTGCAGCAGGTCAGTGGTGGCCATGTCACGGTGAGCAACAGGCCAATGGTTGCCATGTCACTGTGGGGGCCATGTCACAGTGGTCAGCGGGACAGTGCTGGCCATGTCACTCAGGGCGGTATGTCACAGTGGGCAGCAGATCAGTTGTGGCCATGTCACTATGGGGCCATGTCACAGTGGGCAGCAGGTCAGTGGTGGCCATGTCACTATGGGGGCCATGTCACAGTGGTCAGAGGGTCAGTGTTGGCCTTGTCACTGTGGGGGCCATGTCACAGTGGTCAGCGGGTCAGTGATGGCCATGTCACTGTGAGGTCATGTCACAGTGGGCAGCAGATCAGTTATGGCCATGTCACAATGAGCAACAGTCCACTGGTGGCCATGTCACTGTGGGGGGTATGTCACAGTGGGCAGCAGGTCAGTTGTGGCCATGTAACTATGGGGGCCATGTCACAGTGGGCAGCAGGTCAGTGGTGGCCATGTCACTATGGGGGCCATGTCACAGTGGGCAGCAGGTCCGTGGTGGTCATGTCACTGTGGGGGCCATGTCACAGTGGGCAGCAGTTCAGTGGTGGCCACGTCACTATGTGGGCCACGTCACGGTAGGCAACAGGTCAGTGGTGGCCATGTCACTGTGGGTGCCATGTCACAGTGGGCAGTGTGTCAGTGGTGGCCATGTCACTGTGGGGGCCATGTCACAGTGGTCAGCGGGTCAGTGGTGGCCATGTCACTGTGGGGGCCATGTCACAGGTGTCAGCGGGTCAGTGGTGGCCATGTCACTGTGAGGTCATGTCACAGTGGGCTGCAGATCATTTGTGGCCATGTCAAAATGAGCAACAGTCCACTGGTGGCCATGTAACTGTGAGGTCATGTCACAGTGGGCAGCAGATCAGTTGTGGCCATGTCACAATGTGCAACAGTCCACTGGTGGCCATGTCACTGTGGTGGCCAGTCACAATGGGCAGCAGGTTAGTGGTGGCCATGTCACTGTGGGGGCCATGTCACAGTGGTCAGCGGGTCAGTGGTGGCCATGTCACTGTGGGGGCCATGTCACAGTGGGCAGCGGGTCACTGGTGGCCATGTCACTGTGACGTCATGTCACAGTGTGCAGCAGGTCAGTGGTGGCCATGTCACAGTGAGCAGCAGGCCACTGGTTGCCATGTCACTGTGGGGGCTATGTCACAGTGGGCAGCAGGTCAGTTGTGGCCATGTCACTATGGGGGCCATGTCACAGTGGGCAGCAGGTCAGTGGTGGCCATGTCACAGTGGGGGCTATGTCACAGTTGTCAGCGGGTCAGTGGTGGCCATGTCAATGTGGGTCCATGTCACAGTGGTCAGCAGGTCACTGGTGGCCATGTCACTGTGGGGGCCATGTCACAGTGGGGAGCAGATCAGTGGTTGTCATGTCACTTTGAGGTCATGTCACAGTGTGCAGAAGGCCACAGGTTGCCATGTCAATGTGGGGGGTATGTCACAGTGGGCAGCAAGTGTAGTTGTGGCCATGTCACTATGGGGGCTATGTCACAGTGGGCAGTGTGTCAGTGGTGGCCATGTCACTGTGGGGGCTATGTCACAGTGGGCAGCAGGTCAGTTGTGGCCATGTCACTATGGGGGCCATGTCACAGTGGGCAGCAGGTCAGTGGTGGCCATGTCACTATGGGGGCTATGTCACAGTGGTCAGCGGGTCAGTGGTGGCCATGTCACTGTGGGGGCCATGTCACAGTGTGCAGCAGGTCAGTGGTGGCCATGTCACTATGGGGGCCATGTCACAGTGGGCAGCAGGTCAGTGGTGGCCATGTCACTGTGGGGGCCATGTCACAGTGGGCAGCGTGTCAGTGCTGGCCATGTCAGTGTGGGGGCCATGTCACTGTGGGCAGCAGATCAGTGGTGGCCACGTCACTATGAGGGCCACGTCACAGTGGGTAGCAGGTCAGTGGTGGCCATGTCACTGTGGGGGCCATGTCACAATGGTCAGCGTGTCAATGGTGGCCATGTCACTGTGGGGCCATGTCACAGTGGTCAGCGGGTCAGTGGTGGCCATGTTACTGTGGGGCCCATGTCACAGGTGTCAGCGGGTCAGTGGTGGCCATGTCACTGTGAGGTCATGTCACAGTGGGCAGCAGAGCAGTTGTGGCCATGTCACAATGAGCAACAGTCCACTGGTGGCCATGTCACTGTGGGGGCCATGTCACAGTGGTCAGCAGGTCACTGGTGGCCATGTCACTGTGACGTCATGTCACAGTGTGCAGCAGGTCAGTGGTGGCCATGTCACAGTGAGCAGCAGGCCACTGGTTGCCATGTCACTGTGGGGGCTATGTCACAGTGGGCAGCAGGTCAGTTGTGGCCATGTCACTATGGGGGCCATGTCACAATGAGCAACAGTCCACTGGTGGCCATGTCACTGGGGTGGCGAGTACAGTGGGCAGCAGGTCAGTGGTGGCCACGTCACTGTGGGGCCATGTGACAGTGGGCAGCATGACAGTAGTGGTCAAGTTACTTTATAGGACATGTCACAGTGGGGAGAAGTTTAGTGGTGGCCATGTCACAGTGAGCAACAGGCCACTGGTTGCCATGTCACTGTGGGTGCCATGTCACAGTGTGCAGTGTGTCAATGGTGGCCTTGTCACTGTGGGGGCCATGTCACAGTGGTCAGCGGGTCAGTGGTGGCCATGTCACTGTGAGGTCATGTCACAATGTGCAGCAGGTCAGTGGTGGCCATGTTACAGGAGCAACAGGACAATGGTTGCCATGTCACTGTGGGAGGTATGTCACAGTGGGCAGCAGGCCAGTGGTGGCCATGTCACTATGAGGTGATGTCACAGTGGGCAGCAGATCAGTTGTGACCATGTCAAAATGAGCAACAGTCCACTGGTGGCCATCACACTGTGGTGGCCAGTCACAGTGGGCAGCAGGTTAGTGGTGGCCATGTCACTGTGGGGGCCATGTCACAGTGGTCAGCGGGTCACTGGTGGCCACGTCACTGTGAGGTCATTTCACAGTGTGCAGCAGGTCAGTGGTGGCCATGTCACAGTGAGCAGAAGGCCACTGGTTGCCATGTCACTGTGGGAGCTATGTCACTGTGGGCAGCAAGTCAGTTGTGGCCATGTCACTATGGGGGCCATGTCACAGTGGTCAGCAGGTCAGTGGTGGCCATGTCACTATGGGGTCCAAGTCACAGTGGGCAGCAGGTCAGTGGTGGCCATGTCACTGTGAGGTCATGTCAGAGTGGGCAGCAGATCAGTTGTGGCCATGTCACAATGAGCAACAGTCCACTGGTGGCCATTTCACTGTGGGGCCATATGACAGTGGGCAGCATGTCAGTAGTGATCATGTTACTGTATGGGGGCCATGTCACAGTGGGCAGCAGGTCAGTGGTGGCCATGTCACTGTGGCGGCCATGTCACAGTGGTCAGCGGGTCAGTGGTGGCCATGTCACTGTGGGGGCTATGTCACAGTGGGCAGCAGTTCAGTGGTGGCCATGTCACTGTGGGGGCCATGTCACAGTGGTCAGCGGGTCAGTGGTGGCCATGTCACTGTGAGGTCATGTCACAGTGTGCAGCAGGTCAGTGGTGGCCATGTCAAAGTGAGCAAAAGCCCACTGGTTGCCACGTCACTATGGGGGCCATGTCACAGCGGGCAGCAGATCAGTTGTGGCCATGTCACAATGAGCAACACTCCACTGGTGGCCATGTCACTGTCGGGCCATGTGACAGTGGGCAGCATGTCAGTAGTAATCATGTTACTGTATGGGGGCCATGTCACAGTGGGCAGCAGGTCAGTGGTGGCCATGTCACTGTGGGGGCCATGTCACAGTGGTCAGCGGGTCAGTGGTGGCCATGTCACTGTGCGGGCTATGTCACAGTGGGCAGCAGGTCAGTGGTGGCCATGTCACTGTGGGGGCCATGTCACAGTGGTCAGCGGGTCAGTGGTGGCCATGTCACTGTGAGGTAATTTCACAGCGGGCAGCAGATCAGTTGTGTCCATGTCACAATGAGCAACACTCCACTGGTGGCCATGTCACTGTGGTGGCCAGTCACAGTGGGGGCCATGTCACAGTGGGCAGCAGGTCAGTGGTGGACATGTCACTGTGGGGGCCATGTCACAGTGGGCTGCAGGTCAGTGGTGTCCACGTCACTATGGGGGCCACGTCACAGTGGGCAGCAGGTCAGTGGTGGCCATGTCACTGTGGGGGCCATGTCACAGTGGTCAGCGGGTCAGTGGTGGCCATGTCACTGTTGCGGCCATGTCACAGTGGTCACCGGGTCAGTGGTGGCCATGTCACTGTGACGTCATGTCACAGTGGGCAGCAGATCAGTTGTGGCCATGTCACAATGAGCAACAGTCCACTGGTGGCCATGTCACTGTGGTGGCCAGTCACAGTGGGCAGCAGGTCAGTGGTGGCCACGTCACTGTGGGGCCATGTGACAGTGGGCAGCATGTCAGTAGTGATCATGTTATTGTATGGGCCATGTCACAGTGGGGAGCAGGTCAGTGGTGGCCATGTCACAGTGAGGTCATGTCACAGTGTGCAGCAGGTCAGTGTTGGCCATGTCACAGTGAGCAACAGGCCACTGGTTGCCATGTCACTGTGGGGGCTAGGTCACAGTGGGCAGCAGGTCAGTTGTGGCCGTGTCACTATGGGGGCCATGTCACAGTGGGCAGCAGGTCAGTGGTGGCTATGTCACTATGGGGGCCATGTCACAGTGGGCAGCAGGTCAGTGGTGGCCATGTCACTGTGGGGGCCATGTCACAGTGGTCAGTGGGTCAGTGGTGGCCATGGCACTGTGGCGGCCATGTCACAGTGGGAGCATATCTGTGGTGGCCATGTCACTATGGGGGCTATGTCACAGTGGGCAGCAGGTCAGTAGTGGCCATGTCACTATGGGGGCCACGTCACAGTGGGCAGCAGGTCAGTGCTAGCCACGTCACTATGGGGGATACGTCACAGTGGGCAGCAGGTCAGTAGTGGCCACGTCACTGTGGGACCATGTGACAGTGGGCAGCATGTCAGTAGTGATCATGTTACTGTATGGGACATGTCAGAGTGGGGAGCATGTCAGTGGTGGCCATGTCACTGTGAGGTCATGTCACAGTGGGCAGCAGGTAAGTGGTGGCCATGTCACTATGGGGGCTATGTCACAGTGGGCAGTAGGTCAGTGGTGGCCATGTCAATATGGGGGCCATGTCACAGTGGGCAGCAGGTCAGTGGTGGCCATGTCACTGTGTGGGCCATGTCACAGTGGGCAGCGGATCAGTGGTGGCCACGTCACTATGGGGGCCACGTCACAGTGGTCAGCGGGTCAGTGGTGGCCATGTCACTGTGGGTGTCATGTCACAGTGGGTAGCAGGTCAGTGGTGGCCACGTCACTATGGGGGCCACGTCACAGTGGGGAGCAGGTCAGTGGTGGCCATTTCACTGTGAGGTCATGTCACAGTGTGCAGCAGGCCAGTGGTGGCCATGTCACAGTGAGCAACAGGCCACTGGTTGCCATGTCACTGTGGGGGCTATGTCACAGTGGGCAGCATGTCAGTTGTGGCCATGTCACTATGGTGGCCATGTCAAAGTGGGCAGCAGGTCAGTGGTGGCCATGTCACAGTGGGCAGCAGGTCAGTGCTGGCCATGTCACTATGGGGGCTATGTCACAGTGGGCAGCAGGTCAGTGGTGGCAATGTCACTGTGGGGGCCATGTCACAGTGGTCAGCGGGTCAGTGGTGGCCATGTCACTGTGGGGGCCATGTCACAGTGGGCAGCAGGTCAGTGCTGGCCATGTCACTGTGGGGGACATGTCACAGTGGGCAGCAGGTCAGTGGTGGCCACGTCAATATGGGGGCCACGTCACAGTGGGCAGCAGGTCACTGGTGGCCATTTCACCGTGAGGTCATGTCACAGTGTGCAGCAGGTCAGTTGTGTCCATGTCACTATGGGGGCCATGTCACAGTGGGGAGCAGGTCAGTGGTGGCCATGTCAATGTGAGGTCATTTCACAGTGTGCAGCAGGTCAGTGGTGACCATGTCACAGTGAGCAACAAGCCACTGGTTGCCATGTCACTGTGGGGGCTATGTCACAGTGGGCAGCAGGTCAGTTGTGGCCATGTCACTATGGGGGCCATGTCACAGTGGGCAGCAGGTCAGTGGTGGCCATTTCACTGTGAGGTCATGTCATAGTGTGCAGCAGGTCAGTGGTGGCCATGTCACTATGGGGGCCATGTCACAGTGGGCAGCAGGTCAGTGGTGGCCATGTCACTCTGGGGGTCATGTCACAGTGGTCAGCGGGTCAGTGGTGGCCTTGTCACTGTGGCGGCCATGTCACAGTGGTCAGCGGGTCAGTGGTGGACATGTCACTGTGAGGTCATGTCACAGTGGGCAGCAGACCAGTGGTGGCCATGTCACAATGAGCAACAGTCCTCTGGTGGCCATGTCACTGTGGTGGCCAGTCACAGTGGGCAGCAGGTCAGTGGTGGTAACGTCACTGTGGGGCCATGTGACAGTGGGCAGCATGTCAGTAGTGATGATGTTACTGTATGGGACATGTCACAGTGGGGAGCAGGTCAGTGGTGGCCATGTCACTGTGGGGGCCATGTCACAGTGTGCAGCAGGTCAGTGGTGGCCATGTCACTATGGGTACTATGTCACAGTGGGCAGCAGATCAGTGGTGGCCATGTCACTATGGGGGCCACGTCACAGTGGGGAGCAGGTCAGTGGTGGCCATTTCACTGTGAGGTCATGTCACAGTGTGCAGCAGGTCAGTGGTGGCCATGTCACTATGGGGGCCATGTCACAGTGGGCAGCAGGTCAGTGGTGGCCATGTCACTGTGGGGGTCATGTCACAGTGGTCAGCGGGTCAGTGGTGGCCTTGTCACTGTGGCGGCCATGTCACAGTGGTCAGCGGGTCAGTGGTGGACATGTCACTGTGAGGTCATGTCACAGTGGGCAGCAGACCAGTTGTGGCCATGTCACAATGAGCAACAGTCCTCTGGTAGCCATGTCACTGTGGTGGCCAGTCACAGTGGGCAGCAGGTCAGTGGTGGTAACGTCACTGTGGGGCCATGTGACAGTGGGCAGCATGTCAGTAGTGATGATGTTACTGTATGGGACATGTCACAGTGGGGAGCAGGTCAGTGGTGGTCATGTCACTGTGGGGGCCATGTCACAGTGGTCAGCAGGTCAGTGGTGGCCTTTTCACTGTGGGGGCCATGTCACAGTGGTCAGCTGGTCAGTGGTGGCCATGTCACTGTGAGGTCATGTCACAGTGGGCAGCAGACCAGTTGTGGCCATGTCACAATGAGCAACAGTCCATTGGTGGCCATGTCACTGTGGTGGCCAGTCACAGTGGGCAGCAGGTTAGTAGTGATCATGTTATTGTATGGGACATGTCACAGTGGGGAGCAGGTCAGTGGTGGCCATGTCACTGTGAGGTCATGTCACAGTGTGCAGCAGGTCAGTGGTGGCCATGTCACAGTGATCAACAGGCCACTGGTTGCCATGTCACTTTGGGGGCCATGTCACAGTGGTCAGTGGGTCAGTGGTGGCCATATAAATGTGGGGGCTATGTCACAGTGGGCAGCAGGTCAGTGCTGGCCATGTCACAATGAGCAACAGTCCACTGGTAGCCATGTCACTGTGGTGGCCAGTCACAGTGGGCAGCAGGTCAGTGGTGGCCATGTCACTATGGGGGCTATGTCACAGTGGGCAGCAGGTCAGTGGTGGCCATTTCACTATTGGGGCCATGTCACAGTGGGCAGCAGGTCAGTGGTGGCCTTTTCACTGTGGGGGCCATGTCACAGTGGTCAGCGGGTCAGTGGTGGCCATGTCACTGTGAGGTCATGTCACAGTGGGCAGCAGACCAGTTGTGGCCATGTCACAATGAGCAACAGTCCACTGGTGGCCATGTCGCTGTGGTGGCCAGTCACAGTGGGCAGCAGGCCAGTGGTGGCCATGTCACTGTGGGGGCCATGTCACAGTGGTCAGCGGGTCAGTGGTGGCCATGTCATTGTGAGGTCATGTCACAGTGGGCAGCAGATCAGTGGTGGCCATGTCACTATGGGGGCCATGTCACAGTGGTCAGCAGGTCAGTGGTGGCCATGTCACGGTGGGGGCCATGTCACAGTGGTCATCGGGTCAGTGGTGGCCTTGTCACTGAGGGGGCCATGTCACAGTGTGCAGCAGGTCAGTGGTGGCCATGTCACAGTGAGCAACAGGCCACTGGTTGCCATGTCACTGTGGGGGCTATGTCACAGTGGGCAGCAGGTCAGTTGTGGCTATGTCACTATGGGGGCCATGTCACAGTGGCCAGCAGGTCAGTGGTGACCATGTCACTGTGGGGCCCATGTCACAGTGGTCAGTGGGTCAGTGGTGGCCATGTCACTGTGGGGGCCATGTCACAGTGGGCAGCAGATTAGTTGTGGCCATGTCACAATGAGCAACAGTCCACTGGTGGCCATGTCACTGTGGTGGCCAGTCACAGTGGGCAGCACGTCAGTGGTGGCCACGTCTCTGTGGGGCCATGTGACAGTGGGCAGCATGTCAGTAGTGATCATGTTACTGTATGGGACATGTCACAGTGGGGAGTAGGTCAGTGGTGGCCATGTCACTGTGAGGTCATGTCACAGTGTGCAGCAGGTCAGTGGTGGCCATGTCACAGTGAGCAACAGGCCACTTGTTGCCATGTCACTGTGGGGGCTATTTCACAGTGGGCAGCAGGTCAGTGGTGGCCATGTCACTATGGGGGCTATGTCAGAGTGGATAGCAGGTCAGTGGTGGCCATGTCACTGTGGGGGCCATGTCACAGTGGTCAGCATGTCAGTTGTGGCCATGTCACTGTGGGGGCTATGTCACACTGGGCAGCAGGTCAATGGTGGCCATGTCAATATCGGAACTATGTCACAGTGGGGAGCAGGTCAGTTGTGGCCATGTCACTATGGGGGCTACATCACAGTGGGCTGCGGTTCAGTGGTGGCCATGTCACTGTGAGGTCATGTCACAGTGGGTAGCAGATCAGTTGTGGCCATGTAACAGTGAGAAACAGGCCACTGGTAGCCCATGTCACAGTGGGCAGCAGGTCAGTGGTGGCCATGTCACTGTGGGGGTCATGTCACAGTGGGCAGCAGGTCAGTGGTGGCCATGTCACTGTGAGGTCATGTCAAAGTGTGAAGCAGGTCAGTGGTGGCCATGTCACTGCTAGGTCATGTCACAGTGTGCAGCAGGTCAGTGGTGGCCATGTCACAGTGAGCAACAGGCCACTGGTAGCCCATGTCACAGTGGGAGCTATGTCACAGTGGATAGCAGGTCACTGGTAGCCATGTCACAGTGGGTGCCATGTCACCGTGGGCAGCAGGTGTGTGGTGGCCATGTCACTGTGGGGGCCATGTCACAGTGGGCAGCAGGTCAGTGGTGGCCATGTCACTGTGAGGTCATGTCACAGTGTGCAGCAGGTCAGTGGTGGCCATGTCACTGTGGGGGCCATGTCACAGTGGTCAGCAGGTCAGTGCTGGCCATGTCACTGTGGGGGCTATGTCACACTGGGCAGCAGGTCAATGGTGGCCACGGCACTATGGGGGCCACGTAACAGTGGGCAGCAGGTCAGTTGTGGCCATGTCACTATGGGGGCTACATCACAGTGGGCTGCGGGTCAGTGGTGGCCATGTCAATGTGAGGTCATGTCACAGTGGGTAGCAGATCAGTTGTGGCCATGTCACAGTGAGAAACAATCCACTGGTTGCCATGTCACTATGGGGGCTATGTCAGAGTGGGCAGTAGGTCAGTGGTGGCCATGTCACTATGGGGGCTATGTCAGAGTGGGCAGCAGGTCAGTGGTTGCGATGTCACTATGGGGGCTATGTCATAGTGGGTAGCAGGTCAGTGGTGGCCATGTCACTGTGGGGGCCATGTCACAGTGGTCAGAGGGTCATTGGTGGCCATGTCACTGTGGGCGCTATGTCACAGTGGGTAGCAGGTGAGTGGTGGCCATGCCACTATGGGGGCCATGTCACAGTGGTCAGCGTGTCAGTTGTGGCCATGTCACTGTGGGGGCTATGTCACAGTGGTCAGCTGGTCAGTGGTGGCCATGTCACTGTGAGGTCATGTCACAGTGGGCAGCAGACCAGTTGTGGCCATTTCACAATGAGCAACAGTCCATTGGTGGCCATGTCACTGTGGTGGCCAGTCACAGTGGGCAGCAGGTCAGTGGTGGCCATTTCAGTATTGGGGCCATGTCACAGTGGGCAGCAGGTCAGTGGTGGCCTTTTCACTGTGGGGGCCATGTCACAGTGGTCAGCGGGTCAGTGGTGGCCATGTCACTGTGAGGTCATGTCACAGTGGGCAGCAGACCAGTTGTGGCCATGTCACAATGAGCAACAGTCCACTGGTGGCCATGTCGCTGTGGTGGCCAGTCACAGTGGGCAGCAGGCCAGTGGTGGCCATGTCACTGTGGGGGCCATGTCACAGTGGTCAGCGGGTCAGTGGTGGCCATGTCATTGTGAGGTCATGTCACAGTGGGCAGCAGATCAGTGGTGGCCATGTCACTATGGGGGCCATGTCACAGTGGTCAGCAGGTCAGTGGTGGCCATGTCACGGTGGGGGCCATGTCACAGTGGTCATCGGGTCAGTGGTGGCCTTGTCACTGAGGGGGCCATGTCACAGTGTGCAGCAGGTCAGTGGTGGCCATGTCACAGTGAGCAACAGGCCACTGGTTGCCATGTCACTGTGGGGGCTATGTCACAGTGGGCAGCAGGTCAGTTGTGGCTATGTCACTATGGGGGCCATGTCACAGTGGCCAGCAGGTCAGTGGTGACCATGTCACTGTGGGGCCCATGTCACAGTGGTCAGTGGGTCAGTGGTGGCCATGTCACTGTGGGGGCCATGTCACAGTGGGCAGCAGATTAGTTGTGGCCATGTCACAATGAGCAACAGTCCACTGGTGGCCATGTCACTGTGGTGGCCAGTCACAGTGGGCAGCACGTCAGTGGTGGCCACGTCACTGTGGGGCCATGTGACAGTGGGCAGCATGTCAGTAGTGATCATGTTACTGTATGGGACATGTCACAGTGGGGAGTAGGTCAGTGGTGGCCATGTCACTGTGAGGTCATGTCACAGTGTGCAGCAGGTCAGTGGTGGCCATGTCACAGTGAGCAACAGGCCACTTGTTGCCATGTCACTGTGGGGGCTATTTCACAGTGGGCAGCAGGTCAGTGGTGGCCATGTCACTATGGGGGCTATGTCAGAGTGGATAGCAGGTCAGTGGTGGCCATGTCACTGTGGGGGCCATGTCACAGTGGTCAGCGGGTCATTGGTGGCCATGTCACTGTGGGGATATTTCACAGTGGATAGCATGTGAGTGGTGGCCATGTCACAGTGGGTGCTACATCACAGTGGTCAGCGGGTCAGTGGTGGCCATGTCACTGTGGGTGCTACATCACAGTGGTCAGCGGGTCAGTGGTGGCCATGTCACTGTGGGGGTTATGTCACAGTGGGCAGCATGTCAGTGGTGATCATATTACTCTTTGGGACATGTCACAGTGGGAAGCAGGTCAGTTGTGGCCATGTCACTGTGGGTGCTACATCACAGTGTTCAGCGGGTCAGTGGTGGCCATGTCACTGTGAGGTCATGTCACAGTGTGAAGCAGGTCAGTGTTGGCCTTGTCACTGTGGGGGACATTTCACAGTGTGCAGCAGGTCACAGGTGGCCATGTCACAGTGAGCAACAGGCCACTGGTTGCCATGTCTCTGTGGGGACTATGTCACAGTGGGCAGTAGGTCAGTGGTGGCCATGTCACTATGGGGGCTATGTCAGAGTGGGCAGCAGGTCAGTGGTGGCGATGTCACTATGGGGGCTATGTCATAGTGGGTAGCAGGTCAGTGGTGGCCATGTCACTATGGGGGCCATGTCACAGTGGTCAGCGTGTCATTGGTGGCCATGTCACTGTGGGGGCTTTGTCACAGTGTGCAGCAGGTCAGTGGTGTCCATGTCACAGTGAGCAACAGGCCAATGGTTGCCATGTCACTGTGGGGGCTAAGTCACAGTGGATAGCAGGTCAGTCGTGGCCATGTCACTGTGGGGGCTATGTCAGAGTTGGTAGCAGGTCAGTGGTGGCCATGTCACTGTGGGGGCCATGTCACAGTGGGCAGCAGGTCAGTGGTGGCCATGTCACTGTGAGGTCATGTCACAGTGTGCAGCAGGTCAGTGGTGGCCATGTCACTGTGGGGGCCATGTCACAGTGGTCAGCATGTCAGTTGTGGCCATGTCACTGTGGGGGCTATGTCACACTGGGCAGCAGGTCAAAGGTGGCCATGTCAATATCGGAACTATGTCACAGTGGGGAGCATGTCAGTGGTGGCCATGTCACTATGGGGGCTACATCACAGTGGGCTGCGGTTCAGTGGTGGCCATGTCACTGTGAGGTCATGTCACAGTGGGTAGCAGATCAGTTGTGGCCATGTAACAGTGAGAAACAGGCCACTGGTAGCCCATGTCACAGTGGGCAGCAGGTCAGTGGTGGCCATGTCACTGTGGGGGTCATGTCACAGTGGGCAGCAGGTCAGTGGTGGCCATGTCACTGTGAGGTCATGTCAAAGTGTGAAGCAGGTCAGTGGTGGCCATGTCACTGCTAGGTCATGTCACATTGTGCAGCAGGTCAGTGGTGGCCATGTCACAGTGAGCAACAGGCCACTGGTAGCCCATGTCACAGTGGGAGCTATGTCACAGTGGATAGCAGGTCACTGGTAGCCATGTCACAGTGGGTGCCATGTCACTGTGGGCAGCAGGTGAGTGGTGGCCATGTCACTGTGGGGGCCATGTCACAGTGGGCAGCAGGTCAGTGGTGGCCATGTCACTGTGAGGTCATGTCACAGTGTGCAGCAGGTCAGTGGTGGCCATGTCACTGTGGGGGCCATGTCACAGTGGTCAGCAGGTCAGTGCTGGCCATGTCACTGTGGGGGCTATGTCACACTGGGCAGCAGGTCAATGGTGGCCACGGCACTATGGGGGCCACGTAACAGTGGGCAGCAGGTCAGTTGTGGCCATGTCACTATGGGGGCTACATCACAGTGGGCTGCGGGTCAGTGGTGGCCATGTCAGTGTGAGGTCATGTCACAGTGGGTAGCAGATCAGTTGTGGCCATGTCACAGTGAGAAACAATCCACTGGTTGCCATGTCACTATGGGGGCTATGTCAGAGTGGGCAGTAGGTCAGTGGTGGCCATGTCACTATGGGGGCTATGTCAGAGTGGGCATCAGGTCAGTGGTGGCCATGTCAGTGTGGGGGCCATGTCACAGTGGTCAGAGGGTCATTGGTGGCCATGTCACTGTGGGCGCTATGTCACAGTGGGTAGCAGGTGAGTGGTGGCCATGCCACTATGGGGGCCATGTCACAGTGGTCAGCGTGTCAGTTGTGGCCATGTCACTGTGGGGGCTATGTCACAGTGGTCAGCAGGTCAGTGGTGGCCATGTCACTCTGGGGGCCATGTCAGTGAGCAACAGATCACTGGTTGCCATGTCACTGTGGGGGCTATGTCACAGTGGGCAGCAGGTCAGTGGTGGCCATGTCACTGTGAGGTCATGTCACAGTGTGCAGCAGGTCAGTGGTGGCCATGTCACAGTGAGCAACAGGCCATTTGTTGCCATGTCACTGTGGGGGCTATGTCAGAGTGGATAGCAGGTCAGTGGTGGCCATGTCACTGTGGGGGCCATGTCACAGTGGTCAGCGGGTCATTGGTGGCCATGTCACTGTGGGGATATGTCACAGTGTGCAGCAGGTCAGTGGTGGCCATGTCACAGTGTGCAACAGGCCACTGGTTGCCATGTCACTATGGGGCTATGTCAGAGTGGGCAGTAGGTCAGTGGTGGCCATGTCACTATGGGGGCTATGTCAGAGTGGGCAGCAGGTCAGTGGTGGCGATGTCACTATGGGGGCTATGTCATAGTGGGTAGCAGGTCAGTGGTGGCCATGTCACTGTGGGGGCCATGTCACAGTGGTCAGAGGGTCATTGGTGGCCATGTCACTGTGGGGGCTATGTCACAGTGTGCAGCAGGTCAGTGGTGGCCATGCCACTGTGGGGGCCATGTCACAGTGGTCAGCGTGTCAGTGGTGGCCATGTCACTGTGGGGGCTATGTCACAGTGGGCAGCAGGTCAGTGGTGGCCATGTCACTCTGGGGGCCATGTCAGTGAGCAACAGATCACTGGTTGCCATGTCACTGTGGGGGCTATGTCACAGTGGGCAGCAGGTCAGTGGTGGCCATGTCACAGTGAGCAACAAGCCACTGTCTGCCATGTCACTGTGGGGGCTATGTCACAGTGGGCAGTAGGTCAGTGGTGGCCATGTCACTATGGGGGCTATGTCAGAGTGGATAGCAGGTCAGTGGTGGCCATGTCACTGTGGGGGCCATGTCAGAGTGGTCAGCGGGTCATTGGTGGCCATGTCACTGTGGGGATATATCACAGTGTGCAGCAGGTCAGTGGTGGCCATGTCACAGTGAGCAACAGGCCAATGGTTGCCATGTCACTGTGGGGGCTATGTCACAGTGGATAGCAGGTCAGTGGTGGCCATGTCACAGTGGGTGCCATGTCACCGTGGGTAGCAGGTCAGTCGTGGCCATGTCACTGTGGGGGCTATATCACAGTGGCTAGCAGGTCAGAGGTGGCCATGTCACTATGGGGGCTATGTCACAGTGGGTAGCAGGTCAGTGGTGGCCATGTCACTGTGGGGGCCATGTCACAGTGAGCAGCAGGTCAGTGGTGGCCATGTCACTGTGGGTGCCATGTCACAGTGGGCAGCGGGTCAGTGGTGGCCATGTCACTGTGAGGTCATGTCACAGTGTGCAGCAGGTCAGTGGTGGCCATGTCACAGTGAGCAACAGGCCACTGGTTGCCATGTCACTGTGGGGGCTATGTCACAGTGGGCAGCATGTCAGTGGTGATCATGTTACTGTTTGGGACATGTCACAGTGGGAAGCAGGTCAGTTGTGGCCATGTCACTGTGGGGGCTATGTCACACTGGGCAGCAGGTCAATGGTGGCCATGTCAATATCGGGGCTATGTCACAGTGGGCAGCAGGTCAGTTGTGGCCATGTCACTATGGGGGCCATGCCACAGTGGGCAGCATGTCAGTGGTGGCCATGTCACTATGGGGGCCATGTCACATTGGGCAGCAGGTCAGTGGTGGCCATGTCACTATGGGGGCCATGTCACAGTGGGCAGCAGGTCAGTGGTGACCATGTCACTATGGGGGCCATGTCACAGTGGTCAGCGTATCAGTGGTGGCCATGTCACTGTGGAGGCCATGTCACAGTGGTCAGCGGGTGAGTGGTGGCCATGTCACTGAGGGGGCCATGTCACAGTGGGCAGCAGGTCAGTGCTGGCCATGTCACTGTGGGTGCCATGTCACAGTGGTCAGCAGGTCAGTGGTGGCCATGTCCCTGTGGGGGACATGTCACAGTGGGCAGCGGGTCAGTGCTGGCCATGTCCCTGTGGGGGCCAAGTCAATGTGGGCAGCAGGTCAGTGGTGGCCATGCCACTGTGGTGGCCATATCACAGTGGTCATCGGGTCAGTGGTGGCCATGTCACTGTGGGGGCCATGTCACAGTGGTCAGCGGGTCACGGTGGCCATGTCACTATGGGGGCCATGTCACAGTGGGCAGCAGGTCAGTGGTGGGCATGTCACTGTGGGGGCCATGTCACAGTGGTCAGCGGGTCAGTGGTGGGCATGTCACTGTGGGGGCCATGTCACAGTGGAGAGCAGGTCAGTGGTGGCCATGTCACTGTGAGGTCATGTCACAGTGTGCAACAGGTCAGTGGTGGCCATGTCACAGGAGCAACAGGTCACTGGTTGCCATGTCACAGTGCGGGGTATGTCACAGTGGGCATCAGATCAGTTGTGGCCATATCACAATGAGCAACAATCCACTGGTGGCCATGTCACTGTGGTGGCCAGTCACAGTGGGCAGCAGTTTAGTGGTGGCCACGTCACTGTGGGGCCATGTGACAAATGGCAGCATGTCAGTAGTGATCATGTTACTGTATGGGCCATGTCACAGTGGGGAGCAGGTCAGTGGTGGCCATGTCACTGTGAGGTCATGTCACAGTGTGCAGCACGTCAGTGGTGGCCATGTCACAGTGAGCAACAGGCCACTGGTTGCCATGTCACTGTGGGGGCTATGTCACAGTGGGCAGCAGGTCAGTGGTGGCCATGTCACTATGGGGGCCATGTCACAGTGTGCAGCAGGTCAGTGGTGGCCATGTCACTATGGGGGCCATGTCACAGTGGGGAGCAGGTCAGTGGTGGCCATGTCACTGTGAGGTCATGTCACAGTGGGCAGCAGATCAGTTGTGGCCATGTCACAGTGAGTAACAGTCCACTGGTGGCCATGTCACTGTGAGGGGTATGTCATAGTGGGCAGCAGGTCAGTTGTGGCCATGTCACTGTGGAGGCCATGTCACAGTGGGCAGCATGACAGTAGTGGTCAAGTTACTGTATGGGACATGTCACAGTGGGCAGCAGGTCAGTAGTGGCTATGTCACTGTGAGGTCATGTCACAGTGTGCAGCAGGTCAGTGGTGGTCATGTCACAGTGAGCAACAGGCCACTGGTGCCATAACACTGTGGGGGCCATGTCACAGTGGTCAGCGGGTCAGTGGTGGCCTTGTCACTGTGTGGGCCATGTCACAGTGGTCAGCGTGTCAGTGGTGCCATGTCACTGTGAGGTCATGTCACAGTGGGCAGCAGATCAGTTGTGGCCATGTCACAATGAGCAAAACTCCACTGGTGGCCATGTCACTGTGGTGGCCAGTCACAGTGGGCAGCAGGTCAGTGGTGGCCACGTCACTGTGGGGCCATGTGACAGTGGGCAGCATGTCAGTAGTTATCATGTTACTGTATGGGACATTTTACAGTGAGGAGCAGGTCAGTGGTGGCCATGTCACTGTGAGGTCATGTCACAGTGTGCAGCAGGTCAGTGGTGGCCATGTCACTATGGGGGCCATGTCACAGTGGACAGCAGGTCAGTGGTGGCCATGTCACTATGGGGGCCATGTCACAGTGGTCAGCGTGTCAGTGGTGGCCATGTCACTGTGGGGGCCAAGTCACAGTGGGCAGCAGGTCAGTGCTGGCCATGTCACTGTGGGGGCCATGTCACAGTGGGCAGCAGGTCAGTGGTGGCCACGTCATTATGGGGGCCATGTCACAGTGGTCAGCGGGTCAGTGGTGGCCATGTCACTGTGGGGGCCATGTCACAGTGGTCAGCGTGTCAGTGGTGGCCATGTCACTGTGAGGTCATGTCACAGTGGGCAGCAGATCAGTTGTGGCCACGTCACTGTGGGGCCATGTGACAGTGGGCAGCATGTCAGTAGTGATCATGTTACTGTATGGGACATGTCACAGTGGGGAGTAGGTCAGTGGTGGCCATGTCACTGTGAGGTCATGTCACAGTGTGCAGCAGGTCAGTGGTGGCCATGTCACAGTGAGCAACAGGCCACTGGTTGCCATGTCACTTTGGGGGCCATGTCACAGTGGTCAGTGGGTCAGTGGTGGCCATGTCACTGTGGGGGCCATGTCACAGTGGGCAGCAGGTCAGTGCTGGCCATGTCACTGTGGGGTCCATGTCACAGTGGGCAGCAGGTCAGTGGTGGCCACGTCACTATGGGGGCCATGTCACAGTGGGCAGCAGGTCAGTGGTGGCCATGTCACTGTGGGGGCCATGTCACAGTGGTCAGCGCGTCAGTGGTGGCCATGTCACTGTGGGGGCCATGTCACAGTGGTCAGCGGGTCAGTGGTGGCCATGTCACTGTGAGGTCATGTCACAGTGGGCAGCAGATCAGTTGTGGCCATGTCACAATGAGCAACAGTCCACTGGTGGCCATGTCACTGTGGTGGCCACTCACAGTGGGCAGCAGGTCAGTGGTGGCCACGTCACTGTGGGGCCATGTGACAGTGGGCAGCATGTCAGTAGTGATCATGTTACTGTATGGGACATGTCACAGTGGGGAGCAGGTCAGTGGTGGCCATGGCACTGTGAGGTCATGTCACAGTGTGCAGCAGGTCAGTGGTGGCCATGTCACAGTGAGCAACAGGCCACTGGTTGCCATGTCACTTTGGGGGCCGTGTCACAGTGGTCAGTGGGTCAGTGGTGGCCATGTGTAAGAGTCGGTCAGAAGATCAGCATTGTCTCAACATTGTCATCAGGGACATGGACAGTGAGGTACCCGACAACGGCCTGTTTGGAGCGCAGCTGCCGACCCCTGGAATGGAATGTGGTGCAAAGGCTCCTGAATGCAGAACTGTGTGGCACAGCCAGTGCTGTGCTGTTCTCCTGAGTACTGAACCGTGTGGTGCAGGCAGTGCAGTGCTGTTCTTTGGTGCCTGAGCCGTGCAGTACAAAGAGTGTTGTGCTATTGTTCGGTACCTGGGCCTAGCCAGAGCAGTTAGTGGTAATTGCATAGCCATTGTCAAAAAGATGGATCGTGACTGTTGCCATAACACCGATGAAGAAATCATGAACCTCAGATGAACTTTGCTTCATTATAATACCAAAACACACCTCCTGGTTGAAGGTTACCCGCCTCTGAGACTGACCACACCTAGGACACTCCCCCCCGCGCACGCGCGATGGCCTTGCTCGAGAGGGGTGGAGATATGATAATTTAATTCTGAGAAGGGCGGAGACCCCTGAGGCAGAGGTGGAGCAAGGTGTGTTACTAAGCATAAAAGATTACTTCTGGACAACGAAAATTGGAAGCTTCCCCACCAAGGACCACGACGATCGACGACGCAGCATCAGCTGGACCCGGGACCGTTAGGACGTCGTGAGATCAGCAGTGGTAGCTATAACCTCTCTCCCTCTTCTCTCTAAAACTTAACTTTACTTTTTTTTCCTTTCTTTCACCCATCTCTAACTATCGCGTGCCTCTTCACAGGCAACCCAATAAAGTTTCACTGTTTGATTACTGCTATCCCCTTTGGTGTTGGTCACCTTAAGTTTGCACTTTCGAGATCGTAGCAAACGAATCATCACGAGTCCACCGAGTGGACCGTGACACCATGTCACTGTGGGGGCCATGTCACAGTGGGCAGCAGGTCAGTGCTGGCCATGTCACTGTGGGGGCCATGTCACAGTGGGCAGCAGGTCAGTGGTGGCCATGTCACAGTGAGCAACAGGCCACTGGTAGCCCATGTCACAGTGGGAGCTATATCACAGTGGATAGCAGGTCACTGGTAGCCTTGTCACAGTGGGTGCCATGTCACCGTGGGCAGCAGGTGAGTGGTGGCCATGTCAGTCTGAGGTCATGTCACAGTGGGCAGCAGGTCAGTTGCGGCCATGTCAATATGAGGTCATGTCACAGTGAGAAGCAGGTCAGTGGTGGCCATGTCACTGTGGGGGCCATGTCACAGTGGGCAGCGGGTCAGTGGTGGCCATGTCACTGTGAGGTCATGTCACAGTGTGCAGCAGGTCAGTGGTGGCCATGTCACTGTGGGGGCCATGTCACAGTGGTCAGCAGGTCAGTGCTCGCCATGTCACTGTGGGGGCTATGTAACACTGGGCAGCATGTCAATGGTGGCCATGTCAATATCGGGGCCATGTCACAGAGGGCAGCAGGTCAGTTGTGGCCATGTCACTCTGGGGGCCATGTCAGTGAGAAACAGATCACTGGTTGTCATGTCACTGTGGGGGCTATGTCACAGTGGGCAGTAGGTCAGTGGTGGCCATGTCACTATGGGGGCTATGTCAGAGTGGATAGCAGGTCAGTGGTGGCCATGTCACTGTGGGGATATGTCACAGTTGGCAGCAGGTCAGTGGTGGCCATGTCACAATGGGGGCTATGTCACAGTGGGTAGCAGGTCAGTGGTGGCCACATCACTATGGGGGCTATGTCACAGTGTGCAGCAGGTCAGTGGTGGCCATGTCACAGTGAGCAACAGGCCAATGGTTGCCATGTCACTGTGGGGGCTAAGTCACAGTGGATAGCAGGTCAGTCGTGGCCATGTCACTGTGGGGGCTATGTCAGAGTTGGTAGCAGGTCAGTGGTGGCCATGTCACTGTGGGGGCCATGTCACAGTGGGCAGCAGGTCAGTGTTGGCCATGTCACTGTGAGGTCATGTCACAGTGTGCAGCAGGTCAGTGGTGGCCATGTCACTGTGGGGGCCATGTCACAGTGGTCAGCATGTCAGTTGTGGCCATGTCACTGTGGGGGCTATGTCACACTGGGCAGCAGGTCAATGGTGGCCATGTCAATATCGGAACTATGTCACAGTGGGCAGCAGACCAGTTGTGGCCATGTCACTATGGGGGCTACATCACAGTGGGCTGCGGTTCAGTGGTGGCCATGTCACTGTCAGGTCATGTCACAGTGGGTAGCAGATCAGTTGTGGCCATGTCACAGGGAAAAACAGGCCACTGGTAGCCCATGTCACAGTGGGCAGCAGGTCAGTGGTGGCCATGTCACTGTGGGGGCCCTGTCACAGTGGGCAGCAGGTCAGTGGTGGCCATGTCACTGTGAGGTCATGTCACAGTATGAAGCAGGTCAATGGTGGCCATGTCACTGTGGAGGCCATGTCACAGTGTGCAGCAGGTCAGTGGTGGCCATGTCACAGTGAGCAACAGGCCACTGGTTGCCATGTCACTGTGGGGGCTATGTCAGAGTGGGCAGTAGGTCAGTGGTGGCCATGTCACTATGGGGGCTATGTCATAGTGGGTAGCAGGTCAGTGGTGGCCATGTCACTGTGGGGGCCATGTCACAGTGGTCAGAGGGTCGTTGGTGGCCATGTCACTGTGGGGGCTATGTCACAGTGGGCAGCAGGTCAGTGGTGGCCATGTCACTGTGGGGGCTATATCACAATGGGTAGCAGGTGAGTGGTGGCCATGCCACTATGGGGGCCATGTCACAGTGGTCAGCGTGTCAGTGGTGGCCATGTCACTGTGGGGGCTATGTCACAGTGGGCAGCAGGTCAGTGGTGGTCATGTCACTCTGGGGGCCATGTCAGTGAGCAACAGATCACAGGTTGCCATGTCACTGTGGGGGCTATGTCACAGTGGGCAGTAGGTCAGTGGTGGCCATGTCACTATGGGGGCTATGTCTGAGTGGATAGCAGGTCAGTGGTGGCCATGTCACTGTGGGGGCCATGTCACAGTGGTCAGCGGGTCATTGGTGGCCATGTCACTGTGGGAATATGTCACAGTGCATAGCATGTCAGTTGTGGCCATGTCACAGTGAGTGCCATGTCACCGTGGGTAGCAGGTCAGTGGTGGCCATGTCACTGTGGGTGCTACATCACAGTGGTCAGCGGGTCAGTGGTGGCCATGTCACTGTGGGTGCTACATCACAGTGGTCAGCGGGTCATTGGTGGCCATGTCACTGTGGGGGCTATGTCACAGTGGGCAGCATGTCAGTGGTGATCATATTACTCTTTGGGACATGTCACATTGGGAAGCAGGTCAGTTGTGGCCATGTCACTATGGGTGCTACATCACAGTGGTCAGCGGGTCAGTGGTGGCCATGTCCATTGTGGGGGCTATGTCACAGTGGGCAACAGGTCAGTTGTGGCCATGTCACTATGGGGGCTACATCACAGTGGGCTGCGGTTCAGTGGTGGCCATGTCACTGTGAGGTCATGTCACAGTGGGTAGCAGATCAGTTGTGGCCATGTCACAGGGAAAAACAGGCCACTGGTAGCCCATGTCACAGTGGGCAGCAGGTCAGTGGTGGCCATGTCACTGTGGGGGCCCTGTCACAGTGGGCAGCAGGTCAGTGGTGGCCATGTCACTGTGAGGTCATGTCACAGTGTGAAGCAGGTCAGTGGTGGCCATGTCACTGTGAGGTCATGTCACAGTGGGGAGCAGGTCAGTGGTGGCCATGTCACTGTGGGGGCCATGTCACAGTGGGCAGCAGGTCAGTGGTGGCCATGTCACTGTGAGGTCATGTCACAGTGTGCAGCAGGTCAGTGTTGGCCATGTCACAGTGAGCAATAGGCCACTGGTTGCCATGTCAATGTGGGGGCTATGACACAGTGGGCAGCAGGTCAGTGGTGGCCATGTCACTGTGAGGTCATGTCACAGTGGGGAGGAGGTCAGTGGTGGCCATGTCACTGTGAGGTCATGTCACAGTGTGAAGCAGTTCAGTGGTGGCTATGTCACTGTGTTGGCCATGTCACAGTGGGCAGCATGTCAGTGGTGGCCATGTCAATATCGGGGCTATGTCACAGTGGCTAGCAGGTCACTGGTGGCCATGTCACTGTGGGGGCCATGTCACATTGTTCAGCAGGTCAGTGGTGGCCATGTCACTGTGGGGTCTTTGTCACAGTGTGCAGCAGATCAGTTGTAGCCATGTCACTCTGGGGGCCATGTCACAGTGAGCAACAGACCACTGGTTGCCATGTCACTGTGGGGGCTATGTCACAGTGGGCAGCAGGTCAGTGGTGGCCATGTCACTGTTAGGTCATGTCACAGTGTGCAGCAGGTCAGTGGTGGCCATGTCACAGTGAGCAACAGGCCACTGGTAGCCCATGTCACAGTGGGAGCTATATCACAGTGGATAGCAGGTCACTGGTAGCCTTGTCACAGTGGGTGCCATGTCACCGTGGGCAGCAGGAGAGTGGTGGCCATGTCACTGTGGGGGCCATGTCACAGTGGGCAGCAGGTCATTTGTGGCCATGTCACTATGAGGTCATGTCACAGTGAGAAGCAGTTCAATGGTGGCCATGTCACTGTGGGGGCCATGTCACAGTGGGCAGCAGGTCAGTGGTGGCCATGTCACTGTGAGGTCATGTCAGAGTGGGCAGCAGGTCAGTGGTGGCCATGTCACTGTCGGGGCCATGTCACAGTGGTCAGCAGGTCAGTGCTGGCCATGTCACTGTGGGGGCTATGTCAGACTGGGCAGCAGGTCAATGGTGGCCATGTCAATATCGGGGCTATGTCACAGTGGGCAGCAGGTCAGTTGTGGCCATGTCACTATGGGGGCTACATCACAGTGGGCTGCGGTTCAGTGGTGGCCATGTCACTGTCAGGTCATGTCACAGTGGGTAGCAGATCAGTTGTGGCCATGTCACAGGGAAAAACAGGCCACTGGCAGCCCATGTCACAGTGGGCAGCAGGTCAGTGGTGGCCATGTCACTGTGGGGGCCCTGTCACAGTGGGCAGCAGGTCAGTGGTGGCCATGTCACTGTGAGGTCATGTCACAGTATGAAGCAGGTCAATGGTGGCCATGTCACTGTGGAGGCCATGTCACAGTGTGCAGCAGGTCAGTGGTGGCCATGTCACAGTGAGCAACAGGCCACTGGTTGCCATGTCACTGTGGGGGCTATGTCAGAGTGGGCAGTAGGTCAGTGGTGGCCATGTCACTATGGGGGCTATGTCATAGTGGGTAGCAGGTCAGTGGTGGCCATGTCACTGTGGGGGCCATGTCACAGTGGTCAGAGGGTCATTGGTGGCCATGTCACTGTGGGGGCTATGTCACAGTGGGCAGCAGGTCAGTGGTGGCCATGTCACTGTGGGGGCTATATCACAATGGGTAGCAGGTGAGTGGTGGCCATGCCACTATGGGGGCCATGTCACAGTGGTCAGCGTGTCAGTGGTGGCCATGTCACTGTGGGGGCTATGTCACAGTGGGCAGCAGGTCAGTGGTGGTCATGTCACTCTGGGGGCCATGTCAGTGAGCAACAGATCACAGGTTGCCATGTCACTGTGGGGGCTATGTCACAGTGGGCAGTAGGTCAGTGGTGGCCATGTCACTATGGGGGCTATGTCAGAGTGGATAGCAGGTCAGTGGTGGCCATGTCACTGTGGGGGCCATGTCACAGTGGTCAGCGGGTCATTGGTGGCCATGTCACTTTGGGAATATGTCACAGTGCATAGCATGTCAGTTGTGGCCATGTCACAGTGGGTGCCATGTCACCGTGGGTAGCAGGTCAGTGGTGGCCATGTCACTGTGGGTGCTACATCACAGTGGTCAGCGGGTCAGTGGTGGCCATGTCACTGTGGGTGCTACATCACAGTGGTCAGCGGGTCATTGGTGGCCATGTCACTGTGGGGGCTATGTCACAGTGGGCAGCATGTCAGTGGTGATCATATTACTCTTTGGGACATGTCACATTGGGAAGCAGGTCAGTTGTGGCCATGTCACTATGGGTGCTACATCACAGTGGTCAGCGGGTCAGTGGTGGCCATGTCCATTGTGGGGGCTATGTCACAGTGGGCAACAGGTCAGTTGTGGCCATGTCACTATGGGGGCTACATCACAGTGGGCTGCGGTTCAGTGGTGGCCATGTCACTGTGAGGTCATGTCACAGTGGGTAGCAGATCAGTTGTGGCCATGTCACAGGGAAAAACAGGCCACTGGTAGCCCATGTCACAGTGGGCAGCAGGTCAGTGGTGGCCATGTCACTGTGGGGGCCCTGTCACAGTGGGCAGCAGGTCAGTGGTGGCCATGTCACTGTGAGGTCATGTCACAGTGTGAAGCAGGTCAGTGGTGGCCATGTCACTGTGAGGTCATGTCACAGTGGGGAGCAGGTCAGTGGTGGCCATGTCACTGTGGGGGCCATGTCACAGTGGGCAGCAGGTCAGTGGTGGCCATGTCACTGTGAGGTCATGTCACAGTGTGCAGCAGGTCAGTGTTGGCCATGTCACAGTGAGCAATAGGCCACTGGTTGCCATGTCAATGTGGGGGCTATGACACAGTGGGCAGCAGGTCAGTGGTGGCCATGTCACTGTGAGGTCATGTCACAGTGTGAAGCAGTTCAGTGGTGGCTATGTCACTGTGTTGGCCATGTCACAGTGGGCAGCATGTCAGTGGTGGCCATGTCAATATCGGGGCTATGTCACAGTGGCTAGCAGGTCACTGGTGGCCATGTCACTGTGGGGGCCATGTCACATTGTTCAGCAGGTCAGTGGTGGCCATGTCACTGTGGGGTCTTTGTCACAGTGTGCAGCAGATCAGTTGTAACCATGTCACTCTGGGGGCCATGTCACAGTGAGCAACAGACCACTGGTTGCCATGTCACTGTGGGGGCTATGTCACAGTGGGCAGCAGGTCAGTGGTGGCCATGTCACTGTTAGGTCATGTCACAGTGTGCAGCAGGTCAGTGGTGGCCATGTCACAGTGAGCAACAGGCCACTGGTAGCCCATGTCACAGTGGGAGCTATATCACAGTGGATAGCAGGTCACTGGTAGCCTTGTCACAGTGGGTGCCATGTCACCGTGGGCAGCAGGAGAGTGGTGGCCATGTCACTGTGGGGGCCATGTCACAGTGGGCAGCAGGTCATTTGTGGCCATGTCACTATGAGGTCATGTCACAGTGAGAAGCAGTTCAATGGTGGCCATGTCACTGTGGGGGCCATGTCACAGTGGGCAGCAGGTCAGTGGTGGCCATGTCACTGTGAGGTCATGTCAGAGTGGGCAGCAGGTCAGTGGTGGCCATGTCACAGTCGGGGCCATGTCACAGTGGTCAGCAGGTCAGTGCTGGCCATGTCACTGTGGGGGCTACATCACAGTGGGCTGCGGTTCAGTGGTGGCCATGTCAATGTGAGGTCATGTCACAGTGGGTAGCAGATCAGTTGTGGCCATGTCACAGAGAGAAACAGGCCACTGGTAGCCCATGTCACAGTGGGCAGCAGGTCAGTGGTGGCTATGTCACTGTGGGGGCCATGTCACAGTGGGCAGCAGGTCAGTGGTGGCCATGTCACTGTGAGGTCATGTCACAGTGTGAAGCAGGTCAGTGGTGGCCTTGTCACTGTGGGGGCCATTTCACAGTGTGCAGCAGGTCAGAGGTGGCCATGTCACAGTGAGCAACAGGCCACTGGTTGCCATGTCTCTGTGGGGGCTATGTCACAGTGGGCAGTAGGTCAGTGGTGGCCATGTCACTATGGGGGCTATGTCAGAGTGGGCAGCAGGTCAGTGGTGGCGATGTCACTATGGGGGCTATGTCATAGTGGGTAGCAGGTCAGTGGTGGCCATGTCACTATGGGGGCCATGTCACAGTGGTCAGCAGTCAGTGGTGGCCATGTCACTGTGGGGGCTATGTCACAGTGGGCAGCAGGCCAGTGGTGGCCATGTCACTGTGAGGTCATGTCACAGTGTGCAGCAGGTCAGTGGTGGCCATGTCACAGTGAGCAACAGGCCAATGGTTGCCATGTCACTGTGGGGGCTATGTCACAGTGGGCAGTAGGTCAGTGGTGGCCATGTCACTATGGGGGCTATGTCAGAGTGGATAGCAGGTCATTGCTGGCCATGTCACTGTGGAGATATATCACAGTTGGCAGCACGTCAGTGGTGGCCATGTCACAATGGGGGCTATGTCACAGTGGGGAGCAGGTCAGTGGTGGCCATGTCACTATGGGGGCTATGTCACAGTGTGCAGCAGGTCAGTGGTGGCCATGTCACAGTGAGCAACAGGCTAATGGTTGCCATGTCACTGTGGGGGCTAAGTCACAATGGATTGCAGGTCAGTCGTGGCCATGTCACTATGGGGGCTATGTCAGAGTTGGTAGCAGGTCAGTGGTGGCCATGTCACTGTGGGGATATGTCACAGTGTGCAGCAGATCAGTGTTGGCCATGTCACAGTGAGCAACAGGCCAATGGTTGCCATGTCACTGTGGGGGCTATGTCACAGTGGATAGCAGGTCAGTGGTGGCCATGTCACAGTGGGTGCAATGTCACCGTGGGTAGCAGGTCAGTCGTGGCCATGTCACTGTGGGGGCTATATCACAGTGGCTAGCAGGTCAGAGGTGGCCATGTCACTATGGGGGCTATGTCACAGTGGGTAGCAGGTCAGTGGTGGCCATGTCACAGTGGGTGCCATGTCACCGTAGGTAGCATGTCAGTGGTGGCCATGTCACTGTGGGGGCTATATCACAGTGGCTAGCAGGTCAGTGGTGGCCATGTCACTGTGGGTGCTACATCACAGTGGTCAGCGGGTCAGTGGTGGCCATGTCACTGTGGGTGCTACATCACAGTGGTCAGCGGGTCAGTGGTGGCCATGTCACTGTGGGGGCTATGTCACACTGGGCAGCAGGTCAATGGTGGCCATGTCAATATCGGGGCTATGTCACAGTGAACAGCAGGTCAGTTGTTGCCATGTCACTATGGGGGCTACATCACAGTGGGCTGCGGTTCAGTGGTGGCCATGTCACTGTCAGGTCATGTCACAGTGGGTAGCAGATCAGTTGTGGCCATGTCACAGGGAGAAACAGGCCACTGGTAGCCCATGTCACAGTGGGCAGCAGGTCAGTGGTGGCCATGTCACTGTGGGGGCCATGTCACTGTGGTCAGCGGGTCATTGGTGGCCATGTCACTGTGGGGATATGTCACAGTTGGCAGCAGGTCAGTGGTGGCCATGTCACAATGGGGGCTATGTCACAGTGGGTAGCAGGTCAGTGGTGGCCATGTCACTATGGGGGCTATGTCACAGTGTGCAGCAGGTCAGTGGTGGCCATGTCACAGTGAGCAACAGGCCAATGGTTGCCATTTCACTGTGGGGGCTAAGTCACAGTGGATAGCAGGTCAGTCGTGGCCATGTCACTATGGGGGCTATGTCACACTGGGCAGCAGGTCAATGGTGGCCATGTCAATATCGGAATTATGTCACAGTGGGCAGCAGGTCAGTTGTGGCCATGTCACTATGGGGGCTACATCACAGTGGGCTGCGGTTCAGTGGTGGCCATGTCACTGTCAGGTCATGTCACAGTGGGTAGCAGATCAGTTGTGGCCATGTCACAGTGAGAAACAGGCCACTGGTAGCCCATGTCACAGTGGGCAGCAGGTCAGTGGTGGCCATGTCACTGTGGGGGCCATGTCACAGTGGGCAGCAGGTCAGTGTTGTCCATGTCACTGTGAGGTCATGTCACAGTGTGAAGCAGGTCAGTGGTGGCCATGTCACTGTGGGGGCCATGTCACAGTGTGCAGCAGGTCAGTGGTGGCCATGTCACAGTGAGCAACAGGCCACTGGTTGCCATGTCACTGTGGGGGCTATGTCAGAGTGGGCAGTAGGTCAGTGGTGGCCATGACACTATGGGGGCTATGTCAGAGTGGGCAGCAGGTCAGTGGTGGCGATGTCACTATGGGGGCTATGTCATAGTGGGTAGCAGGTCAGTGGTGGCAATGTCACTGTGGGGATATGTCACAGTTGGCAGCAGGTCAGTGGTGGCCATGTCACATTGGGGGCTATGTCACAGTGGGCAGCAGGTCAGTGGTGGCCATGTCAGTATGGGGGCTATGTCAGAGTGGGCAGCAGTTCAGTGGTGGCGATGTCACTATGGGGGCTATGTCATAGTGGGTAGCAGGTCATTGGTGGCCATGTCACTGTGGGGGCTATGTCACAGTGGGCAGCAGGTCAGTGGTGGCCATGTCACTGTGGGGGCTATGTCACAATGGGTAGCAGGTGAGTGGTGGCCATGCCACTATGGGGGCCATGTCACTGTGGTCAGCATGTCAGTGGTGGCCATGTCACTGTGGGGGCTATGTCACAGTGGGCAGCAGGTCAGTGGTGGCCATGTCACTCTGGGGGCCATGTCAGTGAGCAACAGATCACTGGTTGCCATGTCACTGTGGGGGCTATGTCACAGTGTGAAGCAGGTCAGTGGTGGCCATGTCACAGTGAGCAACAGGCCACTGGTTGCCATGTCACAGTGGGGGCTATGTCACAGTGGGCAGCAGGTCAGTGGTGGCCATGTCACTGTGGGGGCCATGTCACAGTGGTCAGCGGGTCATTGGTGGCCATGTCACTGTGGGGATATGTCACAGTTGGCAGCAGGTCAGTGGTGGCCATGTCACATTGGGGGCTATGTCACAGTGCGTAGCAGGTCAGTGGTGGCCATGTCACTATGGGGGCTATGTCACAGTGTGCAGCAGGTCAGTGGTGGCCATGTCACAGTGAGCAACAGGCCAATGGTTGCCATGTCACTGTGGGGGCTATGTCACAGTTGATAGCAGGTCAGTCGTGGCCATGTCACTGTGGGGGCTATATCACAGTGGCTAGCAGGTCAGTGGTGGCCATGTCACTGTGGGGGCCATGTCACAGTGGTCAGCAGGTCAGTGGTGGCCATGTCACTGTGAGGTCATGTCACAGTGTGCAGCAGGTCAGTGGTGGCCATGTCACTGTGGGGGCCATGTCACAGTGGGTAGCAGGTCAGTGGTGGCCATGTCACTATGGGGGCTACATCACAGTGGGCTGCGGTTCAGTGGTGGCCATGTCACTGTGAGGTCATGTCACAGTGGGTAGCAGATCAGTTGTGGCCATGTCACAGTGAGAAACAGGCCACTGGTAGCCCATGTCACAGTGGGCAGCAGGTCAGTGGTGGCCATGTTACTGTGGGGGCCATGTCACAGTGGGCAGCAGGTCAGTGGTGGCCATGTCACTGTGAGGTCATGTCACAGTGGGCAGCAGGTCAGTGGTGGCCATGTCACAGTGAGCAACAGACCACTTGTTGCCATGTCACAGAGGGGGCTATGTCACAGTGGGCAGCAGGTCAGTGGTGGCCATGTCACTATGGGGGCTATGTCAGAGTGGATAGCAGGTCAGTGGTGGCCATGTCACTGTGGGGGCCATGTCACTGTGGTCAGCGGGTCATTGGTGGCCATGTCACTGTGGGGATATGTCACAGTTGGCAGCAGGTCAGTGGTGGCCATGTCACAATGGGGGCTATGTCACAGTGGGTAGCAGGTCAGTGGTGGCCATGTCACTATGGGGGCTATGTCACAGTGTGCAGCAGGTCAGTGGTGGCCATGTCACAGTGAGCAACAGGCCAATGGTTGCCATTTCACTGTGGGGGCTAAGTCACAGTGGATAGCAGGTCAGTCGTGGCCATGTCACTATGGGGGCTATGTCACACTGGGCAGCAGGTCAATGGTGGCCATGTCAATATCGGAATTATGTCACAGTGGGCAGCAGGTCAGTTGTGGCCATGTCACTATGGGGGCTACATCACAGTGGGCTGCGGTTCAGTGGTGGCCATGTCACTGTCAGGTCATGTCACAGTGGGTAGCAGATCAGTTGTGGCCATGTCACAGTGAGAAACAGGCCACTGGTAGCCCATGTCACAGTGGGCAGCAGGTCAGTGGTGGCCATGTCACTGTGGGGGCCATGTCACAGTGGGCAGCAGGTCAGTGTTGTCCATGTCACTGTGAGGTCATGTCACAGTGTGAAGCAGGTCAGTGGTGGCCATGTCACTGTGGGGGCCATGTCACAGTGTGCAGCAGGTCAGTGGTGGCCATGTCACAGTGAGCAACAGGCCACTGGTTGCCATGTCACTGTGGGGGCTATGTCAGAGTGGGCAGTAGGTCAGTGGTGGCCATGACACTATGGGGGCTATGTCAGAGTGGGCAGGAGGTCAGTGGTGGCGATGTCACTATGGGGGCTATGTCATAGTGGGTAGCAGGTCAGTGGTGGCCATGTCACTGTGGGGGCCATGTCACAGTGGTCAGAGGGTCGTTGGTGGCCATGTCACTGTGGGGGCTATGTCACAGTGGGCAGCAGGTCAGTGGTGGCCATGCCACTGTGGGGGCCATGTCACAGTGGGCAGCAGGTCAGTGGTGTCCATGTCACTGTGAGGTCATGTCACAGTGTGAAGCAGGTCAGTGGTGGCCATGTCACTGTGGGGGCCATGTCACAGTGTGCAGCAGGTCAGTGGTGGCCATGTCACAGTGAGCAACAGGCCAATGGTTGCCATGTCACTGTGGAGATAAGTCACAGTGGATAGCAGGTCAGTCGTGGCCATGTCACTATGGGGGCTATGTCAGAGTTGGTAGCAGGTCATTGGTGGCCATGTCACTGTGGGGGCCATGTCTCAGTTGTCAGCAGGTCAGTGGTGGCCATGTCACTGTGGGGGCCATGTCACAGTGGTCAGCATGTCAGTTGTGGCCATGTCACTGTGGGGGCTATGTCACACTGGGCAGCAGGTCAATGGTGGCCATGTCAATATCGGAACTATGTCACAGTGGGCAGCAGGTCAGTTGTGGCCATGTCACTATGGGGGCTACATCACAGTGGGCTGCGGTTCAGTGGTGGCCATGTCACTGTCAGGTCATGTCACAGTGGGTAGCAGATCAGTTGTGGCCATGTCACAGTGAGAAACAGGCCACTGGTAGCCCATGTCACAGTGAGCAACAGGCCACTGGTTGCCATGTCACTGTGGGGGCTATGTCACAGTGGGCAGCGGGTCAGTGATGGCCATGTCACTGTGGGGGCCATGTCACAGTGGTCAGCAGGTCAGTGCTGGCCATGTCACTGTGAGGTCTTGTCACAGTGTGAAGCAGGTCAGTGGTGGCCATGTCACAGTGAGCAACAGGCCACTGGTTGCCATGTCACAGTGGGGGCTATGTCACAGTGGGCAGTAGGTCAGTGGTGGCCATGTCACTATGGGGGCTATGTCAGAGTGGATAGCAGGTCAGTGGTGGCCATGTCACTGTGGGGGCCATGTCACAGTGGTCAGCGGGTCATTGGTGGCCATGTCACTGTGGGGATATGTCACAGTTGGCAGCAGGTCAGTGGTGGCCATGTCACATTGGGGGCTATGTCACAGTGGGCAGCAGGTCAGTGGTGGCCATGTCACTATGGGGGCTATGTCAGAGTGGGCAGCAGTTCAGTGGTGGCGATGTCACTATGGGGGCTATGTCATAGTGGGTAGCAGGTCATTGGTGGCCATGTCACTGTGGGGGCTATGTCACAGTGGGCAGCAGGTCAGTGGTGGCCATGTCACTGTGGGGGCTATGTCACAATGGGTAGCAGGTGAGTGGTGGCCATGCCACTATGGGGGCCATGTCACTGTGGTCAGCATGTCAGTGGTGGCCATGTCACTGTGGGGGCTATGTCACAGTGGGCAGCGGGTCAGTGATGGCCATGTCACTGTGGGGGCCATGTCACAGTGGTCAGCAGGTCAGTGCTGGCCATGTCACTGTGAGGTCTTGTCACAGTGTGAAGCAGGTCAGTGGTGGCCATGTCACAGTGAGCAACAGGCCACTGGTTGCCATGTCACAGTGGGGTCTATGTCACAGTGGGCAGTAGGTCAGTGGTGGCCATGTCACTATGGGGGCTATGTCAGAGTGGATAGCAGGTCAGTGGTGGCCATGTCACTGTGGGGGCCATGTCACAGTGGTCAGCGGGTCATTGGTGGCCATGTCACTGTGGGGATATGTCACAGTTGGCAGCAGGTCAGTGGTGGCCATGTCACATTGGGGGCTATGTCACAGTGCGTAGCAGGTCAGTGGTGGCCATGTCACTATGGGGGCTATGTCACAGTGTGCAGCAGGTCAGTGGTGGCCATGTCACAGTGAGCAACAGGCCAATGGTTGCCATGTCACTGTGGGGGCTATGTCACAGTTGATAGCAGGTCAGTCGTGGCCATGTCACTGTGGGGGCTATAGCACAGTGGCTAGCAGGTCAGTGGTGGCCATGTCACTGTGGGGGCCATGTCACAGTGGTCAGCAGGTCAGTGGTGGCCATGTCACTGTGAGGTCATGTCACAGTGTGCAGCAGGTCAGTGGTGGCCATGTCACTGTGGGGGCCATGTCACAGTGGGTAGCAGGTCAGTGGTGGCCATATCACTATGGGGGCTACATCACAGTGGGCTGCGGTTCAGTGGTGGCCATGTCACTGTGAGGTCATGTCACAGTGGATAGCAGATCAGTTGTGGCCATGTCACAGTGAGAAACAGGCCACTGGTAGCCCATGTCACAGTGGGCAGCAGGTCAGTGGTGGCCATGTTACTGTGGGGGCCATGTCACAGTGGGCAGCAGGTCAGTGGTGGCCATGTCACTGTGAGGTCATGTCACAGTGGGCAGCAGGTCAGTGGTGGCCATGTCACAGTGAGCAACAGACCACTTGTTGCCATGTCACAGAGGGGGCTATGTCACAGTGGGCAGCAGGTCAGTGGTGGTCATGTCACTCTGGGGGCTATGTCAGAGTGGATAGCAGGTCAGTGGTGGCCATGTCACTGTGGGGGCCATGTCACAGAGGTCAGCGGGTCATTGGTGGCCATGTCACTGTGGGGATATGTCACAGTGTGCAGCAGGTCAGTGGTGGCCATGTCACAGTGAGCAACAGGCCAATGGTCGCCATGTCACTGTGGGGGCTATGTCAGAGTGGGCAGTAGGTCAGTGGTGGCCATGTCACTGTGGGGGCCATGTCACAGTGGTCAGAGGGTCATTGGTGGCCATGTCACTGTGGGGGCTATGTCACAGTGGGCAGCAGGTCAGTGGTGGCCATGTCACTGTGGGGGCTATGTCACAATGGGTAGCAGGTGAGTGGTGGCCATGTCACTATGGGGGCCATGTCACAGTGGGCAGCAGGTCAGTGGTGGCCATGTCACTGTGAGGTCATGTCACAGTGTGCAGCAGGTCAGTGATGGCCATGTCACTGTGGGGGCCATGTCACAGTGGTCAGCAGGTCAGTGCTGGCCATGTCACTGTGAGGTCATGTCACAGTGTGAAGCAGGTCAGTGGTGGCCTTGTCACTGTGGGGGCCATTTCACAGTGTGCAGCAGGTCAGAGGTGGCCATGTCACAGTGAGCAACAGGCCACTGGTTGCCATGTCACTGTGGGTGCTATGTCACAGTGGGCAGTAGGTCAGTGGTGGCCATGTCACTATGGGGGCTATGTCAGAGTGGATAGCAGGTCAGTGGTGGCCATGTCACTGTGGGGGCCATGTCACAGTGGTCAGCGGGTCATTGGTGGCCATGTCACTGTGGGGATATGTCACAGTTGGCAGCAGGTCAGTGGTGGCCATGTCACAATGGGGGCTATGTCACAGTGGGTAGCAGGTCAGTGGTGGCCATGCCACTGTGGGGGCCATGTCACAGTGGGCAGCAGGTCAGTGGTGGCCATGTCACAGTGAGCAACAGGCCAATGGTTGCCATGTCACTGTGGGGGCTATGTCACAGTGGATAGCAGGTCAGTCGTGGCCATGTCACTGTGGGGGCTATATCACAGTGGCTAGCAGGTCAGTGGTGGCCATGTCTACTGTGGGGGCCATGTCACAGTGGTCAGCAGGTCAGTGGTGGCCATGTCACTGTGAGGTCATGTCACAGTGTGCAGCAGGTCAGTGGTGGTCATGTCACTGTAGGGGGGATGTCACAGTGGGTAGCAGGTCAGTGGTGGCCATGTCACTATGGGGGCTACATCACAGTGGGCTACGGTTCAGTGGTGGCCATATCACTGTGAGGTCATGTCACAGTGGGTAGCAGATCAGTTGTGGCCATGTCACAGTGAGAAACAGGCCACTGGTAGCCCATGTCACAGTGGGCAGCAGGTCAGTGGTGGCCATGTCACTGTGGGGGCCATGTCACAGTGGGCAGCAGGTCAGTGGTGGCCATGTCACTGTGAGGTCATGTCACAGTGTGCAGCAGGTCAGTGGTGGCCATGTCACAGTGAGCAACAGGCCACTTGTTGCCATGTCACAGAGGGGGCTATGTCACCGTGGGCAGTAGGTCAGTGGTGGCCATATCACTATGGGGGCTATGTCAGAGAGGATAGCAGGTCAGTGGTGGCCATGTCACTGTGGGGGCCATGTCACAGAGGTCAGCGGGTCATTGGTGGCCATGTCACTGTGGGGATATGTCACAGTGTGCAGCAGGTCAGTGCTGGCCATGTCACTGTGGGGGCCATGTCACAGTGAGCAACAGGCCACTGGTTGCCATGTCACTGTGGGGGCTATGTCACAGTGGGTAGCAGGTGAGTGGTGGCCATGTCACTGTGGGGGCCATGTCACAGTGGTCAGCGGGTCAGTGGTGGCCATGTCACTGTGGGGGCCATGTCACAGTGAGCAGCAGGTCAGTGGTGGCCATGTCACTGTGGGTGCCATGTCACAGTGGGCAGCGGGTCAGTGGTGGCCATGTCACTGTGATGTCATGTCACAGTGTGTAGCAGGTCAGTGGTGGCCATGTCACAGTGAGCAACAGGTCACTGGTGGCCATTTCACTGTGGGGGCTATGTCACAGTGGATAGCAAGTCACTGGTGGCCATGTCACAGTGGGTGCCATGTCATAGTGGGCAGCAGGTCAGTGGTGGCCATGTCACTATGGGGGCTATGTCAGAGTGGGCAGCAGGTCAGTGGTTGCCATGTCACTGTGGGGGCCATGTCACCGTGGTCAGCAGGTCAGTCGTGGCCATGTCACTGTGGGGGCCATGTCACAGTGGTCAGCAGGTCAGTGGTGGCCATGTCACTGTAGGGTCTATGTCACAGTGGGCAGCAGGTCAGTGGTGGCCATGTCACTATGGGGGCCATGTCACAGTGAGCAACAGACCACTGGTTGCCATGTCACTGTGGGGGCCATGTCACAGAGGGCAGCAGGTCAGTGGTGGCCATGTCACTGTGGGGTCTATGTCACAGTGGGCAGCAGGTCAGTGGTGGCGATGTCACTCTGGGGGCCATGTCACAGTGAGCAACAGACCACTGGTTGCCATGTCACTGTGGGGGCTATGTCACAGTGGGCAGCAGGTCAGTGGTGATCATGTTACTGTTTGGGACATGTCACAGTGGGGAGCAGGTCAGTTGTGGCCATGTCACTATGGGGGCTACATCACAGTGGGCTGCGGTTCAGTGGTGGCCATGTCACTGTGAGGTCATGTCACAGTGGGTAGCAGATCAGTTGTGGCCATGTCACAGTGAGAAACAGGCCACTGGTAGCCCATGTCACAGTGGGCAGCAGGTCAGTGGTGGCCATGTCACTGTGGGGGCCATGTCACAGTGTGCAGCAGGTGAGTGGTGGCCATGTCACTGTGAGGTCATTTCACAGTGTGAAGCAGGTCAGTGGTGGCCATATCACTGTGGGTGCCATGTCATAGTGGGCAGCAGGTCAGTGGTGGCCGTGTCACTGTGAGGTCATGTCACAGTGTGCAGCAGGTCAGTGGTGGCCATGTCACAGTGAGCAACAGGCCACTGGTTGCCATGTCACTGTGGGGGTTATGTCACAGTGGGCAGCAGGTCAGTGGTGGCCATGTCACTATGGGGGCTATGTCACAGTGGTCAGCGGTTCAGTGGTGGCCATGTCACTGTGGGGGCCATGTCACAGTGGTCAGCGGGTCAGTGGTGGCCATGTCACTGTGGGGGCTATGTCACAGTGGTCAGCAGGTCAGTGGTGGCCGTGTCACTATGGGGGCTATGTCACAGTGGGTAGCAGGTCAGTGGTGGCCATGTCACTGTGGGGGCCATGTCACAGTGGGTAGCAGGTCAGTGGTGGCCATGTCACTGTGGGGGCCATGTCACCGTGGGTAGCAGGTCAGTGGTGGCCATGTCACTGTGGGGGCCATGTCACAGTGGTCAGCGGGTCAGTGGTGGCCATGTCACTGTGGGGGCCATGTCACCGTGGGTAGCAGGTCAGTGGTGGCCATGTCACTGTGGGGGCTATGTCACAGTGGGCAGCAGGTCAGTGGTGGCCATGTCAATATCGGGGCTATGTCACTGTGGGTAACAGGTCAGTGCTGGTGCTTTGCTGATCAGGGATATCAATTAAACTCAGACACCAGAGTGAAAAGAGCAGGCATATTTTACTAGAAATAACTAAATAATGTAACAGAATAATACAGAAAACATACAGTAAGAAAAGACAGAATAGTGCAGTTAAACAAATAGGAAAATACAGGGTAATGCATCAAATCATTACTACTTGAGAGAGAGAGAGAATAGTGATTAAGAAAGATACATCACCACTTGCATACTTTACCATCATCCAGATCCGCAGTCGCTGGGGAGCCCCGGTTACAGCGAGGATTTGGAGAACCTTTCCCTGCAAGTGGGAAATCCTACGCGGTGCGTCCACCCGTAGGTGAGGCTTCCAAAGTCGCTGTGAGCGGGCCCAGCCTTATATACCTAAAAATCAGTAAGCCAGAATAGCTGACACCTTTGTTTTAAGCGGAAATATCTGGTTTTCATCTCACGTTAGGTTCCCCCCAGAGCCTGGCCAGGGCTTAAGGGAGAAGCTAAGGGAGTTTCCCTGCTTATCTAGTTAATTTATGAGCAAGGTCACAAGGCCAGACAACTGTTTCTGTGGCCTTGTTATCTTGCTCACACATAAAGAAATATAAGGATATATTCAGGATAGACATGTTTTATGCTGTTTAAACTACATCTTCTATGCATATTTCACTAATGACTACATACAGAGTTAGTAGTTTCAGTTCAAGGCCTGTTGCTCAGGCTTCAGTATTTCCACCTTTTACATCAAAATAGGTGGTTTGCTATAACTTAGTAAAATACCTATTAGTACAATGATTATTAGTTATAAAACGTACAGGATTCATCTATAGGTCAAGTCTGGCTTGGGCTTATTGTCCAAGCCTTAGCACTTCAGCTGGCCATGTCACTGTGGGGGCCATGTCACTGTGAGCAACAGACCACTGGTTGCCATGTCACTGTGGGGGCTATGTCACAGTGGGCAGCAGGTCAGTGGTGGCCATGTCACTGTGGCGGCCATGTCACAGTGAGCAGCAGGTCAGTGGTGGCCATGTCACTGTGAGGTCATGTCACAGTGTGCAGCAGGTCAGTGGTGGCCATGTCACTGTGAGGTCATGTCACAGTGTGCAGCAGGTCAGTGGTGGCCATGTCACAGTGAGCAACAGGTCACTGGTGGCCATGTAACTGTGGGGGCTATGTCACAGTGGATAGCAAGTCACTGGTGGCCATGTCACAGTGGGTGCCATGTCATAGTGGGCAGCAGGTCAGTGGTGGCCATGTCACTATGGGGGCTATTTCAGAGTGGGCAGCAGGTCAGTGGTTGCCATGTCACTGTGGGGGCCATGTCACAGTGGTCAGCAGGTCAGTGGTGGCCATGTCACTGTGGGGGCCATGTCACAGTGGTCAGCAGGTCAGTGGTGGCCATGTCACTGTAGGGTCTATGTCACAGTGGGCAGCAGGTCAGTGGTGGCCATGTCACTATGGGGGCCATGTCACAGTGAGCAACAGACCACTGGTTGCCATGTCACTGTGGGGGCCATGTCACAGTGGGCAGCATGTCAGTGGTAGCCATGTCACTGTGGGGTCTATGTCACAGTGGGCAGCAGGTCAGTGGTGGCGATGTCACTCTGGGGGCCATGTCACAGTGAGCAACAGACCACTGGTTGCCATGTCACTGTGGGGGCTATGTCACAGTGGGCAGCAGGTCAGTGGTGATCATGTTACTGTTTGGGACATGTCACAGTGGGGAGCAGGTCAGTTGTGGCCATGTCACTATGGGGGCTACATCACAGTGGGCTGCGGTTCAGTGGTGGCCATGTCACTGTGAGGTCATGTCACAGTGGGTAGCAGATCGGTTGTGGCCATGTCACAGTGAGAAACAGGCCACTGGTAGCCCATGTCACAGTGGGCAGCAGGTCAGTGGTGGCCATGTCACTGTGGGGGCCATGTCACAGTGTGCAGCAGGTGAGTGGTGGCCATGTCACTGTGAGGTCATTTCACAGTGTGAAGCAGGTCAGTGGTGGCCATATCACTGTGGGTGCCATGTCATAGTGGGCAGCAGGTCAGTGGTGGCCGTGTCACTGTGAGGTCATGTCACAGTGTGCAGCAGGTCAGTGGTGGCCATGTCACAGTGAGCAACAGGCCACTGGTTGCCATGTCACTGTGGGGGTTATGTCACAGTGGGCAGCAGGTCAGTGGTGGCCATGTCACTATGGGGGCTATGTCACAGTGGGCAGCAGGTCAGTGGTGGCCATGTCACTATGGGGGCTATGTCACAGTGGGTAGCAGGTCAGTGGTGGCCATGTCACTGTGGGGGCCATGTCACAGTGGTCAGCGGGTCAGTGGTGGCCATGTCACTGTGGGGGCTATGTCACAGTGGTCAGCAGGTCAGTGGTGGCCGTGTCACTATGGGGGCTATGTCACAGTGGGTAGCAGGTCAGTGGTGGCCATGTCACTGTGGGGGCCATGTCACAGTGGGTAGCAGGTCAGTGGTGGCCATGTCACTGTGGGGGCCATGTCACCGTGGGTAGCAGGTCAGTGGTGGCCATGTCACTGTGGGGGCTATGTCACAGTGGGCAGCAGGTCAGTGGTGGCCATGTCAATATCGGGGCTATGTCACCGTGGGTAACAGGTCAGTGCTGGTGTTTTGCTGATCAGGGATATCAATTAAACTCAGACACCAGAGTGAAAAGAGCAGGCATATTTTACTAGAAATAACTAAATAATGTAACAGAATAATACAGAAAACATACAGTAAGAAAAGACAGAATAGTGCAGTTAAACAAAATGGAAAATACAGGGTAATGCATCAAATCATTACTACTTGAGAGAGAGAGAGAATAGTGATTAAGAAAGATACATCACCACTTGCATACTTTACCATCATCCAGATCCGCAGTCGCTGGGGAGCCCCGGTTACAGCGAGGATTTGGAGAACCTTTCCCTGCAAGTGGGAAATCCTACGCGGTGCGTCCACCCGTAGGTGAGGCTTCCAAAGTCGCTGTGAGCGGGCCCAGCCTTATATACCTAAAAATCAGTAAGCCAGAATAGCTGACACCTTTGTTTTAAGCAGAAATATCTGGTTTTCATCTCACGTTAGGTTCCCCCCAGAGCCTGGCCAGGGCTTAAGGGAGAAGCTAAGGGAGTTTCCCTGCTTATCTAGTTAATTTATGAGCAAGGTCACAAGGCCAGACAACTGTTTCTGTGGCCTTGTTATCTTGCTCACACATAAAGAAATATAAGGATATATTCAGGATAGACATGTTTTATGCTGTTTAAACTACATCTTCTATGCATATTTCACTAATGACTACATACAGAGTTAGTAGTTTCAGTTCAAGGCCTGTTGCTCAGGCTTCAGTATTTCCACCTTTTACATCAAAATAGGTGGTTTGCTATAACTTAGTAAAATACCTATTAGTACAATGATTATTAGTTATAAAACGTACAGGATTCATCTATAGGTCAAGTCTGGCTTGGGCTTATTGTCCAAGCCTTAGCACTTCAGCTGGCCATGTCACTGTGGGGGCCATGTCACTGTGAGCAACAGACCACTGGTTGCCATGTCACTGTGGGGGCTATGTCACAGTGGGCAGTAGGTCAGTGGTGGCCATGTCACTGTGAGGTCATGTCACAGTGTGCAGCAGGTCAGTGGTGGCCATGTCACAGTGAGCAATAGGCCAATGGTTGCCATGTCACTGTGGGGGCTATGTCACAGTGGGCAGTAGGTCAGTGGTGGCCATGTCACTATGGGGGCTATGTCAGAGTGGATAGCAGGTCATTGCTGGCCATGTCACTGTGGGGATATATCACAGTTGGCAGCACGTCAGTGGTGGCCATGTCACAATGGGGGCTATGTCACAGTGGGGAGCAGGTCAGTGGTGGCCATGTCACTATGGGAGCTACATCACAGTGGGCTGCGGTTCAGTGGTGGCCATGTCACTGTCAGGTCATGTCACAGTGGGTAGCAGATCAGTTGTGGCCATGTCACAGGGAGAAACAGGCCACTGGTAGCCCATGTCACAGTGGGCAGCAGGTCAGTGGTGGCCATGTCACTGTGGGGGCCATGTCACAGTGGGCAGCGGGTCAGTGGTGGCCATGTCACTGTGAGGTCATGTCACAGTGTGCAGCAGGTCAGTGGTGGCCATGTCACTGTGGGGGCCATGTCACAGTGTGCATCACGTCAGTGGTGGCCATGTCACTGTGGGGGCCATGTCAGTGAGCAACAGATCACTGGTTGCCATGTCACTGTGGGGGCTATGTCACAGTGGGCAGCAGGTCAGTGGTGGCCATGTCACTGTGAGGTCATGTCACAGTGTGCAGCAGGTCAGTAGTGGCCATGTCACAGTGAGCAACAGGCCACTGGTTGCCATGTCACTGTGGGGGCTATGTCACAGTGGGCAGTAGGTCAGTGGTGGCCATGTCACTATGGGGGCTATGTCAGAGTGGATAGCAGGTCAGTGGTGGCCATGTCACTGTCGGGGCCATGTCACAGTGGTCAGCGGGTCATTGGTGGCCATGTCACTGTGGGGATATGTCACAGTGTGCAGCAGATCAGTGTTGGCCATGTCACAGTGAGCAACAGGCCAATGGTTGCCATGTCACTGTGGGGGCTATGTCACAGTGGATAGCAGGTCAGTGGTGGCCATGTCACAGTGGGTGCAATGTCACAGTGGGTAGCAGGTCAGTCGTGGCCATGTCACTGTGGGGGCTATATCACAGTGGCTAGCAGGTCAGAGGTGGCCATGTCACTATGGGGGCTATGTCACAGTGGGTAGCAGGTCAGTGGTGGCCATGTCACTGTGAGCAGCAGGTCAGTGGTGGCCATGTCACTGTGGGTGCCATGTCACAGTGTGCAGCGGGTCAGTGGTGGCCATGTCACTGTGAGGTCATGTCACAGTGTGCAGCAGGTCAGTGGTGGCCATGTCACAGTGAGCAACAGGCCACTGGTTGCCATGTCTCTGTGGGGGCTATGTCACAGTGGATAGCATGTCAGTGGTGGCCATGTCACAGTGGGTGTCATGTCACCGTAGGTAGCATGTCAGTGGTGGCCATGTCACTGTGGGGGCTATATCACAGTGGCTAGCAGGTCAGTGGTGGCCATGTCACTGTGGGTGCTACATCACAGTGGTCAGCGGGTCAGTGGTGGCCATGTCACTGTGGGTGCTACATCACAGTGGTCAGCGGGTCAGTGGTGGCCATGTCACTGTGGGGGCTATGTCACACTGGGCAGCAGGTCAATGGTGGCCATGTCAATATCGGGGCTATGTCACAGTGAACAGCAGGTCAGTTGTTGCCATGTCACTATGGGGGCTACATCACAGTGGGCTGTGGTTCAGTGGTGGCCATGTCACTGTGAGGTCATGTCACAGTGGGTAGCAGATCAGTTGTGGCCATGTCACAGGGAGAAACAGGCCACTGGTAGCCCATGTCACAGTGGGCAGCAGGTCAGTGGTGGCCATGTCACTATGGGGGCTATGTCAGAGTGGATAGCAGGTCAGTGGTGGCCATGTCACTGTGGGGGCCATGTCACTGTGGTCAGCGGGTCATTGGTGGCCATGTCACTGTGGGGATATGTCACAGTTGGCAGCAGGTCAGTGGTGGCCATGTCACAATGGGGGCTATGTCACAGTGGGTAGCAGGTCAGTGGTGGCCATGTCACTATGGGGGCTATGTCACAGTGTGCAGCAGGTCAGTGGTGGCCATGTCACAGTGAGCAACAGGCCAATGGTTGCCATTTCACTGTGGGGGCTATGTCACAGTGGGCAGTAGGTCAGTGGTGGCCATGTCACTATGGGGGCTATGTCAGAGTGGATAGCAGGTCATTGCTGGCCATGTCACTGTGGGGATATATCACAGTTGGCAGCACGTCAGTGGTGGCCATGTCACAATGGGGGCTATGTCACAGTGGGGAGCAGGTCAGTGGTGGCCATGTCACTATGGGGGCTATGTCACAGTGTGCAGCAGGTCAGTGGTGGCCATGTCACAGTGAGCAACAGGCTAATGGTTGCCATGTCAGTGTGGGGGCTAAGTCACAGTGGATTGCAGGTCAGTCGTGGCCATGTCACTATGGGGGCTATGTCAGAGTTGGTAGCAGGTCAGTGGTGGCCATGTCACTGTGGGGGCCATGTCACAGTGGGCAGCAGGTCAGTGGTGGCCATGTCACTGTGAGGTCATGTCACAGTGTGCAGCAGGTCAGTGGTGGCCATGTCACTGTGGGGGCCATGTCACAGCGGTCAGCATGTCAGTTGTGGCCATGTCACTGTGGGGGCTATGTCACAATGGGCAGCAGGTCAATGGTGGCCATGTCAATATCGGAACTATGTCACAGTGGGCAGCAGGTCAGTTGTGGCCATGTCACTATGGGGGCTACATCACAGTGGGCTGCGGTTCAGTGGTGGCCATGTCACTGTCAGGTCATGTCACAGTGGGTAGCAGATCAGTTGTGGCCATGTCACAGGGAGAAACAGGCCACTGGTAGCCCATGTCACAGTGGGCAGCAGGTCAGTGGTGGCCATGTCACTGTGGGGGCCATGTCACAGTGGGCAGCGGGTCAGTGGTGGCCATGTCACTGTGAGGTCATGTCACAGTGTGCAGCAGGTCAGTGGTGGCCATGTCACTGTGGGGGCCATGTCACAGTGTGCATCAGGTCAGTGGTGGCCATGTCACTGTGGGGGCCATGTCAGTGAGCAACAGATCACTGGTTGCCATGTCACTGTGGGGGCTATGTCACAGTGGGCAGCAGGTCAGTGGTGGCCATGTCACTGTGAGGTCATGTCACAGTGTGAAGCAGGTCAGTGGTGGCCATGTCACTGTGGGGGCCATGTCACAGTGTGCAGCAGGTCAGTGGTGGCCATGTCACAGTGAGCAACAGGCCACTGGTTGCCATGTCACTGTGGGGGCTATGTCAGAGTGGGCAGTAGGTCAGTGGTGGCCATGACACTATGGGGGCTATGTCAGAGTGGGCAGCAGGTCAGTGGTGGCGATGTCACTATGGGGGCTATGTCATAGTGGGTAGCAGGTCAGTGGTGGCCATGTCACTGTGGGGGCCATGTCACAGTGGTCAGAGGGTCGTTGGTGGCCATGTCACTGTGGGGGCTATGTCACAGTGGGCAGCAGGTCAGTGGTGGCCATGCCACTGTGGGGGCCATGTCACAGTGGGCAGCAGGTCAGTGGTGTCCATGTCACTGTGAGGTCATGTCACAGTGTGAAGCAGGTCAGTGGTGGCCATGTCACTGTGGGGGCCATGTCACAGTGTGCAGCAGGTCAGTGGTGGCCATGTCACAGTGAGCAACAGGCCAATGGTTGCCATGTCTCTGTGGAGATAAGTCACAGTGGATAGCAGGTCAGTCGTGGCCATGTCACTATGGGGGCTATGTCAGAGTTGGTAGCAGGTAAGTGGTGGCCATGTCACTGTGGGGGCCATGTCTCAGTTGTCAGCAGGTCAGTGGTGGCCATGTCACTGTGGGGGCCATGTCACAGTGGTCAGCATGTCAGTTGTGGCCATGTCACTGTGGGGGCTATGTCACACTGGGCAGCAGGTCAATGGTGGCCATGTCAATATCGGAACTATGTCACAGTGGGCAGCAGGTCAGTTGTGGCCATGTCACTATGGGGGCTACATCACAGTGGGCTGCGGTTCAGTGGTGGCCATGTCACTGTCAGGTCATGTCACAGTGGGTAGCATATCAGTTGTGGCCATGTCACAGTGAGAAACAGGCCACTGGTAGCCCATGTCACAGTGAGCAACAGGCCACTGGTTGCCATGTCACTGTGGGGGCTATGTCACAGTGGGCAGCGGGTCAGTGATGGCCATGTCACTGTGGGGGCCATGTCACAGTGGTCAGCAGGTCAGTGCTGGCCATGTCACTGTGAGGTCTTGTCACAGTGTGAAGCAGGTCAGTGGTGGCCATGTCACAGTGAGCAACAGGCCGCTGGTTGCCATGTCACAGTGGGGGCTATGTCACAGTGGGCAGTAGGTCAGTGGTGGCCATGTCACTATGGGGGCTATGTCAGAGTGGATAGCAGGTCAGTGGTGGCCATGTCACTGTGGGGGCCATGTCACAGTGGTCAGCGGGTCATTGGTGGCCATGTCACTGTGGGGATATGTCACAGTTGGCAGAAGGTCAGTGGTGGCCATGTCACATTGGGGGCTATGTCACAGTGTGCAGCAGGTCAGTGGTGGCCATGTCACAGTGAGCAACAGGCCAATGGTTGCCATGTCACTGTGGGGGCTATGTCACAGTTGATAGCAGGTCAGTCGTGGCCATGTCACTGTGGGGGCTATATCACAGTGGCTAGCAGGTCAGTGGTGGCCATGTCACTGTGGGGGCCATGTCACAGTGGTCAGCAGGTCAGTGGTGGCCATGTCACTGTGAGGTCATGTCACAGTGTGCAGCAGGTCAGTGGTGGCCATGTCACTGTGGGGGCCATGTCACAGTGGGTAGCAGGTCAGTGGTGGCCATGTCACTATGGGGGCTACATCACAGTGGGCTGCGGTTCAGTGGTGGCCATGTCACTGTGAGGTCATGTCACAGTGGGTAGCAGATCAGTTGTGGCCATGTCACAGTGAGAAACAGGCCACTGGTAGCCCATGTCACAGTGGGCAGCAGGTCAGTGGTGGCCATGTTACTGTGGGGGCCATGTCACAGTGGGCAGCAGGTCAGTGGTGGCCATGTCACTGTGAGGTCATGTCACAGTGGGCAGCAGGTCAGTGGTGGCCATGTCACAGTGAGCAACAGACCACTTGTTGCCATGTCACAGAGGGGGCTATGTCACAGTGGGCAGTAGGTCAGTGGTGGCCATATCACTATGGGGGCTATGTCAGAGTGGATAGCAGGTCAGTGGTGGCCATGTCACTGTGGGGGCCATGTCACAGAGGTCAGCGGGTCATTGGTGGCCATGTCACTGTGGGGATATGTCACAGTGTGCAGCAGGTCAGTGGTGGCCATGTCACAGTGAGCAACAGGCCAATGGTCGCCATGTCACTGTGGGGGCTATGTCAGAGTGGGCAGTAGGTCAGTGGTGGCCATGTCACTGTGGGGGCCATGTCACAGTGGTCAGAGGGTCATTGGTGGCCATGTCACTGTGGGGGCTATGTCACAGTGGGCAGCAGGTCAGTGGTGGCCATGTCACTATGGGGGCCATGTCACAGTGGGCAGCAGGTCAGTGGTGGCCATGTCACTGTGAGGTCATGTCACAGTGTGCAGCAGGTCAGTGATGGCCATGTCACTGTGGGGGCCATGTCACAGTGGTCAGCAGGTCAGTGCTGGCCATGTCACTGTGAGGTCATGTCACAGTGTGAAGCAGGTCAGTGGTGGCCTTGTCACTGTGGGGGCCATTTCACAGTGTGCAGCAGGTCAGAGGTGGCCATGTCACAGTGAGCAACAGGCCACTGGTTGCCATGTCACTGTGGGGGCTATGTCACAGTGGGCAGTAGGTCAGTGGTGGCCATGTCACTATGGGGGCTATGTCAGAGTGGATAGCAGGTCAGTGGTGGCCATGTCACTGTGGGGGCCATGTCACAGTGGTCAGCGGGTCATTGGTGGCCATGTCACTGTGGGGATATGTCACAGTTGGCAGCAGGTCAGTGGTGGCCATGTCACAATGGGGGCTATGTCACAGTGGGTAGCAGGTCAGTGGTGGCCATGTCACTATGGGGGCTATGTCACAGTGTGCAGCAGGTCAGTGGTGGCCATGTCACAGTGAGCAACAGGCCAATGGTTGCCATGTCACTGTGGGGGCTATGTCACAGTGGATAGCAGGTCAGTCGTGGCCATGTCACTGTGGGGGCTATATCACAGTGGCTAGCAGGTCAGTGGTGGCCATGTCTACTGTGGGGGCCATGTCACAGTGGTCAGCAGGTCAGTGGTGGCCATGTCACTGTGAGGTCATGTCACAGTGTGCAGCAGGTCAGTGGTGGCCATGTCACTGTGGGGGGGATGTCACAGTGGGTAGCAGGTCAGTGGTGGCCATGTCACTATGGGGGCTACATCACAGTGGGCTACGGTTCATTGGTGGCCATGTCACTGTGAGGTCATGTCACAGTGGGTAGCAGATCAGTTGTGGCCATGTCACAGTGAGAAACAGGCCACTGGTAGCCCATGTCACAGTGGGCAGCAGGTCAGTGGTGGCCATGTCACTGTGGGGGTCATGTCACAGTGGGCAGCAGGTCAGTGGTGGCCATGTCACTGTGAGGTCATGTCACAGTGTGCAGCAGGTCAGTGGTGGCCATGTCACAGTGAGCAACAGGCCACTTGTTGCCATGTCACAGAGGGGGCTATGTCACCGTGGGCAGTAGGTCAGTGGTGGCCATATCACTATGGGGGCTATGTCAGAGAGGATAGCAGGTCAGTGGTGGCCATGTCACTGTGGGGGCCATGTCACAGAGGTCAGCGGGTCATTGGTGGCCATGTCACTGTGGGGATATGTCACAGTGTGCAGCAGGTCAGTGCTGGCCATGTCACTGTGGGGGCCATGTCACAGTGAGCAACAGGCCACTGGTTGCCATGTCACTGTGGGGGCTATGTCACAGTAGGTAGCAGCTGAGTGGTGGCCATGTCACTGTGGGAGCCATGTCACAGTGGTCAGCGGGTCAGTGGTGGCCATGTCACTGTGGGGGCCATGTCACAGTGAGCAGCAGGTCAGTGGTGGCCATGTCACTGTGGGTGCCATGTCACAGTGGGCAGCGGGTCAGTGGTGGCCATGTCACTGTGAGGTCATGTCACAGTGTGTAGCAGGTCAGTGGTGGCCATGTCACAGTGAGCAACAGGTCACTGGTGGCCATGTAACTGTGGGGGCTATGTCACAGTGGATAGCAAGTCACTGGTGGCCATGTCACAGTGGGTGCCATGTCATACTGGGCAGCAGGTCAGTGGTGGCCATGTCACTATTGGGGCTATGTCAGAGTGGGCAGCAGGTCAGTGGTTGCCATGTCACTGTGGGGGCCATGTCACAGTGGTCAGCAGGTCAGTGGTGGCCATGTCACTGTGGGGGCCATGTCACAGTGGTCAGCAGGTCAGTGGTTGCCATGTCACTGTAGGGTCTATGTCACAGTGGGCAGCAGGTCAGTGGTGGCCATGTCACTATGGGGGCCATGTCACAGTGAGCAACAGACCACTGGTTGCCATGTCACTGTGGGGGCCATGTCACAGAGGGCAGCAGGTCAGTGGTGGCCATGTCACTGTGGGGTCTATGTCACAGTGGGCAGCAGGTCAGTGGTGGCGATGTCACTCTGGGGGCCATGTCACAGTGAGCAACAGACCACTGGTTGCCATGTCACTGTGGGGGCTATGTCACAGTGGGCAGCAGGTCAGTGGTGATCATGTTACTGTTTGGGACATGTCACAGTGGGGAGCAGGTCAGTTGTGGCCATGTCACTATGGGGGCTACATCACAGTGGGCTGCGGTTCAGTGGTGGCCATGTCACTGTGAGGTCATATCACAGTGGGTAGCAGATCAGTTGTGGCCATGTCACAGTGAGAAACAGGCCACTGGTAGCCCATGTCACAGTGGGCAGCAGGTCAGTGGTGGCCATGTCACTGTGGGGGCCATGTCACAGTGTGCAGCAGGTGAGTGGTGGCCATGTCACTGTGAGGTCATTTCACAGTGTGAAGCAGGTCAGTGGTGGCCATATCACTGTGGGTGCCATGTCATAGTGGGCAGCAGGTCAGTGGTGGCCGTGTCACTGTGAGGTCATGTCACAGTGTGCAGCAGGTCAGTGGTGGCCATGTCACAGTGAGCAACAGGCCACTGGTTGCCATGTCACTGTGGGGGTTATGTCACAGTGGGCAGCAGGTCAGTGGTGGCCATGTCACTATGGGGGCTATGTCACAGTGGTCAGCGGGTCAGTGGTGGCCATGTCACTGTGGGGGCCATGTCACAGTGGTCAGCGGGTCAGTGGTGGCCATGTCACTGTGGGGGCTATGTCACAGTGGTCAGCAGGTCAGTGGTGGCCGTGTCACTATGGGGGCTATGTCACAGTGGGTAGCAGGTCAGTGGTGGCCATGTCACTGTGGGGGCCATGTCACAGTGGGTAGCAGGTCAGTGGTGGCCATGTCACTGTGGGGGCCATGTCACCGTGGGTAGCAGGTCAGTGGTGGCCATGTCACTGTGGGGGCCATGTCACAGTGGTCAGCGGGTCAGTGCTGGCCATGTCACTGTGGGGGCTATGTCACCGTGGGTAGCAGGTCAGTGGTGGCCATGTCACTGTGGGGGCTATGTCACAGTGGGCAGCAGGTCAGTGGTGGCCATGTCAATATCGGGGCTATGTCACTGTGGGTAACAGGTCAGTGCTGGTGTTTTGCTGATCAGGGATATCAATTAAACTCAGACACCAGAGTGAAAAGATCAGGCATATTTTACTAGAAATAACTAAATAATGTAACAGAATAATACAGAAAACATACAGTAAGAAAAGACAGAATAGTGCAGTTAAACAAATAGGAAAATACAGGGTAATGCATCAAATCATTACTACTTGAGAGAGAGAGAGAATAGTGATTAAGAAAGATACATCACCACTTGCATACTTTACCATCATCCAGATCCGCAGTCGCTGGGGAGCCCCGGTTACAGCGAGGATTTGGAGAACCTTTCCCTGCAAGTGGGAAATCCTACGCGGTGCGTCCACCCGTAGGTGAGGCTTCCAAAGTCGCTGTGAGCGGGCCCAGCCTTATATACCTAAAAATCAGTAAGCCAGAATAGCTGACACCTTTGTTTTAAGCGGAAATATCTGGTTTTCATCTCACGTTAGGTTCCCCCCAGAGCCTGGCCAGGGCTTAAGGGAGAAGCTAAGGGAGTTTCCCTGCTTATCTAGTTAATTTATGAGCAAGGTCACAAGGCCAGACAACTGTTTCTGTGGCCTTGTTATCTTGCTCACACATAAAGAAATATAAGGATATATTCAGGATAGACATGTTTTATGCTGTTTAAACTACATCTTCTATGCATATTTCACTAATGACTACATACAGAGTTAGTAGTTTCAGTTCAAGGCCTGTTGCTCAGGCTTCAGTATTTCCACCTTTTACATCAAAATAGGTGGTTTGCTATAACTTAGTAAAATACCTATTAGTACAATGATTATTAGTTATAAAACGTACAGGATTCATCTATAGGTCAAGTCTGGCTTGGGCTTATTGTCCAAGCCTTAGCACTTCAGCTGGCCATGTCACTGTGGGGGCCATGTCACTGTGAGCAACAGACCACTGGTTGCCATGTCACTGTGGGGGCTATGTCACAGTGGGCAGCAGGTCAGTGGTGATCATGTTACTGTTTGGGACATGTTACAGTGGGGAGCAGGTCAGTTGTGGCCATGTCACTATGGGGGCTACATCACAGTGGGCTGCGGTTCAGTGGTGGCCATGTCACTGTGAGGTCATGTCACAGTGGGTAGCAGATCGTTGTGGCCATGTCACAGTGAGAAACAGGCCACTGGTAGCCCATGTCACAGTGGGCAGCAGGTCAGTGGTGGCCATGTTACTGTGGGGGCCATGTCACAGTGGGCAGCAGGTCAGTGGTGGCCATGTCACTGTGAGGTCATGTCACAGTGTGCAGCAGGTCAGTGGTGGCCATGTCACAGTGAGCAACAGACCACTTGTTGCCATGTCACAGAGGGGGCTATGTCACAGTGGGCAGTAGGTCAGTGGTGGCCATATCACTATGGGGGCTATGTCAGAGTGGATAGCAGGTCAGTGGTGGCCATGTCACTGTGGGGGCCATGTCACAGAGGTCAGCGGGTCATTGGTGGCCATGTCACTGTGGGGATATGTCACAGTGTGCAGCAGGTCAGTGGTGGCCATGTCACAGTGAGCAACAGGCCAATGGTCGCCATGTCACTGTGGGGGCTATGTCAGAGTGGGCAGTAGGTCAGTGGTGGCCATGTCACTGTGGGGGCCATGTCACAGTGGTCAGAGGGTCATTGGTGGCCATGTCACTGTGGGGGCTATGTCACAGTGGGCAGCAGGTCAGTGGTGGCCATGTCACTGTGGGGGCTATGTCACAATGGGTAGCAGGTGAGTGGTGGCCATGTCACTATGGGGGCCATGTCACAGTGGGCAGCAGGTCAGTGGTGGCCATGTCACTGTGAGGTCATGTCACAGTGGTCAGCAGGTCAGTGCTGGCCATGTCACTGTGAGGTCATGTCACAGTGTGCAGCAGGTCAGTGGTGGCCATGTCACTGTGGGGGGGATGTCACAGTGGGTAGCAGGTCAGTGGTGGCCATGTCACTATGGGGGCTACATCACAGTGGGCTACGGTTCAGTGGTGGCCATGTCACTGTGAGGTCATGTCACAGTGGGTAGCAGATCAGTTGTGGCCATGTCACAGTGAGAAACAGGCCACTGGTAGCCCATGTCACAGTGGGCAGCAGGTCAGTGGTGGCCATGTCACTGTGGGGGCCATGTCACAGTGGGCAGCAGGTCAGTGGTGGCCATGTCACTGTGAGGTCATGTCACAGTGTGCAGCAGGTCAGTGGTGGCCATGTCACAGTGAGCAACAGGCCACTTGTTGCCATGTCACAGAGGGGGCTATGTCACCGTGGGCAGTAGGTCAGTGGTGGCCATATCACTATGGGGGCTATGTCAGAGAGGATAGCAGGTCAGTGGTGGCCATGTCACTGTGGGGGCCATGTCACAGAGGTCAGCGGGTCATTGGTGGCCATGTCACTGTGGGGATATGTCACAGTGTGCAGCAGGTCAGTGCTGGCCATGTCACTGTGGGGGCCATGTCACAGTGAGCAACAGGCCACTGGTTGCCATGTCACTGTGGGGGCTATGTCACAGTGGGTAGCAGGTGAGTGGTGGCCATGTCACTGTGGGGGCCATGTCACAGTGGTCAGCGGGTCAGTGGTGGCCATGTCACTGTGGGGGCCATGTCACAGTGAGCAGCAGGTCAGTGGTGGCCATGTCACTGTGGGTGCCATGTCACAGTGGGCAGCGGGTCAGTGGTGGCCATGTCACTGTGAGGTCATGTCACAGTGTGTAGCAGGTCAGTGGTGGCCATGTCACAGTGAGCAACAGGTCACTGGTGGCCATGTAACTGTGGGGGCTATGTCACAGTGGATAGCAAGTCACTGGTGGCCATGTCACAGTGGGTGCCATGTCATAGTGGGCAGCAGGTCAGTGGTGGCCATGTCACTATGGGGGCTATGTCAGAGTGGGCAGCAGGTCAGTGGTTGCCATGTCACTGTGGGGGCCATGTCACAGTGGTCAGCAGGTCAGTGGTGGCCATGTCACTGTGGGGGTCATGTCACAGTGGTCAGCAGGTCAGTGGTGGCCATGTCACTATGGGGGCCATGTCACAGTGAGCAACAGACCACTGGTTGCCATGTCACTGTGGGGGCCATGTCACAGAGGGCAGCAGGTCAGTGGTGCCATGTCACTGTGGGGTCTATGTCACAGTGGGCAGCAGGTCAGTGGTGGCGATGTCACTCTGGGGGCCATGTCACAGTGAGCAACAGACCACTGGTTGCCATGTCACTGTGGGGGCTATGTCACAGTGGGCAGCAGGTCAGTGGTGATCATGTTACTGTTTGGGACATGTCACAGTGGGGAGCAGGTCAGTTGTGGCCATGTCACTATGGGGGCTACATCACAGTGGGCTGCGGTTCAGTGGTGGCCATGTCACTGTGAGGTCATGTCACAGTGGGTAGCAGATCAGTTGTGGCCATGTCACAGTGAGAAACAGGCCACTGGTAGCCCATGTCACAGTGGGCAGCAGGTCAGTGGTGGCCATGTCACTGTGGGGGCCATGTCACAGTGTGCAGCAGGTGAGTGGTAGCCATGTCACTGTGAGGTCATTTCACAGTGTGAAGCAGGTCAGTGGTGGCCATATCACTGTGGGTGCCATGTCATAGTGGGCAGCAGGTCAGTGGTGGCCGTGTCACTGTGAGGTCATGTCACAGTGTGCAGCAGGTCAGTGGTGGCCATGTCACAGTGAGCAACAGGCCACTGGTTGCCATGTCACTGTGGGGGTTATGTCACAGTGGGCAGCAGGTCAGTGGTGGCCATGTCACTATGGGGGCCATGTCACAGTGAGCAACAGACCACTGGTTGCCATGTCACTGTGGGGGCCATGTCACAGAGGGCAGCAGGTCAGTGGTGGCCATGTCACTGTGGGGGTTATGTCACAGTGGGCAGCAGGTCAGTGGTGGCCATGTCACTATGGGGGCTATGTCACAGTGGTCAGCGGTTCAGTGGTGGCCATGTCACTGTGGGGGCCATGTCACAGTGGTCAGCGGGTCAGTGGTGGCCATGTCACTGTGGGGGCTATGTCACAGTGGTCAGCAGGTCAGTGGTGGCCGTGTCACTATGGGGGCTATGTCACAGTGGGTAGCAGGTCAGTGGTGGCCATGTCACTGTGGGGGCCATGTCACAGTGGGTAGCAGGTCAGTGGTGGCCATGTCACTGTGGGGGCCATGTCACCGTGGGTAGCAGGTCAGTGGTGGCCATGTCACTGTGGGGGCCATGTCACAGTGGTCAGCAGGTCAGTGGTGGCCATGTCACTGTGGGGGCTATGTCACCGTGGGTAGCAGGTCAGTGGTGGCCATGTCACTGTGGGGGCTATGTCACAGTGGGCAGCAGGTCAGTGTTGGCCATGTCAATATCGGGGCTATGTCACTGTGGGTAACAGGTCAGTGCTGGTGTTTTGCTGATCAGGGATATCAATTAAACTCAGACACCAGAGTGAAAAGAGCAGGCATATTTTACTAGAAATAACTAAATAATGTAACAGAATAATACAGAAAACATACAGTAAGAAAAGACAGAATAGTGCAGTTAAACAAATAGGAAAATACAGGGTAATGCATCAAATCATTACTACTTGAGAGAGAGAGAGAATAGTGATTAAGAAAGATACATCACCACTTGCATACTTTACCATCATCCAGATCCGCAGTCGCTGGGGAGCCCCGGTTACAGCGAGGATTTGGAGAACCTTTCCCTGCAAGTGGGAAATCCTACGCAGTGCGTCCACCCGTAGGTGAGGCTTCCAAAGTCGCTGTGAGCGGGCCCAGCCTTATATACCTAAAAATCAGTAAGCCAGAATAGCTGACACCTTTGTTTTAAGCGGAAATATCTGGTTTTCATCTCACGTTAGGTTCCCCCCAGAGCCTGGCCAGGGCTTAAGGGAGAAGCTAAGGGAGTTTCCCTGCTTATCTAGTTAATTTATGAGCAAGGTCACAAGGCCAGACAACTGTTTCTGTGGCCTTGTTATCTTGCTCACACATAAAGAAATATAAGGATATATTCAGGATAGACATGTTTTATGCTGTTTAAACTACATCTTCTATGCATATTTCACTAATGACTACATACAGAGTTAGTAGTTTCAGTTCAAGGCCTGTTGCTCAGGCTTCAGTATTTCCACCTTTTACATCAAAATAGGTGGTTTGCTATAACTTAGTAAAATACCTATTAGTACAATGATTATTAGTTATAAAACGTACAGGATTCATCTATAGGTCAAGTCTGGCTTGGGCTTATTGTCCAAGCCTTAGCACTTCAGCTGGCCATGTCACTGTGGGGGCCATGTCACTGTGAGCAACAGACCATTGGTTGCCATGTCACTGTGGGGGCTATGTCACAGTGGGCAGCAGGTCAGTGGTGATCATGTTACTGTTTGGGACATGTCACAGTGGGGAGCAGGTCAGTTGTGGCCATGTCACTATGGGGGCTACATCACAGTGGGCTGCGGTTCAGTGGTGGCCATGTCACTGTGAGGTCATGTCACAGTGGGTAGCAGATCGTTGTGGCCATGTCACAGTGAGAAACAGGCCACTGGTAGCCCATGTCACAGTGGGCAGCAGGTCAGTGGTGGCCATGTCACTGTGGGGGCCATGTCACAGTGAGCAGCAGGTCAGTGGTGGCCATGTCACTGTGGGTGCCATGTCACAGTGGGCAGCGGGTCAGTGGTGGCCATGTCACTGTGAGGTCATGTCACAGTGTGCAGCAGGTCAGTGGTGGCCATGTCACAGTGAGCAACAGGTCACTGGTGGCCATGTAACTGTGGGGGCTATGTCACAGTGGATAGCAAGTCACTGGTGGCCATGTCACAGTGGGTGCCATGTCATAGTGGGCAGCAGGTCAGTGGTGGCCATGTCACTATGGGGGCTATGTCAGAGTGGGCAGCAGGTCAGTGGTTGCCATGTCACTGTGGGGGCCATGTCACAGTGGTCAGCAGGTCAGTGGTGGCCATGTCACTGTGGGGGCCATGTCACAGTGGTCAGCAGGTCAGTGGTGGCCATGTCACTGTAGGGTCTATGTCACAGTGGGCAGCAGGTCAGTGGTGGCCATGTCACTATGGGGGCCATGTCACAGTGAGCAACAGACCACTGGTTGCCATGTCACTGTGGGGGCCATGTCACAGTGGGCAGCAGGTCAGTGGTGGCCATGTCACTGTGGGGTCTATGTCACAGTGGGCAGCAGGTCAGTGGTGGCGATGTCACTCTGGGGGCCATGTCACAGTGAGCAACAGACCACTGGTTGCCATGTCACTGTGGGGGCTATGTCACAGTGGGCAGCAGGTCAGTGGTGATCATGTTACTGTTTGGGACATGTCACAGTGGGGAGCAGGTCAGTTGTGGCCATGTCACTATGGGGGCTACATCACAGTGGGCTGCGGTTCAGTGGTGGCCATGTCACTGTGAGGTCATGTCACAGTGGGTAGCAGATCGGTTGTGGCCATGTCACAGTGAGAAACAGGCCACTGGTAGCCCATGTCACAGTGGGCAGCAGGTCAGTGGTGGCCATGTCACTGTGGGGGCCATGTCACAGTGTGCAGCAGGTGAGTGGTGGCCATGTCACTGTGAGGTCATTTCACAGTGTGAAGCAGGTCAGTGGTGGCCATATCACTGTGGGTGCCATGTCATAGTGGGCAGCAGGTCAGTGGTGGCCGTGTCACTGTGAGGTCATGTCACAGTGTGCAGCAGGTCAGTGGTGGCCATGTCACAGTGAGCAACAGGCCACTGGTTGCCATGTCACTGTGGGGGTTATGTCACAGTGGGCAGCGGGTCAGTGGTGGCCATGTCACTATGGGGGCTATGTCAGAGTGGGCAGCAGGTCAGTGGTGGCCATGTCACTATGGGGGCTATGTCACAGTGGGTAGCAGGTCAGTGGTGGCCATGTCACTGTGGGGGCCATGTCACAGTGGTCAGCGGGTCAGTGGTGGCCATGTCACTGTGGGGGCTATGTCACAGTGGTCAGCAGGTCAGTGGTGGCCGTGTCACTATGGGGGCTACGTCACAGTGGGTAGCAGGTCAGTGGTGGCCATGTCACTGTGGGGGCCATGTCACAGTGGGTAGCAGGTCAGTGGTGGCCATGTCACTGTGGGGGCCATGTCACCGTGGGTAGCAGGTCAGTGGTGGCCATGTCACTGTGGGGGCTATGTCACAGTGGGCAGCAGGTCAGTGGTGGCCATGTCAATATCGGGGCTATGTCACAGTGGTCAGAAGTTCAGTGGTGGCCATGTCACTGTGGGGGCCATGTCACAGTGGGTAGCAGGTCAGTGGTGGCCATGTCACTGTGGGGGCCATGTCACCGTGGGTAGCAGGTCAGTGGTGGCCATGTCACTGTGGGGGCCATGTCACAGTGGTCAGCGGGTCAGTGCTGGCCATGTCACTGTGGGGGCTATGTCACCGTGGGTAGCAGGTCAGTGGTGGCCATGTCACTGTGGGGGCTATGTCACAGTGGGCAGCAGGTCAGTGTTGGCCATGTCAATATCGGGGCTATGTCACCGTGGGTAACAGGTCAGTGCTGGTGTTTTGCTGATCAGGGATATCAATTAAACTCAGACACCAGAGTGAAAAGAGCAGGCATATTTTACTAGAAATAACTAAATAATGTAACAGAATAATACAGAAAACATACAGTAAGAAAAGACAGAATAGTGCAGTTAAACAAAATGGAAAATACAGGGTAATGCATCAAATCATTACTACTTGAGAGAGAGAGAGAATAGTGATTAAGAAAGATACATCACCACTTGCATACTTTACCATCATCCAGATCCGCAGTCGCTGGGGAGCCCCGGTTACAGCGAGGATTTGGAGAACCTTTCCCTGCAAGTGGGAAATCCTACGCGGTGCGTCCACCCGTAGGTGAGGCTTCCAAAGTCGCTGTGAGCGGGCCCAGCCTTATATACCTAAAAATCAGTAAGCCAGAATAGCTGACACCTTTGTTTTAAGCGGAAATATCTGGTTTTCATCTCACGTTAGGTTCCCCCCAGAGCCTGGCCAGGGCTTAAGGGAGAAGCTAAGGGAGTTTCCCTGCTTATCTAGTTAATTTATGAGCAAGGTCACAAGGCCAGACAACTGTTTCTGTGGCCTTGTTATCTTGCTCACACATAAAGAAATATAAGGATATATTCAGGATAGACATGTTTTATGCTGTTTAAACTACATCTTCTATGCATATTTCACTAATGACTACATACAGAGTTAGTAGTTTCAGTTCAAGGCCTGTTGCTCAGGCTTCAGTATTTCCACCTTTTACATCAAAATAGGTGGTTTGCTATAACTTAGTAAAATACCTATTAGTACAATGATTATTAGTTATAAAACGTACAGGATTCATCTATAGGTCAAGTCTGGCTTGGGCTTATTGTCCAAGCCTTAGCACTTCAGCTGGCCATGTCACTGTGGGGGCCATGTCACAGTGAGCAACAGACCACTGGTTGCCATGTCACTGTGGGGGCTATGTCACAGTGGGCAGCAGGTCAGTGGTGATCATGTTACTGTTTGGGACATGTCACAGTGGGGAGCAGGTCAGTTGTGGCCATGTCACTATGGGGGCTACATCACAGTGGGCTGCGGTTCAGTGGTGGCCATGTCACTGTGAGGTCATGTCACAGTGGGTAGCAGATCGTTGTGGCCATGTCACAGTGAGAAACAGGCCACTGGTAGCCCATGTCACAGTGGGCAGCAGGTCAGTGGTGGCCATGTCACTGTGGGGGCCATGTCACAGTGAGCAGCAGGTCAGTGGTGGCCATGTCACTGTGGGTGCCATGTCACAGTGGGCAGCGGGTCAGTGGTGGCCATGTCACTGTGAGGTCATGTCACAGTGTGCAGCAGGTCAGTGGTGGCCATGTCACAGTGAGCAACAGGTCACTGGTGGCCATGTAACTGTGGGGGCTATGTCACAGTGGATAGCAAGTCACTGGTGGCCATGTCACAGTGGGTGCCATGTCATAGTGGGCAGCAGGTCAGTGGTGGCCATGTCACTATGGGGGCTATGTCAGAGTGGGCAGCAGGTCAGTGGTTGCCATGTCACTGTGGGGGCCATGTCACAGTGGTCAGCAGGTCAGTGGTGGCCATGTCACTGTGGGGGCCATGTCACAGTGGTCAGCAGGTCAGTGGTGGCCATGTCACTGTAGGGTCTATGTCACAGTGGGCAGCAGGTCAGTGGTGGCCATGTCACTATGGGGGCCATGTCACAGTGAGCAACAGACCACTGGTTGCCATGTCACTGTGGGGGCCATGTCACAGTGGGCAGCAGGTCAGTGGTGGCCATGTCACTGTGGGGTCTATGTCACAGTGGGCAGCAGGTCAGTGGTGGCGATGTCACTCTGGGGGCCATGTCACAGTGAGCAACAGACCACTGGTTGCCATGTCACTGTGGGGGCTATGTCACAGTGGGCAGCAGGTCAGTGGTGATCATGTTACTGTTTGGGACATGTCACAGTGGGGAGCAGGTCAGTTGTGGCCATGTCACTATGGGGGCTACATCACAGTGGGCTGCGGTTCAGTGGTGGCCATGTCACTGTGAGGTCATGTCACAGTGGGTAGCAGATCAGTTGTGGCCATGTCACAGTGAGAAACAGGCCACTGGTAGCCCATGTTACAGTGGGCAGCAGGTCAGTGGTGGCCATGTCACTGTGGGGGCCATGTCACAGTGTGCAGCAGGTGAGTGGTGGCCATGTCACTGTGAGGTCATTTCACAGTGTGAAGCAGGTCAGTGGTGGCCATATCACTGTGGGTGCCATGTCATAGTGGGCAGCAGGTCAGTGGTGGCCGTGTCACTGTGAGGTCATGTCACAGTGTGCAGCAGGTCAGTGGTGGCCATGTCACAGTGAGCAACAGGCCACTGGTTGCCATGTCACTGTGGGGGTTATGTCACAGTGGGCAGCAGGTCAGTGGTGGCCATGTCACTATGGGGGCTATGTCAGAGTGGGCAGCAGGTCAGTGGTGGCCATGTCACTATGGGGGCTATGTCACAGTGGGTAGCAGGTCAGTGGTGGCCATGTCACTGTGGGGGCCATGTCACAGTGGTCAGCGGGTCAGTGGTGGCCATGTCACTGTGGGGGCTATGTCACAGTGGTCAGCAGGTCAGTGGTGGCCGTGTCACTATGGGGGCTATGTCACAGTGGGCAGCAGGTCAGTGGTGGCCATGTCACTGTGGGGGCCATGTCACAGTGGGTAGCAGGTCAGTGGTGGCCATGTCACTGTGGGGGCTATGTCACAGTGGGCAGCAGGTCAGTGGTGGCCATGTCAATATCGGGGCTATTTCACCGTGGGTAACAGGTCAGTGCTGGTGTTTTGCTGATCAGGGATATCAATTAAACTCAGACACCAGAGTGAAAAGAGCAGGCATATTTTCCTAGAAATAACTAAATAATGTAACAGAATAATACAGAAAACATACAGTAAGAAAAGACAGAATAGTGCAGTTAAACAAATAGGAAAATACAGGGTAATGCATCAAATCATTACTACTTGAGAGAGAGAGAGAATAGTGATTAAGAAAGATACATCACCACTTGCATACTTTACCATCATCCAGATCCGCAGTCGCTGGGGAGCCCCGGTTACAGCGAGGATTTGGAGAACCTTTCCCTGCAAGTGGGAAATCCTACGCGGTGCGTCCACCCGTAGGTGAGGCTTCCAAAGTCGCTGTGAGCGGGCCCAGCCTTATATACCTAAAAATCAGTAAGCCAGAATAGCTGACACCTTTGTTTTAAGCGGAAATATCTGGTTTTCATCTCACGTTAGGTTCCCCCCAGAGCCTGGCCAGGGCTTAAGGGAGAAGCTAAGGGAGTTTCCCTGCTTATCTAGTTAATTTATGAGCAAGGTCACAAGGCCAGACAACTGTTTCTGTGGCCTTGTTATCTTGCTCACACATAAAGAAATATAAGGATATATTCAGGATAGACATGTTTTATGCTGTTTAAACTACATCTTCTATGCATATTTCACTAATGACTACATACAGAGTTAGTAGTTTCAGTTCAAGGCCTGTTGCTCAGGCTTCAGTATTTCCACCTTTTACATCAAAATAGGTGGTTTGCTATAACTTAGTAAAATACCTATTAGTACAATGATTATTAGTTATAAAACGTACAGGATTCATCTATAGGTCAAGCCTGGCTTGGGCTAATTGTCCAAGCCTTAGCACTTCAGCTGGCCATGTCACTGTGGGGGCCATGTCACAGTGAGCAACAGACCACTGGTTGCCATGTCACTGTGGGGGCTATGTCACAGTGGGCAGCAGGTCAGTGGTGATCATGTTACTGTTTGGGACATGTCACAGTGGGGAGCAGGTCAGTTGTGGCCATGTCACTATGGGGGCTACATCACAGTGGGCTGCGGTTCAGTGGTGGCCATGTCACTGTGAGGTCATGTCACAGTGGGTAGCAGATCGTTGTGGCCATGTCACAGTGAGAAACAGGCCACTGGTAGCCCATGTCACAGTGGGCAGCAGGTCAGTGGTGGCCATGTCACTGTGGGGGCCATGTCACAGTGAGCAGCAGGTCAGTGGTGGCCATGTCACTGTGGGTGCCATGTCAGAGTGGGCAGCGGGTCAGTGGTGGCCATGTCACTGTGAGGTCATGTCACAGTGAGCAACAGGTCACTGGTGGCCATGTAACTGTGGGGGTTATGTCACAGTGGATAGCAGGTCAGTGGTGGCCATGTCACTATGGGGGCTATGTCAGAGTGGGTAGCAGGTCAGTGGTGGTCATGTCACTGTGGTTGCCATGTCACAGTGGTCAGCGGGTCAGTGGTGGCCATGTCACTATGGGGGCTATGTCACAGTGGGCAGCAGGTCAGTGGTGGCCATGTCACAGTGAGCAACAGGCCACTGGTTGCCATGTCACTGTGGCGGCTATGTCACAGTGGGTATCACGTCAGTGGTGGCCATGTCACTATGGGGGCTATGTCAGAGGGGGCAGCAGGTCAGTGGGGGCCATGTCACTATGGCGGCTATGTCACAGTGAGCAGCAGGTCAGTGGTGGTCATGTCACTGTGGGGGCCATGTCACGGTGGTCAGCGGGTCAGTGGTGGCCATGTCACTGTGGGGGCTATGTCACAGTAGATAGAAGGTCACTGGTGGCCATGTCATAGTGGGTGCCATGTCACCGTGGGTAGTAGGTCAGTGGTGGCCATTTCACTGTGGGGGCCATGTCACAGTGGACAGCAATCACTGGTGGCCATGTCACTGTGGGGGCCATGTCACAGTGGGCAGCGGGTCAGTGGTGGCCATGTCACTGTGAGGTCATGTCACAGTGTGCAGCAGGTCAGTGGTGGCCATGTCACTATGGGGGCTATGTCACAGTGGTCAGAAGTTCAGTGGTGGCCATGTCACTGTGGGGGCTACGTCACAGTGGTCAGCGGGTCAGTGGTGGCCATGTCAATATCGGGGCTATCTCACAGTGGGTAGCAGGTCAGTGCTGGTCATGTCACTGTGGGGGACATGTCACAGTGGTCAGCGGGTCAGTGGTAGCCATGTCACTGTGTGGTCATGTCACAGTGTGCAGCAGGTCAGTGCTGGCCATGTCACTGTGGGGGCCATGTCACAGTGAGCAACAGGCCACTGGTTGCCATGTCACTGTGGGGGCTATGTCACACTGGGTAGCAGGTGAGTGGTGGCCATGTCACTGTGGGGGCCATGTCACAGTGGTCAGCGGGTCAGTGGTGGCCATGTCACTGTGGGGGCCATGTCACAGTGGGCAGCAGGTCAGTCGTAGCAATGTCACTATGGGGGCCATGTCACAGTGGGCAGCGGGTCAGTGGTGGCCATGTCACTGTGGGGGCCATGTCACAGTGGTCAGCAGGTCAGTGGTGGCCATGTCACTATGGGGGCCATGTCATAGTGGGCAGCATGTCAGTGGTGATCATGTTACTGTTTGGGACATGTCTCAGTGGGGAGCAGGTCAGTTGTGGCCATGTCACTGTGTGTGCTACATCACAGTGGGCAGCGGTTCAGTGGTGGCCATGTCACTGTGAGGTCATGTCACAGTGGGCAGCAGGTCAGTTCTGGCCATGTCACTATGGGGGCCATGTCACAGTGGGCAGCAGTTCAGTGGTGGCCATGTCACTATGGGGGCTATGTCAGAGTGGGTAGCAGGTCAGTGGTGGTCATGTCACTGTGGTTGCCATGTCACAGTGGTCAGCGGGTCAGTGGTGGCCATGTCACTATGGGGGCTATGTCACAGTGGGCAGCAGGTCAGTGGTGGCCATGTCACAGTGAGCAACAGGCCACTGGTTGCCATGTCACTGTGGCGGCTATGTCACAGTGGGTATCACGTCAGTGGTGGCCATGTCACTATGGGGGCTATGTCAGAGGGGGCAGCAGGTCAGTGGGGGCCATGTCACTATGGCGGCTATGTCACAGTGAGCAGCAGGTCAGTGGTGGTCATGTCACTGTGGGGGCCATGTCACGGTGGTCAGCGGGTCAGTGGTGGCCATGTCACTGTGGGGGCTATGTCACAGTAGATAGAAGGTCACTGGTGGCCATGTCACAGTGGGTGCCATGTCACCGTGGGTAGTAGGTCAGTGGTGGCCATTTCACTGTGGGGGCCATGTCACAGTGGACAGCAATCACTGGTGGCCATGTCACTGTGGGGGCCATGTCACAGTGGGCAGCGGGTCAGTGGTGGCCATGTCACTGTGAGGTCATGTCACAGTGTGCAGCAGGTCAGTGGTGGCCATGTCACTATGGGGGCTATGTCACAGTGGTCAGAAGTTCAGTGGTGGCCATGTCACTGTGGGGGCTACGTCACAGTGGTCAGCGGGTCAGTGGTGGCCATGTCAATATCGGGGCTATCTCACAGTGGGTAGCAGGTCAGTGCTGGTCATGTCACTGTGGGGGACATGTCACAGTGGTCAGCGGGTCAGTGGTAGCCATGTCACTGTGTGGTCATGTCACAGTGTGCAGCAGGTCAGTGCTGGCCATGTCACTGTGGGGGCCATGTCACAGTGAGCAACAGGCCACTGGTTGCCATGTCACTGTGGGGGCTATGTCACAGTGGTCAGCGGGTCAGTGGTGGCCATGTCACTGTGGGGGCCATGTCACAGTGGGCAGCAGGTCAGTCGTAGCAATGTCACTATGGGGGCCATGTCACAGTGGGCAGCGGGTCAGTGGTGGCCATGTCACTGTGGGGGCCATGTCACAGTGGTCAGCAGGTCGGTGGTGGCCATGTCACTATGGGGGCCATGTCATAGTGGGCAGCATGTCAGTGGTGATCATGTTACTGTTTGGGACATGTCTCAGTGGGGAGCAGGTCAGTTGTGGCCATGTCACTGTGTGTGCTACATCACAGTGGGCAGCGGTTCAGTGGTGGCCATGTCACTGTGAGGTCATGTCACAGTGGGCAGCAGGTCAGTTCTGGCCATGTCACTATGGGGGCCATGTCACAGTGGGCAGCAGTTCAGTGGTGGCCATGTCACTATGGGGGCTAGGTCACAGTGGGTAGCAGGTCAGTGGTGGACATGTCACTATGGGGGACATGTCACAGTGGGCAGCAGGTCAGTGGTGGCCATGTCACTATGGGGGCCATGTCACGGTGGGCAGCAGGTCAGTGGTGACCATGTCACTATGGGGGCCATGTCATAGTGGGGAGCATATCAGTGGTGGCCATGTCACAGGAGCAACAGGCCAATGGTTGCCATGTCACAGTGTGGGGTATGTCACAGTGGGCAGCAGGTCAGTTGTGGCCATGTCACTATGGGGGCCATGTCACAGTGGGCAGCAGGTCAGTGGTGGCCATGTCACTATGGGGGCCATGTCACAGTGGGCAGCGGGTCAGTGGTGGCCATGTCACTGTGGGGGCCATGTCACTGTGGTCAGCGGGTCAGTGGTGGCCATGTCACAATTGTGGCCATGTCACAGTGGTCAGAGGGTCAGTGGTGGCCATGAAAGTGTGGGGGCCATGTCACAGGTATCAGCGGGTCAGTGGTGGCCATGTCACTGTGAGGTCATGTCACATTGGGCAGCAGATCAGTTGTGGCCATGTCACAATGAGCAACAGTCCACTGGTGGCCATGTCACTGTGGTGGCCAGTCACAGTGGGCAGCAGGTTAGTGGTGGCCATGTCACTGTGGGGGCCATGTCACAGTGGTCAGCGGATCAGTGGTGGCCATGTCACTGTGGGGGCCATGTCACAGTGGTCAGCATGTCAGTGGTGGCCATGTCACTGTGGGGGCTATGTCACAGTGGGCAGCAGGTCAGTGGTGACCATGTCACTGTGGGGGCCATGTCACAGTGGGCAGCAGGTCAGTGGTGGCCATGTCACAGTGAGGTCATGTCACAGTGGGCAGCAGATCAGTTGTGGCCATGTCACAATGAGCAACAGTCCACTGGTGGCCATGTCACTGTGGTGGCCAGTCACGGTGGGCAGCAGGTCAGTAGTGATCATGTTACTGTATGGGACATGTCACAGTGGGGAGCAGGTCAGTGGTGGCCATGTCACTATGGTGGCCATGTCACAGTGGGCAGCAGGTCAGTGGTGGCCATGTCATTATGGGGGCTATGTCACAGCGGGCAGCAGTCAGTGGTGGCCATGTCACTGTGAGGTCATGTCACAGTGGGCAGCAGATCAGTTGTGGCCATGTCACAATGAGCAACAGTCCACTGGTGGCCATGTCACTGTGGTGGCCATGTCACAGTGGGCAGCAGGTTAGTGGTGGCCACGTCACTGTGGGGCCATGTGACAAAGGGCAGCATGTCAGTAGTGATCATGTTACTGTATGGGCCTTGTCACAGTGGGGAGCAGGTCAGTGGTGGCCATGTCACTGTGAGGTCATGTCACAGTGGGCAGCAGGTCAGTGGTGGCCATGTCACTGTGGAGGCCATGTCACAGTGGGCAGCAGGTCAGTGGTGCCATGTCACTATGGGGGCCATGTCACAGTGTGCAGCAGGTCAGTGGTGGCCATGTCACTATGGGGGCCATGTTAGAGTGGGCAGCAGGTCAGTGGTGGCCATGTCACTGTTGCGGACATGTCATAGTGTGCAGCAGGTCAGTGGTGGCCTTGTCACTGTGAGGTCATGTCACAGTGGGCAGCAGATCAGTGGTGGCCATGTCACAGGAGCAAGATGCCACTGGTTGCCATGTCACTGTGGGGGGTATGTCACAGTGGGCAGCAGGTCAGTTGTGGCCATGTCACAGTGAGCAACAGGCCACTGGTTGCCATGTCACTGTGGTGGCCAGTCACGGTGGGCAGCAGGTCAGTAGTGATCATGTTACTGTATGGGACATGTCACAGTGGGGAGCAGGTCAGTGGTGGCCATGTCACTATGGTGGCCATGTCACAGTGGGCAGCATGTCAGTGGTGGCCATATCATTATGGGGGCTATGTCACAGCGGGCAGCAGTCAGTGGTGGCCATGTCACTAAGGGGGCCATGTCACAGTTGGCAGCAGGTCAGTGCTCGCCATGTCACTGTGAGGTCATGTCACAGTGGGCAGCAGATCAGTTGTGGCCATGTCACAATGAGCAACAGTCCATTGGTGGCCATGTCACTGTGGTGGCCATGTCACAGTGGGCAGCAGGTTAGTGGTGGCCACGTCACTGTGGGGCCATGTGACAAAGGGCAGCATGTCAGTAGTGATCATGTTACTGTATGGGCCACGTCACAGTGGGGAGCAGGTCAGTGGTGGCCATGTCACTGTGAGGTCATGTCACAGTGGGCAGCAGGTCAGTGGTGGCCATGTCATTGTGGAGGCCATGTCACAGTGGGCAGCAGGTCAGTGGTGCCATGTCACTATGGGGGCCATGTCACAGTGTGCAGCAGGTCAGTGGTGGCCATGTCACTATGGGGGCCATGTTAGAGTGGGCAGCATGTCAGTGGTGGCCATGTCACTGTTGCGGTCATGTCATAGTGTGCAGCAGGTCAGTGGTGGCCTTGTCACTGTGAGGTCATGTCACAGTGGGCAGCAGATCAGTGGTGGCCATGTCACAGGAGCAAGATGCCACTGGTTGCCATGTCACTGTGGGGGGTATGTCACAGTGGGCAGCAGGTCTGTGTGGCCATGTCACAGTGAGCAACAGGCCACTGGTTGCCATGTCACTGTGGGGGGTATGTCACAGTGGGCAGCAGATCAGTTGTGGCCATGTCACTGTGGAGGCCATGTCACAGTGGGCAGCAGGTCAGTGGTGGCCATGTCACTATGGGGGCCATGTCACAGTGGGCAGCAGGTCAGAGGTGGCCATGTCACTGTGGGGGCCATGTCACAGTGGTCAGCGGGTCAGTGGTGGCCTTGTCACTGTGGGGGCCATGTCACAGTGGTCAGTGTGTCAGTGGTGGCCATGTCACTGTGAGGTCATGTCACAATGTGCAGCAGGTCAGTGGTGGCCATGTCACAGGAGCAACAGGCCACTGGTTGCCATGTCACAGTGGGGGGTATGTCACAGTGGGCAGCAGGTCAGTTGTGGCCATGTCACTATGGGGGCCATGTCACAGTGGGCAGCAGGTCAGTGGTAGCCATGTCACTATGGGGTCATGTCAGAGTGGGCAGCAGGTCAGTGGTGGCCATGTCACTGTGGGGGCCATTTCACAGTGGGCAGCGGGTCAATGCAGGCCATGTCACTGTGGGGGCCATGTCACCGTGGGCAGCAGGTCAGTGGTGGCCACGTCACTATGGGGGCCACGTCACAGTGGGAAGCAGGTCAGTGGTGGCCATGTCACTATGGGGGCCATGTCACAGTGGTCAGCGGGTCAGTGGTGGCCATGTCACTGTGGGGGCCATGTCACAGTGGGCAGCGGGTCACTGGTGGCCATGTCACCGTGGGGGCCATGTCACAGTGGTCAGCGGGTCAGAGGTGGCCATGTCACTGTGGGGGCCATGTCACAGGTGTCAGCGGGTCAGTGGTGGCCATGTCATTGTGAGGTCATGTCACAGTGGGCAGAAGGTCAGTGGTGGCCATGTCACTGTGAGGTCATGTCACAGTGCGCAGCAGGTCAGTGCTGGCCTTGTCACTGTGGGGGCCATGTCACAGTGGTCAGCGGTTCAGTGGTGGCCATGTCACTGTGGGGGCCATGTCACACTGGGCAGCGGGTCAGTGCAGGCCATGTCAGTGTGGGGGCCATGTAACCGTGGGCAGCAGGGCAGAGGTGGCCACGTCACTATGGGGGCCACGTCACAGGTTGCAGCAGGTCAGTGGTGGCCATGTCACTGTGGGGGCCATGTCACAGTGGTCAGCGGGTCAGTGGTGGCCATGTCACTGTGGGGGCCATGTCACAGTGGTCAGCGGGTCACTGGTGGCCATGTCACTGTGGGGGCCATGTCACAGTGGTCAGCGGGTCACTGGTGGCCATGTCACTGTGGGTGCCATGTCACAGTGGTCAGCGGGTCAGTGGTGGCCATGTCACTGTGAGGTCATGTCACAGTGGGCAGCAGATCATTTGTGGCCATGTCACAATGAGCAACAGTCCACTGGTGGCCATGTCACTGTGGTGGCCAGTCACAGTGGGCAGCAGGTTAGTGGTGGCCATGTCACTGTGGGGGCCATGTCACAGTGGTCAGCGGGTCAGTGGTGGCCATGTCACTGTGGGGGCCATGTCACAGTGGTCAGCGGGTCACTGGTGGCCATGTCACTGTGAGGTCATGTCACAGTGTGCAGCAGGTCAGTGTTGGCCATGTCACTGTGGGGGCCATGTCACAGTGGTCAGCAGGCCACTGGTTGCCATGTCACTGTGGGGGGTGTTTCAAAGTGGGCAGCAGGTGTAGTTGTGGCCATGTCACTATGTGGGCCATGTCACAGTGGGCAGCAGGTTAGTGGTGGCCACATCACTGTGGGCCATGTGACAGTGGGCAGCATGTCAGTAGTGATCATGTTACTGTATAGGTCATGTCACAGTGGGGAGCAGGTCAGTGGTGGCCATGTCACTGTGAGGTCATGTCACAGTGTGCAGCACGTCAGTGTTGGCCATGTCACACTGAGCAACAGGCCACTGGTTGCCATGTCACTGTGGGGGCTATGTCACAGTGGGCAGCAGCTCAATTGTAGCCATGTCACTATGGGGGCCATGTCACAGTGGGGAGCAGGTCAGTGGTGGCCATGTCACAGTGATGTCATGTCACAGTAGGCAGCAGATCAGTTATGGCCATGTCACAATGAGCAACATTCCACTGGTGGCCATGTCACTGTTGTGGCCAGTCACAGTGGGCAGCAGGTCATTGGTGGCCACGTCACTGTGGGGCTATGTGACAGTGGGCAGCATGTCAGTAGTGATCATGTTACTGTATGGGACATGTCACAGTGGGGAGCAGGTCAGTGGTGGCCACGTCACTGTGGGGCCATGTGACAGTGGGCAGCATGACAGTAGTGGTCAAGTTACTTTATGGGACATGTCGCAGTGGGGAGAAGGTTAGTGGTGGCCATGTCACAGTGAGCAACAGGTCACTGGTTGCATGTCACTGTGGGGGGTATGTCACAGTGGGCAGCAGGTCAGTGGTGGCCATGTCAATATGGGGGCCATGTCACTATGGGGGCCATGTCACAGTGGGCAGCAGGTCAGTGCTGGCCATGTCACTATGGGGGCCATGTCACAGTGGGCAGCAGGTCAGTGGTAGCCATGTCACTATGGGGTCATGTCAGAGTGGGCAGCAGGTCAGTGGTGGCCATGTCACTGTGGGGACATGTGACAGTGGGCAGCAGGTCAGTGGTGGCCATGTCACTGTGGGGGCCATGTCACAGTGTTCAGCGGGTCAGTGGTGGCCATGTCACTGTGGGGGCCATTTCACAGTGGGCAGCGGGTCAGTGCAGGCCATGTCAGTGTGGGGGCCATGTCACCGTGGGCAGCAGGTCAGTGGTGGCCACGTCACTATGGGAGCCACGTCACAGTGGGAAGCAGGTCAGTGGTGGCCATGTCACTATGGGGGCCATGTCACAGTGGTCAGCGGGTCAGTGGTGGCCATGTCACTGTGGGGGCCATGTCACAGTGGGCAGCGGGTCACTGGTGGCCATGTCACCGTGGGGGCCATGTCACAGTGGTCAGCGGGTCAGAGGTGGCCATGTCACTGTGGGGGCCATGTCACAGGTGTCAGCGGGTCAGTGGTGGCCATGTCACTGTGAGGTCATGTCACAGTGGGCAGAAGGTCAGTGGTGGCCATGTCACTGTGAGGTCATGTCACAGTGGGCAGCAGGTCAGTGCTGGCCTTGTCACTGTGGGGGCCATGTCACAGTGGTCAGCGGTTCAGTGGTGGCCATGTCACTGTGGGGCCATGTCACACTGGGCAGCGGGTCAGTGCAGGCCATGTCAGTGTGGGGGCCATGTAACCGTGGGCAGCAGGGCAGAGGTGGCCACGTCACTATGGGGGCCACGTCACAGGTTGCAGCAGGTCAGTGGTGGCCATGTCACTGTGGGGGCCATGTCACAGTGGTCAGCGGGTCAGTGGTGGCCATGTCACTGTGGGGGCCATGTCACAGTGGTCAGCGGGTCACTGGTGGCCATGTCACTGTGGGGGCCATGTCACAGTGGTCAGCGGGTCACTGGTGGCCATGTCACTGTGGGTGCCATGTCACAGTGGTCACCGGGTCACTGGTGACGATGTCACTATGAGGTCATGTCACAGTGGGTAGCAGATCGTTGTGGCCATGTCACAGTGAGAAACAGGCCACTGGTAGCCCATGTCACAGTGGGCAGCAGGTCAGTGGTGGCCATGTCACTGTGGGGGCCATGTCACAGTGAGCAGCAGGTCAGTGGTGGCCATGTCACTGTGGGTGCCATGTCAGAGTGGGCAGCGGGTCAGTGGTGGCCATGTCACTGTGAGGTCATGTCACAGTGAGCAACAGGTCACTGGTGGCCATGTAACTGTGGGGGTTATGTCACAGTGGATAGCAGGTCAGTGGTGGCCATGTCACTATGGGGGCTATGTCAGAGTGGGTAGCAGGTCAGTGGTGGTCATGTCACTGTGGTTGCCATGTCACAGTGGTCAGCGGGTCAGTGGTGGCCATGTCACTATGGGGGCTATGTCACAGTGGGCAGCAGGTCAGTGGTGGCCATGTCACAGTGAGCAACAGGCCACTGGTTGCCATGTCACTGTGGCGGCTATGTCACAGTGGGTATCACGTCAGTGGTGGCCATGTCACTATGGGGGCTATGTCAGAGGGGGCAGCAGGTCAGTGGGGGCCATGTCACTATGGCGGCTATGTCACAGTGAGCAGCAGGTCAGTGGTGGTCATGTCACTGTGGGGGCCATGTCACGGTGGTCAGCGGGTCAGTGGTGGCCATGTCACTGTGGGGGCTATGTCACAGTAGATAGAAGGTCACTGGTGGCCATGTCACAGCGGGTGCCATGTCACCGTGGGTAGTAGGTCTTTGGTGGCCATTTCACTGTGGGGGCCATGTCACAGTGGACAGCAATCACTGGTGGCCATGTCACTGTGGGGGCCATGTCACAGTGGGCAGCGGGTCAGTGGTGGCCATGTCACTGTGAGGTCATGTCACAGTGTGCAGCAGGTCAGTGGTGGCCATGTCACTATGGGGGCTATGTCACAGTGGTCAGAAGTTCAGTGGTGGCCATGTCACTGTGGGGGCTACGTCACAGTGGTCAGCGGGTCAGTGGTGGCCATGGCAATATCGGGGCTATCTCACAGTGGGTAGCAGGTCAGTGCCGGTCATGTCACTGTGGGGGACATGTCACAGTGGTCAGCGGGTCAGTGGTAGCCATGTCACTGTGTGGTCATGTCACAGTGTGCAGCAGGTCAGTGCTGGCCATGTCACTGTGGGGGCCATGTCACAGTGAGCAACAGGCCACTGGTTGCCATGTCACTGTGGGGGCTATGTCACAGTGGGTAGCAGGTGAGTGGTGGCCATGTCACTGTGGGGGCCATGTCACAGTGGTCAGCGGGTCAGTGGTGGCCATGTCACTGTGGGGGCCATGTCACAGTGGGCAGCAGGTCAGTCGTAGCAATGTCACTATGGGGGCCATGTCACAGTGGGCAGCGGGTCAGTGGTGGCCATGTCACTGTGGGGGCCATGTCACAGTGGTCAGCAGGTCAGTGGTGGCCATGTCACTATGGGGGCCATGTCATAGTGGGCAGCATGTCAGTGGTGATCATGTTACTGTTTGGGACATGTCTCAGTGGGGAGCAGGTCAGTTGTGGCCATGTCACTGTGTGTGCTACATCACAGTGGGCAGCGGTTCAGTGGTGGCCATGTCACTGTGAGGTCATGTCACAGTGGGCAGCAGGTCAGTTGTGGCCATGTCACTATGGGGGCCATGTCACAGTGGGCAGCAGTTCAGTGGTGGCCATGTCACTATGGGGGCTATGTCAGAGTGGGTAGCAGGTCAGTGGTGGTCATGTCACTGTGGTTGCCATGTCACAGTGGTCAGCGGGTCAGTGGTGGCCATGTCACTATGGGGGCTATGTCACAGTGGGCAGCAGGTCAGTGGTGGCCATGTCACAGTGAGCAACAGGCCACTGGTTGCCATGTCACTGTGGCGGCTATGTCACAGTGGGTATCACGTCAGTGGTGGCCATGTCACTATGGGGGCTATGTCAGAGGGGGCAGCAGGTCAGTGGGGGCCATGTCACTATGGCGGCTATGTCACAGTGAGCAGCAGGTCAGTGGTGGTCATGTCACTATGGGGGCCATGTCACAGTGGTCAGCGGGTCAGTGGTGGCCATGTCACTATGGGGGCTATGTCACAGTGGGCAGCAGGTCAGTGGTGGCCATGTCACAGTGAGCAACAGGCCACTGGTTGCCATGTCACTGTGGCGGCTATGTCACAGTGGGTATCACGTCAGTGGTGGCCATGTCACTATGGGGGCTATGTCAGAGGGGGCAGCAGGTCAGTGGGGGCCATGTCACTATGGCGGCTATGTCACAGTGAGCAGCAGGTCAGTGGTGGTCATGTCACTATGGGGGCCATGTCACAGTGGTCAGCGGGTCAGTGGTGGCCATGTCACTGTGGGGGCCATGTCACAGTGGGCAGCGGGTCACTGGTGGCCATGTCACCGTGGGGGCCATGTCACAGTGGTCAGCGGGTCAGAGGTGGCCATGTCACTGTGGGGGCCATGTCACAGGTGTCAGCGGGTCAGTGGTGGCCATGTCACTGTGAGGTCATGTCACAGTGGGCAGAAGGTCAGTGGTGGCCATGTCACTGTGAGGTCATGTCACAGTGGGCAGCAGGTCAGTGCTGGCCTTGTCACTGTGGGGGCCATGTCACAGTGGTCAGCGGTTCAGTGGTGGCCATGTCACTGTGGGGCCATGTCACACTGGGCAGCGGGTCAGTGCAGGCCATGTCAGTGTGGGGGCCATGTAACCGTGGGCAGCAGGGCAGAGGTGGCCACGTCACTATGGGGGCCACGTCACAGGTTGCAGCAGGTCAGTGGTGGCCATGTCACTGTGGGGGCCATGTCACAGTGGTCAGCGGGTCAGTGGTGGCCATGTCACTGTGGGGGCCATGTCACAGTGGTCAGCGGGTCACTGGTGGCCATGTCACTGTGGGGGCCATGTCACAGTGGTCAGCGGGTCACTGGTGGCCATGTCACTGTGGGTGCCATGTCACAGTGGTCACCGGGTCACTGGTGACGATGTCACTATGAGGTCATGTCACAGTGGGTAGCAGATCGTTGTGGCCATGTCACAGTGAGAAACAGGCCACTGGTAGCCCATGTCACAGTGGGCAGCAGGTCAGTGGTGGCCATGTCACTGTGGGGGCCATGTCACAGTGAGCAGCAGGTCAGTGGTGGCCATGTCACTGTGGGTGCCATGTCAGAGTGGGCAGCGGGTCAGTGGTGGCCATGTCACTGTGAGGTCATGTCACAGTGAGCAACAGGTCACTGGTGGCCATGTAACTGTGGGGGTTATGTCACAGTGGATAGCAGGTCAGTGGTGGCCATGTCACTATGGGGGCTATGTCAGAGTGGGTAGCAGGTCAGTGGTGGTCATGTCACTGTGGTTGCCATGTCACAGTGGTCAGCGGGTCAGTGGTGGCCATGTCACTATGGGGGCTATGTCACAGTGGGCAGCAGGTCAGTGGTGGCCATGTCACAGTGAGCAACAGGCCACTGGTTGCCATGTCACTGTGGCGGCTATGTCACAGTGGGTATCACGTCAGTGGTGGCCATGTCACTATGGGGGCTATGTCAGAGGGGGCAGCAGGTCAGTGGGGGCCATGTCACTATGGCGGCTATGTCACAGTGAGCAGCAGGTCAGTGGTGGTCATGTCACTGTGGGGGCCATGTCACGGTGGTCAGCGGGTCAGTGGTGGCCATGTCACTGTGGGGGCTATGTCACAGTAGATAGAAGGTCACTGGTGGCCATGTCACAGCGGGTGCCATGTCACCGTGGGTAGTAGGTCTTTGGTGGCCATTTCACTGTGGGGGCCATGTCACAGTGGACAGCAATCACTGGTGGCCATGTCACTGTGGGGGCCATGTCACAGTGGGCAGCGGGTCAGTGGTGGCCATGTCACTGTGAGGTCATGTCACAGTGTGCAGCAGGTCAGTGGTGGCCATGTCACTATGGGGGCTATGTCACAGTGGTCAGAAGTTCAGTGGTGGCCATGTCACTGTGGGGGCTACGTCACAGTGGTCAGCGGGTCAGTGGTGGCCATGGCAATATCGGGGCTATCTCACAGTGGGTAGCAGGTCAGTGCCGGTCATGTCACTGTGGGGGACATGTCACAGTGGTCAGCGGGTCAGTGGTAGCCATGTCACTGTGTGGTCATGTCACAGTGTGCAGCAGGTCAGTGCTGGCCATGTCACTGTGGGGGCCATGTCACAGTGAGCAACAGGCCACTGGTTGCCATGTCACTGTGGGGGCTATGTCACAGTGGGTAGCAGGTGAGTGGTGGCCATGTCACTGTGGGGGCCATGTCACAGTGGTCAGCGGGTCAGTGGTGGCCATGTCACTGTGGGGGCCATGTCACAGTGGGCAGCAGGTCAGTCGTAGCAATGTCACTATGGGGGCCATGTCACAGTGGGCAGCGGGTCAGTGGTGGCCATGTCACTGTGGGGGCCATGTCACAGTGGTCAGCAGGTCAGTGGTGGCCATGTCACTATGGGGGCCATGTCATAGTGGGCAGCATGTCAGTGGTGATCATGTTACTGTTTGGGACATGTCTCAGTGGGGAGCAGGTCAGTTGTGGCCATGTCACTGTGTGTGCTACATCACAGTGGGCAGCGGTTCAGTGGTGGCCATGTCACTGTGAGGTCATGTCACAGTGGGCAGCAGGTCAGTTGTGGCCATGTCACTATGGGGGCCATGTCACAGTGGGCAGCAGTTCAGTGGTGGCCATGTCACTATGGGGGCTATGTCAGAGTGGGTAGCAGGTCAGTGGTGGTCATGTCACTGTGGTTGCCATGTCACAGTGGTCAGCGGGTCAGTGGTGGCCATGTCACTATGGGGGCTATGTCACAGTGGGCAGCAGGTCAGTGGTGGCCATGTCACAGTGAGCAACAGGCCACTGGTTGCCATGTCACTGTGGCGGCTATGTCACAGTGGGTATCACGTCAGTGGTGGCCATGTCACTATGGGGGCTATGTCAGAGGGGGCAGCAGGTCAGTGGGGGCCATGTCACTATGGCGGCTATGTCACAGTGAGCAGCAGGTCAGTGGTGGTCATGTCACTGTGGGGGCCATGTCACGGTGGTCAGCGGGTCAGTGGTGGCCATGTCACTGTGGGGGCTATGTCACAGTAGATAGAAGGTCACTGGTGGCCATGTCACAGTGGGTGCCATGTCACCGTGGGTAGTAGGTCAGTGGTGGCCATTTCACTGTGGGGGCCATGTCACAGTGGACAGCAATCACTGGTGGCCATGTCACTGTGGGGGCCATGTCACAGTGGGCAGCGGGTCACTTGTGGCCATGTCACTGTGAGGTCATGTCACAGTGTGCAGCAGGTCAGTGGTGGCCATGTCACTATGGGGGCTATGTCACAGTGGTCAGAAGTTCAGTGGTGGCCATGTCACTGTGGGGGCTACGTCACAGTGGTCAGCGGGTCAGTGGTGGCCATGTCAATATCGGGGCTATCTCACAGTGGGTAGCAGGTCAGTGCTGGCCATGTCACTGTGGGGGCCATGTCACAGTGAGCAACAGGCCACTGGTTGCCATGTCACTGTGGGGGCTATGTCACAGTGGGTAGCAGGTGAGTGGTGGCCATGTCACTGTGGGGGACATGTCACAGTGGTCAGCGGGTCAGTGGTGGCCATGTCACTGTGGGGGCCATGTCACAGTGGGCAGCAGGTCAGTCGTAGCAATGTCACTATGGGGGCCATGTCACAGTGGGCAGCGGGTCAGTGGTGGCCATGTCACTGTGGGGGCCATGTCACAGTGGTCAGCAGGTCAGTGGTGGCCATGTCACTATGGGGGCCATGTCATAGTGGGCAGCATGTCAGTGGTGATCATGTTACTGTTTGGGACATGTCTCAGTGGGGAGCAGGTCAGTTGTGGCCATGTCACTGTGTGTGCTACATCACAGTGGGCAGCGGTTCAGTGGTGGCCATGTCACTGTGAGGTCATGTCACAGTGGGCAGCAGGTCAGTTCTGGCCATGTCACTATGGGGGCCATGTCACAGTGGGCAGCAGTTCAGTGGTGGCCATGTCACTATGGGGGCTAGGTCACAGTGGGTAGCAGGTCAGTGGTGGACATGTCACTATGGGGGACATGTCACAGTGGGCAGCAGGTCAGTGGTGGCCATGTCACTATGGGGGCCATGTCACGGTGGGCAGCAGGTCAGTGGTGACCATGTCACTATGGGGGCCATGTCACAGTGGGGAGCATATCAGTGGTGGCCATGTCACAGGAGCAACAGGCCAATGGTTGCCATGTCACAGTGTGGGGTATGTCACAGTGGGCAGCAGGTCAGTTGTGGCCATGTCACTATGGGGGCCATGTCACAGTGGGCAGCAGGTCAGTGGTGGCCATGTCACTATGGGGGCCATGTCACAGTGGGCAGCGGGTCAGTGGTGGCCATGTCACTGTGGGGGCCATGTCACTGTGGTCAGCGGGTCAGTGGTGGCCATGTCACAATTGTGGCCATGTCACAGTGGTCAGAGGGTCAGTGGTGGCCATGAAAGTGTGGGGGCCATGTCACTGGTATCAGCGGGTCAGTGGTGGCCATGTCACTGTGAGGTCATGTCACATTGGGCAGCAGATCAGTTGTGGCCATGTCACAATGAGCAACAGTCCACTGGTGGCCATGTCACTGTGGTGGCCAGTCACAGTGGGCAGCAGGTTAGTGGTGGCCATGTCACTGTGGGGGCCATGTCACAGTGGTCAGCGGATCAGTGGTGGCCATGTCACTGTGGGGGCCATGTCACAGTGGTCAGCATGTCAGTGGTGGCCATGTCACTGTGGGGGCTATGTCACAGTGGGCAGCAGGTCAGTGGTGACCATGTCACTGTGGGGGCCATGTCACAGTGGGCAGCAGGTCAGTGGTGGCCATGTCACAGTGAGGTCATGTCACAGTGGGCAGCAGATCAGTTGTGGCCATGTCACAATGAGCAACAGTCCACTGGTGGCCATGTCACTGTGGTGGCCAGTCACGGTGGGCAGCAGGTCAGTAGTGATCATGTTACTGTATGGGACATGTCACAGTGGGGAGCAGGTCAGTGGTGGCCATGTCACTATGGTGGCCATGTCACAGTGGGCAGCAGGTCAGTGGTGGCCATGTCATTATGGGGGCTATGTCACAGCGGGCAGCAGTCAGTGGTGGCCATGTCACTGTGAGGTCATGTCACAGTGGGCAGCAGATCAGTTGTGGCCATGTCACAATGAGCAACAGTCCACTGGTGGCCATGTCACTGTGGTGGCCATGTCACAGTGGGCAGCAGGTTAGTGGTGGCCACGTCACTGTGGGGCCATGTGACAAAGGGCAGCATGTCAGTAGTGATCATGTTACTGTATGGGCCTTGTCACAGTGGGGAGCAGGTCAGTGGTGGCCATGTCACTGTGAGGTCATGTCACAGTGGGCAGCAGGTCAGTGGTGGCCATGTCACTGTGGAGGCCATGTCACAGTGGGCAGCAGGTCAGTGGTGCCATGTCACTATGGGGGCCATGTCACAGTGTGCAGCAGGTCAGTGGTGGCCATGTCACTATGGGGGCCATGTTAGAGTGGGCAGCAGGTCAGTGGTGGCCATGTCACTGTTGCGGACATGTCATAGTGTGCAGCAGGTCAGTGGTGGCCTTGTCACTGTGAGGTCATGTCACAGTGGGCAGCAGATCAGTGGTGGCCATGTCACAGGAGCAAGATGCCACTGGTTGCCATGTCACTGTGGGGGGTATGTCACAGTGGGCAGCAGGTCAGTTGTGGCCATGTCACAGTGAGCAACAGGCCACTGGTTGCCATGTCACTGTGGTGGCCAGTCACGGTGGGCAGCAGGTCAGTAGTGATCATGTTACTGTATGGGACATGTCACAGTGGGGAGCAGGTCAGTGGTGGCCATGTCACTATGGTGGCCATGTCACAGTGGGCAGCAGGTCAGTGGTGGCCATATCATTATGGGGGCTATGTCACAGCGGGCAGCAGTCAGTGGTGGCCATGTCACTAAGGGGGCCATGTCACAGTTGGCAGCAGGTCAGTGCTCGCCATGTCACTGTGAGGTCATGTCACAGTGGGCAGCAGATCAGTTGTGGCCATGTCACAATGAGCAACAGTCCATTGGTGGCCATGTCACTGTGGTGGCCATGTCACAGTGGGCAGCAGGTTAGTGGTGGCCACGTCACTGTGGGGCCATGTGACAAAGGGCAGCATGTCAGTAGTGATCATGTTACTGTATGGGCCACGTCACAGTGGGGAGCAGGTCAGTGGTGGCCATGTCACTGTGAGGTCATGTCACAGTGGGCAGCAGGTCAGTGGTGGCCATGTCATTGTGGAGGCCATGTCACAGTGGGCAGCAGGTCAGTGGTGCCATGTCACTATGGGGGCCATGTCACAGTGTGCAGCAGGTCAGTGGTGGCCATGTCACTATGGGGGCCATGTTAGAGAGGGCAGCATGTCAGTGGTGGCCATGTCACTGTTGCGGTCATGTCATAGTGTGCAGCAGGTCAGTGGTGGCCTTGTCACTGTGAGGTCATGTCACAGTGGGCAGCAGATCAGTGGTGGCCATGTCACAGGAGCAAGATGCCACTGGTTGCCATGTCACTGTGGGGGGTATGTCACAGTGGGCAGCAGGTCTGTGTGGCCATGTCACAGTGAGCAACAGGCCACTGGTTGCCATGTCACTGTGGGGGGTATGTCACAGTGGGCAGCAGATCAGTTGTGGCCATGTCACTGTGGAGGCCATGTCACAGTGGGCAGCAGGTCAGTGGTGGCCATGTCACTATGGGGGCCATGTCACAGTGGGCAGCAGGTCAGAGGTGGCCATGTCACTGTGGGGGCCATGTCACAGTGGTCAGCGGGTCAGTGGTGGCCTTGTCACTGTGGGGGCCATGTCACAGTGGTCAGTGTGTCAGTGGTGGCCATGTCACTGTGAGGTCATGTCACAATGTGCAGCAGGTCAGTGGTGGCCATGTCACAGGAGCAACAGGCCACTGGTTGCCATGTCACAGTGGGGGGTATGTCACAGTGGGCAGCAGGTCAGTTGTGGCCATGTCACTGTGGGGGCCATGTCACAGTGGGCAGCAGGTCAGTGGTAGCCATGTCACTATGGGGTCATGTCAGAGTGGGCAGCAGGTCAGTGGTGGCCATGTCACTGTGGGGGCCATTTCACAGTGGGCAGCGGGTCAATGCAGGCCATGTCACTGTGGGGGCCATGTCACCGTGGGCAGCAGGTCAGTGGTGGCCACGTCACTATGGGGGCCACGTCACAGTGGGAAGCAGGTCAGTGGTGGCCATGTCACTATGGGGGCCATGTCACAGTGGTCAGCGGGTCAGTGGTGGCCATGTCACTGTGGGGGCCATGTCACAGTGGGCAGCGGGTCACTGGTGGCCATGTCACCGTGGGGGCCATGTCACAGTGGTCAGCGGGTCAGAGGTGGCCATGTCACTGTGGGGGCCATGTCACAGGTGTCAGCGGGTCAGTGGTGGCCATGTCATTGTGAGGTCATGTCACAGTGGGCAGAAGGTCAGTGGTGGCCATGTCACTGTGAGGTCATGTCACAGTGCGCAGCAGGTCAGTGCTGGCCTTGTCACTGTGGGGGCCATGTCACAGTGGTCAGCGGTTCAGTGGTGGCCATGTCACTGTGGGGGCCATGTCACACTGGGCAGCGGGTCAGTGCAGGCCATGTCAGTGTGGGGGCCATGTAACCGTGGGCAGCAGGGCAGAGGTGGCCACGTCACTATGGGGGCCACGTCACAGGTTGCAGCAGGTCAGTGGTGGCCATGTCACTGTGGGGGCCATGTCACAGTGGTCAGCGGGTCAGTGGTGGCCATGTCACTGTGGGGGCCATGTCACAGTGGTCAGCGGGTCACTGGTGGCCATGTCACTGTGGGGGCCATGTCACAGTGGTCAGCGGGTCACTGGTGGCCATGTCACTGTGGGTGCCATGTCACAGTGGTCAGCGGGTCAGTGGTGGCCATGTCACTGTGAGGTCATGTCACAGTGGGCAGCAGATCATTTGTGGCCATGTCACAATGAGCAACAGTCCACTGGTGGCCATGTCACTGTGGTGGCCAGTCACAGTGGGCAGCAGGTTAGTGGTGGCCATGTCACTGTGGGGGCCATGTCACAGTGGTCAGCGGGTCAGTGGTGGCCATGTCACTGTGGGGGCCATGTCACAGTGGTCAGCGGGTCACTGGTGGCCATGTCACTGTGAGGTCATGTCACAGTGTGCAGCAGGTCAGTGTTGGCCATGTCACTGTGGGGGCCATGTCACAGTGGTCAGCAGGCCACTGGTTGCCATGTCACTGTGGGGGGTGTTTCAAAGTGGGCAGCAGGTGTAGTTGTGGCCATGTCACTATGTGGGCCATGTCACAGTGGGCAGCAGGTTAGTGGTGGCCACATCACTGTGGGCCATGTGACAGTGGGCAGCATGTCAGTAGTGATCATGTTACTGTATAGGTCATGTCACAGTGGGGAGCAGGTCAGTGGTGGCCATGTCACTGTGAGGTCATGTCACAGTGTGCAGCACGTCAGTGTTGGCCATGTCACACTGAGCAACAGGCCACTGGTTGCCATGTCACTGTGGGGGCTATGTCACAGTGGGCAGCAGCTCAATTGTAGCCATGTCACTATGGGGGCCATGTCACAGTGGGGAGCAGGTCAGTGGTGGCCATGTCACAGTGATGTCATGTCACAGTAGGCAGCAGATCAGTTATGGCCATGTCACAATGAGCAACATTCCACTGGTGGCCATGTCACTGTTGTGGCCAGTCACAGTGGGCAGCAGGTCATTGGTGGCCACGTCACTGTGGGGCTATGTGACAGTGGGCAGCATGTCAGTAGTGATCATGTTACTGTATGGGACATGTCACAGTGGGGAGCAGGTCAGTGGTGGCCACGTCACTGTGGGGCCATGTGACAGTGGGCAGCATGACAGTAGTGGTCAAGTTACTTTATGGGACATGTCGCAGTGGGGAGAAGGTTAGTGGTGGCCATGTCACAGTGAGCAACAGGTCACTGGTTGCCATGTCACTGTGGGGGGTATGTCACAGTGGGCAGCAGGTCAGTGGTGGCCATGTCAATATGGGGGCCATGTCACTATGGGGGCCATGTCACAGTGGGCAGCAGGTCAGTGCTGGCCATGTCACTATGGGGGCCATGTCACAGTGGGCAGCAGGTCAGTGGTAGCCATGTCACTATGGGGTCATGTCAGAGTGGGCAGCAGGTCAGTGGTGGCCATGTCACTGTGGGGACATGTGACAGTGGGCAGCAGGTCAGTGGTGGCCATGTCACTGTGGGGGCCATGTCACAGTGTTCAGCGGGTCAGTGGTGGCCATGTCACTGTGGGGGCCATTTCACAGTGGGCAGCGGGTCAGTGCAGGCCATGTCAGTGTGGGGGCCATGTCACCGTGGGCAGCAGGTCAGTGGTGGCCACGTCACTATGGGAGCCACGTCACAGTGGGAAGCAGGTCAGTGGTGGCCATGTCACTATGGGGGCCATGTCACAGTGGTCAGCGGGTCAGTGGTGGCCATGTCACTGTGGGGGCCATGTCACAGTGGGCAGCGGGTCACTGGTGGCCATGTCACCGTGGGGGCCATGTCACAGTGGTCAGCGGGTCAGAGGTGGCCATGTCACTGTGGGGGCCATGTCACAGGTGTCAGCGGGTCAGTGGTGGCCATGTCACTGTGAGGTCATGTCACAGTGGGCAGAAGGTCAGTGGTGGCCATGTCACTGTGAGGTCATGTCACAGTGGGCAGCAGGTCAGTGCTGGCCTTGTCACTGTGGGGGCCATGTCACAGTGGTCAGCGGTTCAGTGGTGGCCATGTCACTGTGGGGCCATGTCACACTGTGCAGCGGGTCAGTGCAGGCCATGTCAGTGTGGGGGCCATGTAACCGTGGGCAGCAGGGCAGAGGTGGCCACGTCACTATGGGGGCCACGTCACAGGTTGCAGCAGGTCAGTGGTGGCCATGTCACTGTGGGGGCCATGTCACAGTGGTCAGCGGGTCAGTGGTGGCCATGTCACTATGGGGGCCATGTCACAGTGGTCAGCGGGTCACTGGTGTCCATGTCACTGTGGGGGCCATGTCACAGTGGTCAGCGGTTCAGTGGTGGCCATGTCACTGTGAGGTCATGTCACAGTGGGCAGAAGGTCAGTGGTGGCCATGTCACAGTGAGCAGCAGGCCACTGGTTGCCATGTCACTGTGGGGGGTATGTCACAGTGGGTAGTAGATCAGTTGTGGCCATGTCACTATGGGGGCCATGTCACAGTGGGCAGCAGGTCAGTGGTGGCCATGTCACTATGGGGGCCATGTCACTGTGGGCAGCAGGTCAGTGGTGGCCATGTCACTATGGGGGCCATGTCACAGTGGGCAGCAGGTCAGTGGTGGCCATGTCACTGTGGGGGCCGTGTAACAGTGGGCAGCAGGTCAGTGGTGGCCATGTCACTGTGGGGGCCATGTCAGAGTTGTCAGCGGGTAAGTGGTGGCCATGTCACTGTGGGAGCCATGTCACAGTGGTAAGCGGGTCAGTGGTGGCCAAGTCACTATGGGGACCATGTCACAGTGGGCAGCAGGTCAGTGCTGGCCATGTCACTATGGGGGCCGTGTCACAGTGGGCAGCAGGTCAGTGGTGGCCTTGTCACTGTGGGGGCCATGTCACAGTGGTCAGCGGGTCAGTGGTGGCCATGTCACTGTGAGGTCATGTCACAATGTGCAGCAGGTCAGTGGTGGCCATGTCACAGGAGCAACAGGCCAATGGTTGCCATGTCACTGTGGGGGGTATGTCACAGTGGGCAGCAGGTCAGTTGTGGCCATGTCACTATGGGCGCCATGTCACAGTGGGCAGCAGGTCAGTGGTGGTCATTTCACTATGGGGGCCATGTCACAGTGGGCAGCAGGTCAGTGGTGGTCATGCCACTATGGGGGCCATGTCACAGTGGGCAGCAGGTCAGTGGTGGCCATGTCAATGTGGGGGTCATGTCACAGTGGTCAGCGGGTCAGTGGTGGCCACGTCACTATGAGGGCCACGTCACAGTGTGCAGCAGGTCAGAGGTGGCCATGTCACTGTGGGGGCCATGTCACAGTGGTCAGCGGGTCAGTGGTGGCCATGTCACTGTGGGGGCCATGTCACAGTGGTCAGCGGGTCACTGCTGGCCATGTCAATGTGGGGGCTATGTCACAGAGGTCAGCAGGTCAGTGGTGGCCATGTCACTGTGAGGTCATGTCACAGTGTGCACCAGGTCAGTGGTGGCCATGTCACAGTGAGCAACAGGCCACTGGTTGCCATGTCACTGTGGGGGGTATGTCACAGTGGGCAGCAGGTCAGTGGTGGCCATGTCAATATGGGGGCCATGTCACTATGGGGGCCATGTCACAGTGGTCAGCGGTTCAGTGGTGGCCATGTCACTGTGAGGTCATGTCACAGTGGGCAGAAGGTCAGTGGTGGCCATGTCACAGTGAGCAGCAGGCCACTGGTTGCCATGTCACTGTGGGGGGTATGTCACAGTGGGTAGTAGGTCAGTTGTGGCCATGTCACTATGGGGGCCATGTCACAGTGGTCAGCAGGTCAGTGGTGGCCATGTCACTATGGGGGCCATGTCACAGTGGGCAGCAGGTCAGTGGTGGCCATGTCACTATGGGGGCCATGTCACTGTGGGCAGCAGGTCAGTGGTGGCCATGTCACTATGGGGGCCATGTCACAGTGGGCAGCAGGTCAGTGGTGGCCATGTCACTGTGGGGGCCGTGTAACAGTGGGCAGCAGGTCAGTGGTGGCCATGTCACTGTGGGGGCCATGTCAGAGTTGTCAGCGGGTAAGTGGTGGCCATTTCACTGTGGGAGCCATGTCACAGTGGTAAGCGGGTCAGTGGTGGCCAAGTCACTATGGGGGCCATGTCACAGTGGGCAGCAGGTCAGTGGTGGCCATGTCACTGTGGGGGCCATGTCACAGTGGTCAACGGGTCAGTGGTGGCCTTGTCACTGTGGGGGCCATGTCACAGTGGTCAGCAGTTCAGTGGTGGCCATGTCACTATGGGGACCATGTCACAGTGGGCAGGAGGTCAGTGGTGGCCATGTCACTATGGGGGCCATGTCAGAGTGGGGAGCAGGTCAGTGGTGGCCATGTCACTGTGGGGACATCTGACAGTGGGCAGTATGACAGTAGTGGTCAAGTTACTTTATGGGACATGTCACAGTGGGGAGAAGGTTAGTGGTGGCCATGTCACAGTGAGCAACAGGCCACTGGTTGCCATGTCACTGTGGGGGGTATGTCACAGTGGGCAGCAGGTCAGTTGTGGCCATGTCACTGTGGAGGCCATGTCACAGTGGGCAGCAGGTCAGTGGTGGCCATGTCACTATGGGGGCCATGTCACAGAGGGCAGCAGGTCAGTGGTGGCCATGTCACTGTGGGGGCCATTTCACAGTGGTCAGCGGATCAGTGTTGGCCTTGTCACTGTGGGGGCCATGTCACAGTGGTCAGCGGGTCAGTGGTGGCCATGTCACAGGAGCAACAGGCCAATGGTTGCCATGTCACTGTGGGGGGTATGTCACAGTGGGCAGCAGGTCAGTGGTGGCCATGTCACTATGGGGGCCATGTCACAGTGGGCACCAGGTCAGTGGTGGTCATGCCACTATGGGGGACACGTCATAGTGGGCAGCAGGTCAGTGGTGGCCATGTCACTGTGGGGGCCATATCACAGTGGTCAGCGGGTCAGTGGTGGCCACGTCACTATGAGGGCCACGTCACAGTGTGCAGCATTTCAGTGGTGGCCATGTCACTGTGGGGGCCATGTCACAGTGGTCAGCGGGTCAGTGGTGGCCATGTCACTGTGGGGGCTATGTCACAGAGGGCAGCGTTTCAATGGTGGCCATGTCACTGTGGGGGCTATGTCACAGAGGTCAGCGGGTCAGTGGTGGCCATGTCACTGTGAGGTCATGTCACAGTGTGCACCAGGTCAGTGGTGGCCATGTCACAGTGAGCAACAGGCCACTGTTTGCCATGTCACTGTGGGGGGTGTGTCACAGTGGGCAGCAGGTCAGTGGTGGCCATGTCAATATGGGGGCCATGTCACTATGGGGGCCATGTCACAGTGGTCAGACGTTCAGTGGTGGCCATGTCACTGTGAGGTAATGTCACAGTGGGCAGCAGATCAGTTGTGGCCATGTCACAATGAGCAACAGTACACTGGTGGACATTTCACTGTGGTCGCCAGTCACAGTGTGCAGCAGGTCAGTGGTGGCCACGTCACTGTGGTTCCATGTGACAGTGGGCAGCATGACAGTAGTGGTCAAGTTACTGTATGGGACATGTCACAGTGGGGAGAAGGTCAGTGGTGGCCATGTCACTGTGAGGTCATGTCACAGTGTGCAGCAGGTCACTGGTGGCCATGTCACAGTGAGCAACAGGCCACTGGTTGCCATGTCACTGTGGGGGCCATGTAAGAGTGGGCAGCAGCTTTGTGGTGGCCATGTCACTATGGCGGCCATGTCACAGTGGGTAGTAGGTCAGTGGTGGCCATGTCACTATGGGGGCCATGTCACAGTGGGCAGCAGGTCAGTGGTAGCCATGTCACTATGGGGGCCATGTCACAGTGGGCAGCAGGTCAGTGGTGGCCATGTCACTGTGGGGGCCGTGTAACAGTGGGCAGCAGGTCAGTGGTGGCCATGTCACTGTGGGGGCCATGTAAGATTTGTCAGCGGGTCAGCGGTGGCCATGTCACTGTGGGGGCCATGTCAGAATGGTCAGCGGGTAAGTGGTGGCCATGTCACTGTGGGGGCCATGTCACAGTGTTAAGCATGTCACTGGTGGCCATGTCACTGTGAGGTCATGTCACAATGGGCAGCAGATCAGTTGTGGCCATGTCACAGTGAGGTCATGTCACAGTGTGCAGCAAGTCTGTGGTGGCCATGTCACAGTGAGCAACAGGCCACTGGTTGCCATGTGGTGGCCATGTCACTGTGAGGTCATGTCACAGTGGGCAGCAGGTCAGTTGTGGCCATGTCACTATGGGGGCCATGTCACTGTGGGCAGCAGGTCAGTGGTGGCCCTGTCACTATGGGGGCCATGTCACAGTGGTCAGCGGGTCAGTGGTGGCCATGTCACTGTGGGGGCCATGTCACAGTGGTCAGCGGGTGTGTGGTGGCCTTGTCACTGTGGGGGCAATTTCACAGTGGTCACCTGGTCAGTGGTGGCCATGTCACTGGGAGGTCATGTCAGAGTGGGCAGCAGATCAGTTGTGGCCATGTCACAATGAGCAACAGTCCACTGGTGGCTATGTCACTGTGGGGGGTATGTCACAGTGGGCAGCAGGTCAGTTGTGGCCATGTCACTATGGGGGCCATGTCACAGTGGGCAGCAGGTCAGTGGTGGTCATTTCACTATGGGGGCCATGTCACAGTGGGCAGCAGGTCAGTGGTGGTCATGCCATAATGGGGGCCATGTCACAGTGGGCAGCAGGTCAGTGGTGGCCATGTCACTGTGGGGGCCATGTCACAGTGGTCAGCGGGTGTAGTTGTGGCCACGTCACTATGAGGGCCACGTCACAGTGTGCAGCAGGTCAGTGGTGGCCATGTCACTGTGGGGGCCATGTCACAGTGGTCAGCGGGTCAGTGGTGGCCATGTCACTGTGGGGGCCATGTCACAGTGGTCAGCGGGTCACTGGTGGCCATGTCACTATGGGGGCTATGTCACAGTGGGCAGCAGGTCAGTGGTGGCCATGTCACTGTGAGGTCATGTCACAGTGTGCACCAGGTCAGTGGTGGCCATGTCACAGTGAGCAACAGTCCACTGGTGGCCATGTCACTGTGGGGGCCATGTCACAGTGGTCAGCGGGTCAGTGGTGGCCATGTCAGTATGGGGGCCATGTCACAGTGGGCAGCAGGTCAGTGGTGGCCATGTCACTATGGGGGCCATGTCACAGTGGGCAGCAGGTCAGTGGTGGCCATGTCACTATGGGGGCCATGTCACTGTGGGCAGCAGGTCAGTGGTGGCCATGTCACTATGGGGGCCATGTCACAGTGGGCAGCAGGTTGGTGGTGGCCATGTCACTGTGGGGTCCGTGTAACAGTGGGCAGCAGGTCAGTGGTGGCCATGTCACTGTGGGGGCCATGTCAGAGTTGTCAGCGGGTAAGTGGTGGCCATTTCACTGTGGGAGCCATGTCACAGTGGTAAGCGGGTTAGTGGTGGCCAAGTCACTATGGGGGCCATGTCACAGTGGGCAGCAGGTCAGTGGTGGCCATGTCACTGTGGGGGCCATGTCACAGTGGTCAACGGGTCAGTGGTGGCCTTGTCACTGTGGGGGCCATGTCACAGTGGGCAGCGGGTCAGTGGTGGCCATGTCACTGTGAGGTCATGTCACAATGGGCAGCAGATCAGTTGTGGCCATGTCACAATGAGCAACAGTCCACTGGTGGCCATGTCACTGTGGGGGGTATGTCACAGTGGTCAGCAGTTCAGTGGTGGCCATGTCACTATGGGGGCCATGTCACAGTGGGCAGGAGGTCAGTGGTGGCCATGTCACTATGGGGGCCATGTCAGAGTGGGGAGCAGGTCAGTGGTGGCCATGTCACTGTGGGGACATCTGACAGTGGGCAGCATGACAGTAGTGGTCAAGTTACTTTATGGGACATGTCACAGTGGGGAGAAGTTTAGTGGTGGCCATGTCACAGTGAGCAACAGGCCACTGGTTGCCATGTCACTGTGGGGGGTATGTCACAGTGGGCAGCAGGTCAGTTGTGGCCATGTCACTGTGGAGGCCATGTCACAGTGGGCAGCAGGTCAGTGGTGGCCATGTCACTATGGGGGCCATGTCACAGAGGGCAGAAGGTCAGTGGTGGCCATGTCACTGTGGGGGCCATTTCACAGTGGTCAGCGGATCAGTGTTGGCCTTGTCACTGTGGGGGCCATGTCACAGTGGTCAGCGGGTCAGTGGTGGCCATGTCACTGTTTGGTCATGTCACAATGTGCAGCAGGTCAGTGGTGGCCATGTCACAGGAGCAACAGGCCAATGGTTGCCATGTCACTGTGGGGGGTATGTCACAGTGGGCAGCAGGTCAGTGGTGGCCATGTCACTATGGGGGCCATGTCACAGTGGGCAGCAGGTCAGTGGTGGTCATGCCACTAAGGGGGACACGTCATAGTGGGCAGCAGGTCAGTGGTGGCCATGTCACTGTGGGGGCCATGTCACAGTGGTCAGCGGGTCAGTGGTGGCCACGTCACTATGAGGGCCACGTCACAGTGTGCAGCAGGTCAGTGGTGGCCATGTCACTGTGGGGGCCATGTCACAGTGGTCAGCGGGTCAGTGGTGGCCATGTCACTGTGGGGGCTATGTCACAGTGGGCAGCGTTTCAATGGTGGCCATGTCACTGTGGGGGCTATGTCACAGAGGTCAGCGGGTCAGTGGTGGCCATGTCACTGTGAGGTCATGTCACAGTGTGCACCAGGTCAGTGGTGGCCATGTCACAGTGAGCAACAGGCCACTGTTTGCCATGTCACTGTGGGGGGTGTGTCACAGTGGTCAGCAGGTCAGTGGTGGCCATCTCAATATGGGGGCCATGTCACTATGGGGGCCATGTCACAGTGGTCAGACGTTCAGTGGTGGCCATGTCACTGTGAGGTAATGTCACAGTGGGCAGCAGATCAGTTGTGGCCATGTCACAATGAGCAACAGTACACTGGTGGCCATTTCACTGTGGTGGCCAGTCACAGTGTGCAGCAGGTCAGTGGTGGCCACGTCACTGTGGTTCCATGTGACAGTGGGCAGCATGACAGTAGTGGTCAAGTTACTGTATGGGACATGTCACAGTGGGGAGAAGGTCAGTGGTGGCCATGTCACTGTGAGGTCATGTCACAGTGTGCAGCAGGTCACTGGTGGCCATGTCACAGTGAGGAACAGGCCACTGGTTGCCATGTCACTGTGGGGGCCATGTAAGAGTGGGCAGCAGCTTTGTGGTGGCCATGTCACTATGGCGGCCATGTCACAGTGGGTAGTAGGTCAGTGGTGGCCATGTCACTATGGGGGCCATGTCACAGTGGGCAGCAGGTCAGTGGTGGTCATTTCACTATGGGGGCCATGTCACAGTGGGCAGCAGGTCAGTGGTGGCCATGTCACTATGGGGGCCATGTCACAGTGGGCAGAAGGTCAGTGGTGGCCATGTCACTGTGGGGGCCGTGTAACAGTGGGCAGCAGGTCAGTGGTGGCCATGTCACTGTGGGGGCCATGTAAGATTTGTCAGCGGGTCAGCGGTGGCCATGTCACTGTGGGGGCCATGTCAGAATGGTCAGCGGGTAAGTGGTGGCCATGTCACTGTGGGGGCCATGTCACAGTGGTAAGCATGTCACTGGTGGCCATGTCACTGTGAGGTCATGTCACAATGGGCAGCAGATCAGTTGTGGCCATGTCACTGACAGGTCATGTCACAGTGTGCAGCAGGTCAGTGCTGGCCATGTCACTGTGAGCAACAGGCCACTGGTTGCCATGTGGTGGCCATGTCACTGTGAGGTCATGTCACAGTGGGCAGCAGGTCAGTTGTGGCCATGTCACTATGGGGGCCATGTCACAGTGGGCAGCAGGTCAGTGGTGGCCCTGTCACTATGGGGGCCATGTCACAGTGGTCAGCGGGTCAGTGGTGCCCATGTCACTGTGGGGGCCATGTCACAGTGGTCAGCGGGTGTGTGGTGGCCTTATCACTGTGGGGGCCATTTCACAATGGTCACCGGGTCAGTGGTGGCCATGTCACTGGGAGGTCATGTCAGAGTGGGCAGCAGATCAGTTGTGGCCATGTCACAATAAGCAACAGTCCACTGGTGGCTATGTCACTGTGGGGGGTATGTCACAGTGGGCAGCAGGTCAGTGGTGGCCATGTCACTATGGGGGCCATGTCACAGTGGTCAGCGGTTCAGTGGTGGCCATGTCACTGTGGGGGCTATGTCACCGTGGGTAGCAGGTCAGTGGTGGCCACGTCACTATGGGGGCCATGTCACAGTGGGCAGCAGGTCAGTGGTGGTCATTTCACTATGGGGGCCATGTCACAGTGGGCAGCAGATCAGTGGTGGTCATGCCATAGTGGGAGCCATGTCACAGTGGGCAGCAGGTCAGTGGTGGCCATGTCACTGTGGGGGCCATTTCACAGTGGTCAGCGGGTGTAGTTGTGGCCACGTCACTATGAGGGCCACGTCACAGTGTGCAGCAGGTCAGTGGTGGCCATGTCACTGTGGGGGCCATGTCACAGTGGTCAGCGGGTCAGTGGTGGCTATGTCACTGTGGGGGCCATGTCACAGTGGTCAGCGGGTCACTGGTGGCCATGTCACTATGGGGGCTATGTCACAGTGGGCAGCAGGTCAGTGGTGGCCATGTCACTGTGAGGTCATGTCACAGTGTGCACCAGGTCAGTGGTGGCCATGTCACAGTGAGCAACAGTCCACTGGTGGCCATGTCACTGTGGGGGGTATGTCACAGTGGGCAGCAGGTCAGTGGTGGCCATATCACTGTGGGGGCAATGTCACAGTGGTCAGCGGGTCAGTGGTGGCCATGTCACTGTGAGGTCATGTCACAGTGGGCAGCAGATCAGTTGTGGCCATGTCACAATGAGCAACAGTCCACTGGTGGCCATGTCACTGTGGAGGCCAGTCACAGTGGGCAGCAGGTCAGTGGTGGCCATGTCACTGTGGGGGCCATGTCACAGTGGTCAGCGGGTCAGTGGTGGCCTTGTCACTGTGGGGGCCATGTCACAGTGTTCAGCGGGTCAGTGGTGGCCATGTCACTGTGAGGTAATGTCACAGTGGGCAGCAGATCACTTGTGGCCATGTCACAATGAGCAACAGTCCACTGGTGGCCATGTCACTGTGGGGGGTATGTCACAGTGGGTAGCAGGTCAGTTGTGGCCACGTCACTATGGGGGCCATGTCACAGTGGGCAGCAGGTCAGTGGTGGCCATGTCACTATGGGGGCCATGTCGCAATGGGCAGCAGGTCAGTGGTGGCCATGTCACTATGGGGTGGCCATGTCACAGTGGGCAGCAGGTCACTGGTGGCCATGTCACTATGGGGGCCATGTCACTGTGGGCAGCAGGTCAGTGGTGGCCATGTGGTGGCCAAGTCACTCTGAGGTCATGTCACAGTGGGCAGCAGGTCAGTTGTGGCCATGTCACTATGGGGGCCATGTCACAGTGGGCAGCAGGTCAGTGGTGGCCCTGTCACTATGGGGGCCATGTCACAGTGGTCAGCGGGTCACTGGTGGCCATGTCACTGTGGGGGCCATGTCACAGTGGTCAGCGGGTGTGTGGTGGCCTTGTCACTGTGGGGGCCATTTCACAGTGGTCAGCGGGTCAGTGGTGGCCATGTCACTGGGAGGTCATGTCAGAGTGGGCAGCAGATCAGTTGTGGCCATGTCACAATGAGCAACAGTCCACTGGTGGCTATGTCACTGTGGGGGGTATGTCACAGTGGGCAGCAGGTCAGTGGTGGCCATGTCACTATGGGGGCCATGTCACAGTGGTCAGCGGGTCAGTGGTGGCCATGTCACTGTGAGGTCATGTCACAATGTGCAGCAGATCAGTCGTGGCCATGTCACAGGAGCAACAGGCCAATGGTTGCCATGTCACTGTGGGGGGTATGTCACAGTGGGCAGCAGGTCAGTTGTGGCCATGTCACTAAGGGGGCCATGTCACAGTGGGCAGCAGGTCAGTGGTGGTCATTTCACTATGGGGGCCATGTCACAGTGGGCAGCAGGTCAGTGGTGGCCATGTCACTATGGGGGCCATGTCACAGTGGGGAGCAGGTCAGTGGTGGCCATGTCACTGTGAGGTTATATCACAGTGGGCAACAGATCAGTTGTGACCATGTCACAATGAGAAACCATCCACTGGTGGCCATGTCACTGTGGTGGACAGTCATAGTGGGCAGCAGGTCAGTGGTGGCCATGTCACTATGGGGGCCATGCCACAGTGGGCAGCAGGTCAGTGGTGGCCATGTCACTATGGGGGCCATGTCACAGTGGGCAGCAGGTCAGTGGTGGCCCTGTCACTATGGGGGCCATGTCACAGTGGTCAGCGGGTCAGTGGTGGCCATTTCACTGTGGGGGCCATGTCACAGTGGTCAGCGGGTGTGTGGTGGCCTTGTCACTGTGGGGGCAATTTCACAGTGGTCACCTGGTCAGTGGTGGCCATGTCACTGGGAGGTCATGTCAGAGTGGGCAGCAGATCAGTTGTGGCCATGTCACAATGAGCAACAGTCCACTGGTGGCTATGTCACTGTGGGGGGTATGTCACAGTGGGCAGCAGGTCAGTTGTGGCCATGTCACTATGGGGGCCATGTCACAGTGGGCAGCAGGTCAGTGGTGGTCATTTCACTATGGGGGCCATGTCACAGTGGGCAGCAGGTCAGTGGTGGTCATGCCATAATGGGGGCCATGTCACAGTGGGCAGCAGGTCAGTGGTGGCCATGTCACTGTGGGGGCCATGTCACAGTGGTCAGCGGGTGTAGTTGTGGCCACGTCACTATGAGGGCCACGTCACAGTGTGCAGCAGGTCAGTGGTGGCCATGTCACTGTGGGGGCCATGTCACAGTGGTCAGCGGGTCAGTGGTGGCCATGTCACTGTGGGGGCCATGTCACAGTGGTCAGCGGGTCACTGGTGGCCATGTCACTATGGGGGCTATGTCACAGTGGGCAGCAGGTCAGTGGTGGCCATGTCACTGTGAGGTCATGTCACAGTGTGCACCAGGTCAGTGGTGGCCATGTCACAGTGAGCAACAGTCCACTGGTGGCCATGTCACTGTGGGGGCCATGTCACAGTGGTCAGCGGGTCAGTGGTGGCCATGTCAGTATGGGGGCCATGTCACAGTGGGCAGCAGGTCAGTGGTGGCCATGTCACTATGGGGGCCATGTCACAGTGGGCAGCAGGTCAGTGGTGGCCATGTCACAGTGAGCAACAGTCCACTGGTGGCCATGTCACTGTGGGGGGTATGTCACAGTGGGCAGCAGGTCAGTGGTGGCCATATCACTGTGGGGGCAATGTCACAGTGGTCAGCGGGTCAGTGGTGGCCATGTCACTGTGAGCTCATGTCACAGTGGGCAGCAGATCAGTTGTGGCCATGTCACAATGAGCAACAGTCCACTGGTGGCCATGTCACTGTGGAGGCCAGTCACAGTGGGCAGCAGGTCAGTGGTGGCCATGTCACTGTGGGGGCCATGTCACAGTGGTCAAAGGGTCAGTGGTGGCCTTGTCACTGTGGGGGCCATGTCACAGTGTTCAGCGGGTCAGTGGTGGCCATGTCACTGTGAGGTAATGTCACAGTGGGCAGCAGATCACTTGTGGCCATGTCACAATGAGCAACAGTCCACTGGTGGCCATGTCACTGTGGGGGGTATGTCACAGTGGGTAGCAGGTCAGTTGTGGCCACGTCACTATGGGGGCCATGTCACAGTGGGCAGCAGGTCAGTGGTGGCCATGTCACTATGGGGGCCATGTCGCAATGGGCAGCAGGTCAGTGGTGGCCATGTCACTATGGGGTGGCCATGTCACAGTGGGCAGCAGGTCACTGGTGGCCATGTCACTATGGGGGCCATGTCACTGTGGGCAGCAGGTCAGTGGTGGCCATGTGGTGGCCAAGTCACTCTGAGGTCATGTCACAGTGGGCAGCAGGTCAGTTGTGGCCATGTCACTATGGGGGCCATGTCACAGTGGGCAGCAGGTCAGTGGTGGCCCTGTCACTATGGGGGCCATGTCACAGTGGTCAGCGGGTCACTGGTGGCCATGTCACTGTGGGGGCCATGTCACAGTGGTCAGCGGGTGTGTGGTGGCCTTGTCACTGTGGGGGCCATTTCACAGTGGTCAGCGGGTCAGTGGTGGCCATGTCACTGGGAGGTCATGTCAGAGTGGGCAGCAGATCAGTTGTGGCCATGTCACAATGAGCAACAGTCCACTGGTGGCTATGTCACTGTGGGGGGTATGTCACAGTGGGCAGCAGGTCAGTGGTGGCCATGTCACTATGGGGGCCATGTCACAGTGGTCAGCGGGTCAGTGGTGGCCATGTCACTGTGAGGTCATGTCACAATGTGCAGCAGATCAGTCGTGGCCATGTCACAGGAGCAACAGGCCAATGGTTGCCATGTCACTGTGGGGGGTATGTCACAGTGGGCAGCAGGTCAGTTGTGGCCATGTCACTAAGGGGGCCATGTCACAGTGGGCAGCAGGTCAGTGGTGGTCATTTCACTATGGGGGCCATGTCACAGTGGGCAGCAGGTCAGTGGTGGCCATGTCACTATGGGGGCCATGTCACAGTGGGGAGCAGGTCAGTGGTGGCCATGTCACTGTGAGGTTATATCACAGTGGGCAACAGATCAGTTGTGACCATGTCACAATGAGAAACCATCCACTGGTGGCCATGTCACTGTGGTGGACAGTCATAGTGGGCAGCAGGTCAGTGGTGGCCATGTCACTATGGGGGCCATGCCACAGTGGGCAGCAGGTCAGTGGTGGCCATGTCACTATGGGGGCCATGTCACAGTGGGCAGCAGGTCAGTGGTGGCCCTGTCACTATGGGGGCCATGTCACAGTGGTCAGCGGGTCAGTGGTGGCCATTTCACTGTGGGGGCCATGTCACAGTGGTCAGCGGGTGTGTGGTGGCCTTGTCACTGTGGGGGCAATTTCACAGTGGTCACCTGGTCAGTGGTGGCCATGTCACTGGGAGGTCATGTCAGAGTGGGCAGCAGATCAGTTGTGGCCATGTCACAATGAGCAACAGTCCACTGGTGGCTATGTCACTGTGGGGGGTATGTCACAGTGGGCAGCAGGTCAGTTGTGGCCATGTCACTATGGGGGCCATGTCACAGTGGGCAGCAGGTCAGTGGTGGTCATTTCACTATGGGGGCCATGTCACAGTGGGCAGCAGGTCAGTGGTGGTCATGCCATAATGGGGGCCATGTCACAGTGGGCAGCAGGTCAGTGGTGGCCATGTCACTATGGGGGCTATGTCAGAGTGGGTAGCAGGTCAGTGGTGGTCATGTCACTGTGGTTGCCATGTCACAGTGGTCAGCGGGTCAGTGGTGGCCATGTCACTATGGGGGCTATGTCACAGTGGGCAGCAGGTCAGTGGTGGCCATGTCACAGTGAGCAACAGGCCACTGGTTGCCATGTCACTGTGGCGGCTATGTCACAGTGGGTATCACGTCAGTGGTGGCCATGTCACTATGGGGGCTATGTCAGAGGGGGCAGCAGGTCAGTGGGGGCCATGTCACTATGGCGGCTATGTCACAGTGAGCAGCAGGTCAGTGGTGGTCATGTCACTGTGGGGGCCATGTCACGGTGGTCAGCGGGTCAGTGGTGGCCATGTCACTGTGGGGGCTATGTCACAGTAGATAGAAGGTCACTGGTGGCCATGTCACAGTGGGTGCCATGTCACCGTGGGTAGTAGGTCAGTGGTGGCCATTTCACTGTGGGGGCCATGTCACAGTGGACAGCAATCACTGGTGGCCATGTCACTGTGGGGGCCATGTCACAGTGGGCAGCGGGTCAGTGGTGGCCATGTCACTGTGAGGTCATGTCACAGTGTGCAGCAGGTCAGTGGTGGCCATGTCACTATGGGGGCTATGTCACAGTGGTCAGAAGTTCAGTGGTGGCCATGTCACTGTGGGGGCTACGTCACAGTGGTCAGCGGGTCAGTGGTGGCCATGTCAATATCGGGGCTATCTCACAGTGGGTAGCAGGTCAGTGCTGGTCATGTCACTGTGGGGGACATGTCACAGTGGTCAGCGGGTCAGTGGTAGCCATGTCACTGTGTGGTCATGTCACAGTGTGCAGCAGGTCAGTGCTGGCCATGTCACTGTGGGGGCCATGTCACAGTGAGCAACAGGCCACTGGTTGCCATGTCACTGTGGGGGCTATGTCACAGTGGTCAGCGGGTCAGTGGTGGCCATGTCACTGTGGGGGCCATGTCACAGTGGGCAGCAGGTCAGTCGTAGCAATGTCACTATGGGGGCCATGTCACAGTGGGCAGCGGGTCAGTGGTGGCCATGTCACTGTGGGGGCCATGTCACAGTGGTCAGCAGGTCGGTGGTGGCCATGTCACTATGGGGGCCATGTCATAGTGGGCAGCATGTCAGTGGTGATCATGTTACTGTTTGGGACATGTCTCAGTGGGGAGCAGGTCAGTTGTGGCCATGTCACTGTGTGTGCTACATCACAGTGGGCAGCGGTTCAGTGGTGGCCATGTCACTGTGAGGTCATGTCACAGTGGGCAGCAGGTCAGTTCTGGCCATGTCACTATGGGGGCCATGTCACAGTGGGCAGCAGTTCAGTGGTGGCCATGTCACTATGGGGGCTAGGTCACAGTGGGTAGCAGGTCAGTGGTGGACATGTCACTATGGGGGACATGTCACAGTGGGCAGCAGGTCAGTGGTGGCCATGTCACTATGGGGGCCATGTCACGGTGGGCAGCAGGTCAGTGGTGACCATGTCACTATGGGGGCCATGTCATAGTGGGGAGCATATCAGTGGTGGCCATGTCACAGGAGCAACAGGCCAATGGTTGCCATGTCACAGTGTGGGGTATGTCACAGTGGGCAGCAGGTCAGTTGTGGCCATGTCACTATGGGGGCCATGTCACAGTGGGCAGCAGGTCAGTGGTGGCCATGTCACTATGGGGGCCATGTCACAGTGGGCAGCGGGTCAGTGGTGGCCATGTCACTGTGGGGGCCATGTCACTGTGGTCAGCGGGTCAGTGGTGGCCATGTCACAATTGTGGCCATGTCACAGTGGTCAGAGGGTCAGTGGTGGCCATGAAAGTGTGGGGGCCATGTCACAGGTATCAGCGGGTCAGTGGTGGCCATGTCACTGTGAGGTCATGTCACATTGGGCAGCAGATCAGTTGTGGCCATGTCACAATGAGCAACAGTCCACTGGTGGCCATGTCACTGTGGTGGCCAGTCACAGTGGGCAGCAGGTTAGTGGTGGCCATGTCACTGTGGGGGCCATGTCACAGTGGTCAGCGGATCAGTGGTGGCCATGTCACTGTGGGGGCCATGTCACAGTGGTCAGCATGTCAGTGGTGGCCATGTCACTGTGGGGGCTATGTCACAGTGGGCAGCAGGTCAGTGGTGACCATGTCACTGTGGGGGCCATGTCACAGTGGGCAGCAGGTCAGTGGTGGCCATGTCACAGTGAGGTCATGTCACAGTGGGCAGCAGATCAGTTGTGGCCATGTCACAATGAGCAACAGTCCACTGGTGGCCATGTCACTGTGGTGGCCAGTCACGGTGGGCAGCAGGTCAGTAGTGATCATGTTACTGTATGGGACATGTCACAGTGGGGAGCAGGTCAGTGGTGGCCATGTCACTATGGTGGCCATGTCACAGTGGGCAGCAGGTCAGTGGTGGCCATGTCATTATGGGGGCTATGTCACAGCGGGCAGCAGTCAGTGGTGGCCATGTCACTGTGAGGTCATGTCACAGTGGGCAGCAGATCAGTTGTGGCCATGTCACAATGAGCAACAGTCCACTGGTGGCCATGTCACTGTGGTGGCCATGTCACAGTGGGCAGCAGGTTAGTGGTGGCCACGTCACTGTGGGGCCATGTGACAAAGGGCAGCATGTCAGTAGTGATCATGTTACTGTATGGGCCTTGTCACAGTGGGGAGCAGGTCAGTGGTGGCCATGTCACTGTGAGGTCATGTCACAGTGGGCAGCAGGTCAGTGGTGGCCATGTCACTGTGGAGGCCATGTCACAGTGGGCAGCAGGTCAGTGGTGCCATGTCACTATGGGGGCCATGTCACAGTGTGCAGCAGGTCAGTGGTGGCCATGTCACTATGGGGGCCATGTTAGAGTGGGCAGCAGGTCAGTGGTGGCCATGTCACTGTTGCGGACATGTCATAGTGTGCAGCAGGTCAGTGGTGGCCTTGTCACTGTGAGGTCATGTCACAGTGGGCAGCAGATCAGTGGTGGCCATGTCACAGGAGCAAGATGCCACTGGTTGCCATGTCACTGTGGGGGGTATGTCACAGTGGGCAGCAGGTCAGTTGTGGCCATGTCACAGTGAGCAACAGGCCACTGGTTGCCATGTCACTGTGGTGGCCAGTCACGGTGGGCAGCAGGTCAGTAGTGATCATGTTACTGTATGGGACATGTCACAGTGGGGAGCAGGTCAGTGGTGGCCATGTCACTATGGTGGCCATGTCACAGTGGGCAGCATGTCAGTGGTGGCCATATCATTATGGGGGCTATGTCACAGCGGGCAGCAGTCAGTGGTGGCCATGTCACTAAGGGGGCCATGTCACAGTTGGCAGCAGGTCAGTGCTCGCCATGTCACTGTGAGGTCATGTCACAGTGGGCAGCAGATCAGTTGTGGCCATGTCACAATGAGCAACAGTCCATTGGTGGCCATGTCACTGTGGTGGCCATGTCACAGTGGGCAGCAGGTTAGTGGTGGCCACGTCACTGTGGGGCCATGTGACAAAGGGCAGCATGTCAGTAGTGATCATGTTACTGTATGGGCCACGTCACAGTGGGGAGCAGGTCAGTGGTGGCCATGTCACTGTGAGGTCATGTCACAGTGGGCAGCAGGTCAGTGGTGGCCATGTCATTGTGGAGGCCATGTCACAGTGGGCAGCAGGTCAGTGGTGCCATGTCACTATGGGGGCCATGTCACAGTGTGCAGCAGGTCAGTGGTGGCCATGTCACTATGGGGGCCATGTTAGAGTGGGCAGCATGTCAGTGGTGGCCATGTCACTGTTGCGGTCATGTCATAGTGTGCAGCAGGTCAGTGGTGGCCTTGTCACTGTGAGGTCATGTCACAGTGGGCAGCAGATCAGTGGTGGCCATGTCACAGGAGCAAGATGCCACTGGTTGCCATGTCACTGTGGGGGGTATGTCACAGTGGGCAGCAGGTCTGTGTGGCCATGTCACAGTGAGCAACAGGCCACTGGTTGCCATGTCACTGTGGGGGGTATGTCACAGTGGGCAGCAGATCAGTTGTGGCCATGTCACTGTGGAGGCCATGTCACAGTGGGCAGCAGGTCAGTGGTGGCCATGTCACTATGGGGGCCATGTCACAGTGGGCAGCAGGTCAGAGGTGGCCATGTCACTGTGGGGGCCATGTCACAGTGGTCAGCGGGTCAGTGGTGGCCTTGTCACTGTGGGGGCCATGTCACAGTGGTCAGTGTGTCAGTGGTGGCCATGTCACTGTGAGGTCATGTCACAATGTGCAGCAGGTCAGTGGTGGCCATGTCACAGGAGCAACAGGCCACTGGTTGCCATGTCACAGTGGGCGGTATGTCACAGTGGGCAGCAGGTCAGTTGTGGCCATGTCACTATGGGGGCCATGTCACAGTGGGCAGCAGGTCAGTGGTAGCCATGTCACTATGGGGTCATGTCAGAGTGGGCAGCAGGTCAGTGGTGGCCATGTCACTGTGGGGGCCATTTCACAGTGGGCAGCGGGTCAATGCAGGCCATGTCACTGTGGGGGCCATGTCACCGTGGGCAGCAGGTCAGTGGTGGCCACGTCACTATGGGGGCCACGTCACAGTGGGAAGCAGGTCAGTGGTGGCCATGTCACTATGGGGGCCATGTCACAGTGGTCAGCGGGTCAGTGGTGGCCATGTCACTGTGGGGGCCATGTCACAGTGGGCAGCGGGTCACTGGTGGCCATGTCACCGTGGGGGCCATGTCACAGTGGTCAGCGGGTCAGAGGTGGCCATGTCACTGTGGGGGCCATGTCACAGGTGTCAGCGGGTCAGTGGTGGCCATGTCATTGTGAGGTCATGTCACAGTGGGCAGAAGGTCAGTGGTGGCCATGTCACTGTGAGGTCATGTCACAGTGCGCAGCAGGTCAGTGCTGGCCTTGTCACTGTGGGGGCCATGTCACAGTGGTCAGCGGTTCAGTGGTGGCCATGTCACTGTGGGGGCCATGTCACACTGGGCAGCGGGTCAGTGCAGGCCATGTCAGTGTGGGGGCCATGTAACCGTGGGCAGCAGGGCAGAGGTGGCCACGTCACTATGGGGGCCACGTCACAGGTTGCAGCAGGTCAGTGGTGGCCATGTCACTGTGGGGGCCATGTCACAGTGGTCAGCGGGTCAGTGGTGGCCATGTCACTGTGGGGGCCATGTCACAGTGGTCAGCGGGTCACTGGTGGCCATGTCACTGTGGGGGCCATGTCACAGTGGTCAGCGGGTCACTGGTGGCCATGTCACTGTGGGTGCCATGTCACAGTGGTCAGCGGGTCAGTGGTGGCCATGTCACTGTGAGGTCATGTCACAGTGGGCAGCAGATCATTTGTGGCCATGTCACAATGAGCAACAGTCCACTGGTGGCCATGTCACTGTGGTGGCCAGTCACAGTGGGCAGCAGGTTAGTGGTGGCCATGTCACTGTGGGGGCCATGTCACAGTGGTCAGCGGGTCAGTGGTGGCCATGTCACTGTGGGGGCCATGTCACAGTGGTCAGCGGGTCACTGGTGGCCATGTCACTGTGAGGTCATGTCACAGTGTGCAGCAGGTCAGTGTTGGCCATGTCACTGTGGGGGCCATGTCACAGTGGTCAGCAGGCCACTGGTTGCCATGTCACTGTGGGGGGTGTTTCAAAGTGGGCAGCAGGTGTAGTTGTGGCCATGTCACTATGTGGGCCATGTCACAGTGGGCAGCAGGTTAGTGGTGGCCACATCACTGTGGGCCATGTGACAGTGGGCAGCATGTCAGTAGTGATCATGTTACTGTATAGGTCATGTCACAGTGGGGAGCAGGTCAGTGGTGGCCATGTCACTGTGAGGTCATGTCACAGTGTGCAGCACGTCAGTGTTGGCCATGTCACACTGAGCAACAGGCCACTGGTTGCCATGTCACTGTGGGGGCTATGTCACAGTGGGCAGCAGCTCAATTGTAGCCATGTCACTATGGGGGCCATGTCACAGTGGGGAGCAGGTCAGTGGTGGCCATGTCACAGTGATGTCATGTCACAGTAGGCAGCAGATCAGTTATGGCCATGTCACAATGAGCAACATTCCACTGGTGGCCATGTCACTGTTGTGGCCAGTCACAGTGGGCAGCAGGTCATTGGTGGCCACGTCACTGTGGGGCTATGTGACAGTGGGCAGCATGTCAGTAGTGATCATGTTACTGTATGGGACATGTCACAGTGGGGAGCAGGTCAGTGGTGGCCACGTCACTGTGGGGCCATGTGACAGTGGGCAGCATGACAGTAGTGGTCAAGTTACTTTATGGGACATGTCGCAGTGGGGAGAAGGTTAGTGGTGGCCATGTCACAGTGAGCAACAGGTCACTGGTTGCATGTCACTGTGGGGGGTATGTCACAGTGGGCAGCAGGTCAGTGGTGGCCATGTCAATATGGGGGCCATGTCACTATGGGGGCCATGTCACAGTGGGCAGCAGGTCAGTGCTGGCCATGTCACTATGGGGGCCATGTCACAGTGGGCAGCAGGTCAGTGGTAGCCATGTCACTATGGGGTCATGTCAGAGTGGGCAGCAGGTCAGTGGTGGCCATGTCACTGTGGGGACATGTGACAGTGGGCAGCAGGTCAGTGGTGGCCATGTCACTGTGGGGGCCATGTCACAGTGTTCAGCGGGTCAGTGGTGGCCATGTCACTGTGGGGGCCATTTCACAGTGGGCAGCGGGTCAGTGCAGGCCATGTCAGTGTGGGGGCCATGTCACCGTGGGCAGCAGGTCAGTGGTGGCCACGTCACTATGGGAGCCACGTCACAGTGGGAAGCAGGTCAGTGGTGGCCATGTCACTATGGGGGCCATGTCACAGTGGTCAGCGGGTCAGTGGTGGCCATGTCACTGTGGGGGCCATGTCACAGTGGGCAGCGGGTCACTGGTGGCCATGTCACCGTGGGGGCCATGTCACAGTGGTCAGCGGGTCAGAGGTGGCCATGTCACTGTGGGGGCCATGTCACAGGTGTCAGCGGGTCAGTGGTGGCCATGTCACTGTGAGGTCATGTCACAGTGGGCAGAAGGTCAGTGGTGGCCATGTCACTGTGAGGTCATGTCACAGTGGGCAGCAGGTCAGTGCTGGCCTTGTCACTGTGGGGGCCATGTCACAGTGGTCAGCGGTTCAGTGGTGGCCATGTCACTGTGGGGCCATGTCACACTGGGCAGCGGGTCAGTGCAGGCCATGTCAGTGTGGGGGCCATGTAACCGTGGGCAGCAGGGCAGAGGTGGCCACGTCACTATGGGGGCCACGTCACAGGTTGCAGCAGGTCAGTGGTGGCCATGTCACTGTGGGGGCCATGTCACAGTGGTCAGCGGGTCAGTGGTGGCCATGTCACTGTGGGGGCCATGTCACAGTGGTCAGCGGGTCACTGGTGGCCATGTCACTGTGGGGGCCATGTCACAGTGGTCAGCGGGTCACTGGTGGCCATGTCACTGTGGGTGCCATGTCACAGTGGTCACCGGGTCACTGGTGACGATGTCACTATGAGGTCATGTCACAGTGGGTAGCAGATCGTTGTGGCCATGTCACAGTGAGAAACAGGCCACTGGTAGCCCATGTCACAGTGGGCAGCAGGTCAGTGGTGGCCATGTCACTGTGGGGGCCATGTCACAGTGAGCAGCAGGTCAGTGGTGGCCATGTCACTGTGGGTGCCATGTCAGAGTGGGCAGCGGGTCAGTGGTGGCCATGTCACTGTGAGGTCATGTCACAGTGAGCAACAGGTCACTGGTGGCCATGTAACTGTGGGGGTTATGTCACAGTGGATAGCAGGTCAGTGGTGGCCATGTCACTATGGGGGCTATGTCAGAGTGGGTAGCAGGTCAGTGGTGGTCATGTCACTGTGGTTGCCATGTCACAGTGGTCAGCGGGTCAGTGGTGGCCATGTCACTATGGGGGCTATGTCACAGTGGGCAGCAGGTCAGTGGTGGCCATGTCACAGTGAGCAACAGGCCACTGGTTGCCATGTCACTGTGGCGGCTATGTCACAGTGGGTATCACGTCAGTGGTGGCCATGTCACTATGGGGGCTATGTCAGAGGGGGCAGCAGGTCAGTGGGGGCCATGTCACTATGGCGGCTATGTCACAGTGAGCAGCAGGTCAGTGGTGGTCATGTCACTGTGGGGGCCATGTCACGGTGGTCAGCGGGTCAGTGGTGGCCATGTCACTGTGGGGGCTATGTCACAGTAGATAGAAGGTCACTGGTGGCCATGTCACAGCGGGTGCCATGTCACCGTGGGTAGTAGGTCTTTGGTGGCCATTTCACTGTGGGGGCCATGTCACAGTGGACAGCAATCACTGGTGGCCATGTCACTGTGGGGGCCATGTCACAGTGGGCAGCGGGTCAGTGGTGGCCATGTCACTGTGAGGTCATGTCACAGTGTGCAGCAGGTCAGTGGTGGCCATGTCACTATGGGGGCTATGTCACAGTGGTCAGAAGTTCAGTGGTGGCCATGTCACTGTGGGGGCTACGTCACAGTGGTCAGCGGGTCAGTGGTGGCCATGGCAATATCGGGGCTATCTCACAGTGGGTAGCAGGTCAGTGCCGGTCATGTCACTGTGGGGGACATGTCACAGTGGTCAGCGGGTCAGTGGTAGCCATGTCACTGTGTGGTCATGTCACAGTGTGCAGCAGGTCAGTGCTGGCCATGTCACTGTGGGGGCCATGTCACAGTGAGCAACAGGCCACTGGTTGCCATGTCACTGTGGGGGCTATGTCACAGTGGGTAGCAGGTGAGTGGTGGCCATGTCACTGTGGGGGCCATGTCACAGTGGTCAGCGGGTCAGTGGTGGCCATGTCACTGTGGGGGCCATGTCACAGTGGGCAGCAGGTCAGTCGTAGCAATGTCACTATGGGGGCCATGTCACAGTGGGCAGCGGGTCAGTGGTGGCCATGTCACTGTGGGGGCCATGTCACAGTGGTCAGCAGGTCAGTGGTGGCCATGTCACTATGGGGGCCATGTCATAGTGGGCAGCATGTCAGTGGTGATCATGTTACTGTTTGGGACATGTCTCAGTGGGGAGCAGGTCAGTTGTGGCCATGTCACTGTGTGTGCTACATCACAGTGGGCAGCGGTTCAGTGGTGGCCATGTCACTGTGAGGTCATGTCACAGTGGGCAGCAGGTCAGTTGTGGCCATGTCACTATGGGGGCCATGTCACAGTGGGCAGCAGTTCAGTGGTGGCCATGTCACTATGGGGGCTATGTCAGAGTGGGTAGCAGGTCAGTGGTGGTCATGTCACTGTGGTTGCCATGTCACAGTGGTCAGCGGGTCAGTGGTGGCCATGTCACTATGGGGGCTATGTCACAGTGGGCAGCAGGTCAGTGGTGGCCATGTCACAGTGAGCAACAGGCCACTGGTTGCCATGTCACTGTGGCGGCTATGTCACAGTGGGTATCACGTCAGTGGTGGCCATGTCACTATGGGGGCTATGTCAGAGGGGGCAGCAGGTCAGTGGGGGCCATGTCACTATGGCGGCTATGTCACAGTGAGCAGCAGGTCAGTGGTGGTCATGTCACTATGGGGGCCATGTCACAGTGGTCAGCGGGTCAGTGGTGGCCATGTCACTATGGGGGCTATGTCACAGTGGGCAGCAGGTCAGTGGTGGCCATGTCACAGTGAGCAACAGGCCACTGGTTGCCATGTCACTGTGGCGGCTATGTCACAGTGGGTATCACGTCAGTGGTGGCCATGTCACTATGGGGGCTATGTCAGAGGGGGCAGCAGGTCAGTGGGGGCCATGTCACTATGGCGGCTATGTCACAGTGAGCAGCAGGTCAGTGGTGGTCATGTCACTATGGGGGCCATGTCACAGTGGTCAGCGGGTCAGTGGTGGCCATGTCACTGTGGGGGCCATGTCACAGTGGGCAGCGGGTCACTGGTGGCCATGTCACCGTGGGGGCCATGTCACAGTGGTCAGCGGGTCAGAGGTGGCCATGTCACTGTGGGGGCCATGTCACAGGTGTCAGCGGGTCAGTGGTGGCCATGTCACTGTGAGGTCATGTCACAGTGGGCAGAAGGTCAGTGGTGGCCATGTCACTGTGAGGTCATGTCACAGTGGGCAGCAGGTCAGTGCTGGCCTTGTCACTGTGGGGGCCATGTCACAGTGGTCAGCGGTTCAGTGGTGGCCATGTCACTGTGGGGCCATGTCACACTGGGCAGCGGGTCAGTGCAGGCCATGTCAGTGTGGGGGCCATGTAACCGTGGGCAGCAGGGCAGAGGTGGCCACGTCACTATGGGGGCCACGTCACAGGTTGCAGCAGGTCAGTGGTGGCCATGTCACTGTGGGGGCCATGTCACAGTGGTCAGCGGGTCAGTGGTGGCCATGTCACTGTGGGGGCCATGTCACAGTGGTCAGCGGGTCACTGGTGGCCATGTCACTGTGGGGGCCATGTCACAGTGGTCAGCGGGTCACTGGTGGCCATGTCACTGTGGGTGCCATGTCACAGTGGTCACCGGGTCACTGGTGACGATGTCACTATGAGGTCATGTCACAGTGGGTAGCAGATCGTTGTGGCCATGTCACAGTGAGAAACAGGCCACTGGTAGCCCATGTCACAGTGGGCAGCAGGTCAGTGGTGGCCATGTCACTGTGGGGGCCATGTCACAGTGAGCAGCAGGTCAGTGGTGGCCATGTCACTGTGGGTGCCATGTCAGAGTGGGCAGCGGGTCAGTGGTGGCCATGTCACTGTGAGGTCATGTCACAGTGAGCAACAGGTCACTGGTGGCCATGTAACTGTGGGGGTTATGTCACAGTGGATAGCAGGTCAGTGGTGGCCATGTCACTATGGGGGCTATGTCAGAGTGGGTAGCAGGTCAGTGGTGGTCATGTCACTGTGGTTGCCATGTCACAGTGGTCAGCGGGTCAGTGGTGGCCATGTCACTATGGGGGCTATGTCACAGTGGGCAGCAGGTCAGTGGTGGCCATGTCACAGTGAGCAACAGGCCACTGGTTGCCATGTCACTGTGGCGGCTATGTCACAGTGGGTATCACGTCAGTGGTGGCCATGTCACTATGGGGGCTATGTCAGAGGGGGCAGCAGGTCAGTGGGGGCCATGTCACTATGGCGGCTATGTCACAGTGAGCAGCAGGTCAGTGGTGGTCATGTCACTGTGGGGGCCATGTCACGGTGGTCAGCGGGTCAGTGGTGGCCATGTCACTGTGGGGGCTATGTCACAGTAGATAGAAGGTCACTGGTGGCCATGTCACAGCGGGTGCCATGTCACCGTGGGTAGTAGGTCTTTGGTGGCCATTTCACTGTGGGGGCCATGTCACAGTGGACAGCAATCACTGGTGGCCATGTCACTGTGGGGGCCATGTCACAGTGGGCAGCGGGTCAGTGGTGGCCATGTCACTGTGAGGTCATGTCACAGTGTGCAGCAGGTCAGTGGTGGCCATGTCACTATGGGGGCTATGTCACAGTGGTCAGAAGTTCAGTGGTGGCCATGTCACTGTGGGGGCTACGTCACAGTGGTCAGCGGGTCAGTGGTGGCCATGGCAATATCGGGGCTATCTCACAGTGGGTAGCAGGTCAGTGCCGGTCATGTCACTGTGGGGGACATGTCACAGTGGTCAGCGGGTCAGTGGTAGCCATGTCACTGTGTGGTCATGTCACAGTGTGCAGCAGGTCAGTGCTGGCCATGTCACTGTGGGGGCCATGTCACAGTGAGCAACAGGCCACTGGTTGCCATGTCACTGTGGGGGCTATGTCACAGTGGGTAGCAGGTGAGTGGTGGCCATGTCACTGTGGGGGCCATGTCACAGTGGTCAGCGGGTCAGTGGTGGCCATGTCACTGTGGGGGCCATGTCACAGTGGGCAGCAGGTCAGTCGTAGCAATGTCACTATGGGGGCCATGTCACAGTGGGCAGCGGGTCAGTGGTGGCCATGTCACTGTGGGGGCCATGTCACAGTGGTCAGCAGGTCAGTGGTGGCCATGTCACTATGGGGGCCATGTCATAGTGGGCAGCATGTCAGTGGTGATCATGTTACTGTTTGGGACATGTCTCAGTGGGGAGCAGGTCAGTTGTGGCCATGTCACTGTGTGTGCTACATCACAGTGGGCAGCGGTTCAGTGGTGGCCATGTCACTGTGAGGTCATGTCACAGTGGGCAGCAGGTCAGTTGTGGCCATGTCACTATGGGGGCCATGTCACAGTGGGCAGCAGTTCAGTGGTGGCCATGTCACTATGGGGGCTATGTCAGAGTGGGTAGCAGGTCAGTGGTGGTCATGTCACTGTGGTTGCCATGTCACAGTGGTCAGCGGGTCAGTGGTGGCCATGTCACTATGGGGGCTATGTCACAGTGGGCAGCAGGTCAGTGGTGGCCATGTCACAGTGAGCAACAGGCCACTGGTTGCCATGTCACTGTGGCGGCTATGTCACAGTGGGTATCACGTCAGTGGTGGCCATGTCACTATGGGGGCTATGTCAGAGGGGGCAGCAGGTCAGTGGGGGCCATGTCACTATGGCGGCTATGTCACAGTGAGCAGCAGGTCAGTGGTGGTCATGTCACTGTGGGGGCCATGTCACGGTGGTCAGCGGGTCAGTGGTGGCCATGTCACTGTGGGGGCTATGTCACAGTAGATAGAAGGTCACTGGTGGCCATGTCACAGTGGGTGCCATGTCACCGTGGGTAGTAGGTCAGTGGTGGCCATTTCACTGTGGGGGCCATGTCACAGTGGACAGCAATCACTGGTGGCCATGTCACTGTGGGGGCCATGTCACAGTGGGCAGCGGGTCACTTGTGGCCATGTCACTGTGAGGTCATGTCACAGTGTGCAGCAGGTCAGTGGTGGCCATGTCACTATGGGGGCTATGTCACAGTGGTCAGAAGTTCAGTGGTGGCCATGTCACTGTGGGGGCTACGTCACAGTGGTCAGCGGGTCAGTGGTGGCCATGTCAATATCGGGGCTATCTCACAGTGGGTAGCAGGTCAGTGCTGGCCATGTCACTGTGGGGGCCATGTCACAGTGAGCAACAGGCCACTGGTTGCCATGTCACTGTGGGGGCTATGTCACAGTGGGTAGCAGGTGAGTGGTGGCCATGTCACTGTGGGGGACATGTCACAGTGGTCAGCGGGTCAGTGGTGGCCATGTCACTGTGGGGGCCATGTCACAGTGGGCAGCAGGTCAGTCGTAGCAATGTCACTATGGGGGCCATGTCACAGTGGGCAGCGGGTCAGTGGTGGCCATGTCACTGTGGGGGCCATGTCACAGTGGTCAGCAGGTCAGTGGTGGCCATGTCACTATGGGGGCCATGTCATAGTGGGCAGCATGTCAGTGGTGATCATGTTACTGTTTGGGACATGTCTCAGTGGGGAGCAGGTCAGTTGTGGCCATGTCACTGTGTGTGCTACATCACAGTGGGCAGCGGTTCAGTGGTGGCCATGTCACTGTGAGGTCATGTCACAGTGGGCAGCAGGTCAGTTCTGGCCATGTCACTATGGGGGCCATGTCACAGTGGGCAGCAGTTCAGTGGTGGCCATGTCACTATGGGGGCTAGGTCACAGTGGGTAGCAGGTCAGTGGTGGACATGTCACTATGGGGGACATGTCACAGTGGGCAGCAGGTCAGTGGTGGCCATGTCACTATGGGGGCCATGTCACGGTGGGCAGCAGGTCAGTGGTGACCATGTCACTATGGGGGCCATGTCACAGTGGGGAGCATATCAGTGGTGGCCATGTCACAGGAGCAACAGGCCAATGGTTGCCATGTCACAGTGTGGGGTATGTCACAGTGGGCAGCAGGTCAGTTGTGGCCATGTCACTATGGGGGCCATGTCACAGTGGGCAGCAGGTCAGTGGTGGCCATGTCACTATGGGGGCCATGTCACAGTGGGCAGCGGGTCAGTGGTGGCCATGTCACTGTGGGGGCCATGTCACTGTGGTCAGCGGGTCAGTGGTGGCCATGTCACAATTGTGGCCATGTCACAGTGGTCAGAGGGTCAGTGGTGGCCATGAAAGTGTGGGGGCCATGTCACTGGTATCAGCGGGTCAGTGGTGGCCATGTCACTGTGAGGTCATGTCACATTGGGCAGCAGATCAGTTGTGGCCATGTCACAATGAGCAACAGTCCACTGGTGGCCATGTCACTGTGGTGGCCAGTCACAGTGGGCAGCAGGTTAGTGGTGGCCATGTCACTGTGGGGGCCATGTCACAGTGGTCAGCGGATCAGTGGTGGCCATGTCACTGTGGGGGCCATGTCACAGTGGTCAGCATGTCAGTGGTGGCCATGTCACTGTGGGGGCTATGTCACAGTGGGCAGCAGGTCAGTGGTGACCATGTCACTGTGGGGGCCATGTCACAGTGGGCAGCAGGTCAGTGGTGGCCATGTCACAGTGAGGTCATGTCACAGTGGGCAGCAGATCAGTTGTGGCCATGTCACAATGAGCAACAGTCCACTGGTGGCCATGTCACTGTGGTGGCCAGTCACGGTGGGCAGCAGGTCAGTAGTGATCATGTTACTGTATGGGACATGTCACAGTGGGGAGCAGGTCAGTGGTGGCCATGTCACTATGGTGGCCATGTCACAGTGGGCAGCAGGTCAGTGGTGGCCATGTCATTATGGGGGCTATGTCACAGCGGGCAGCAGTCAGTGGTGGCCATGTCACTGTGAGGTCATGTCACAGTGGGCAGCAGATCAGTTGTGGCCATGTCACAATGAGCAACAGTCCACTGGTGGCCATGTCACTGTGGTGGCCATGTCACAGTGGGCAGCAGGTTAGTGGTGGCCACGTCACTGTGGGGCCATGTGACAAAGGGCAGCATGTCAGTAGTGATCATGTTACTGTATGGGCCTTGTCACAGTGGGGAGCAGGTCAGTGGTGGCCATGTCACTGTGAGGTCATGTCACAGTGGGCAGCAGGTCAGTGGTGGCCATGTCACTGTGGAGGCCATGTCACAGTGGGCAGCAGGTCAGTGGTGCCATGTCACTATGGGGGCCATGTCACAGTGTGCAGCAGGTCAGTGGTGGCCATGTCACTATGGGGGCCATGTTAGAGTGGGCAGCAGGTCAGTGGTGGCCATGTCACTGTTGCGGACATGTCATAGTGTGCAGCAGGTCAGTGGTGGCCTTGTCACTGTGAGGTCATGTCACAGTGGGCAGCAGATCAGTGGTGGCCATGTCACAGGAGCAAGATGCCACTGGTTGCCATGTCACTGTGGGGGGTATGTCACAGTGGGCAGCAGGTCAGTTGTGGCCATGTCACAGTGAGCAACAGGCCACTGGTTGCCATGTCACTGTGGTGGCCAGTCACGGTGGGCAGCAGGTCAGTAGTGATCATGTTACTGTATGGGACATGTCACAGTGGGGAGCAGGTCAGTGGTGGCCATGTCACTATGGTGGCCATGTCACAGTGGGCAGCAGGTCAGTGGTGGCCATATCATTATGGGGGCTATGTCACAGCGGGCAGCAGTCAGTGGTGGCCATGTCACTAAGGGGGCCATGTCACAGTTGGCAGCAGGTCAGTGCTCGCCATGTCACTGTGAGGTCATGTCACAGTGGGCAGCAGATCAGTTGTGGCCATGTCACAATGAGCAACAGTCCATTGGTGGCCATGTCACTGTGGTGGCCATGTCACAGTGGGCAGCAGGTTAGTGGTGGCCACGTCACTGTGGGGCCATGTGACAAAGGGCAGCATGTCAGTAGTGATCATGTTACTGTATGGGCCACGTCACAGTGGGGAGCAGGTCAGTGGTGGCCATGTCACTGTGAGGTCATGTCACAGTGGGCAGCAGGTCAGTGGTGGCCATGTCATTGTGGAGGCCATGTCACAGTGGGCAGCAGGTCAGTGGTGCCATGTCACTATGGGGGCCATGTCACAGTGTGCAGCAGGTCAGTGGTGGCCATGTCACTATGGGGGCCATGTTAGAGAGGGCAGCATGTCAGTGGTGGCCATGTCACTGTTGCGGTCATGTCATAGTGTGCAGCAGGTCAGTGGTGGCCTTGTCACTGTGAGGTCATGTCACAGTGGGCAGCAGATCAGTGGTGGCCATGTCACAGGAGCAAGATGCCACTGGTTGCCATGTCACTGTGGGGGGTATGTCACAGTGGGCAGCAGGTCTGTGTGGCCATGTCACAGTGAGCAACAGGCCACTGGTTGCCATGTCACTGTGGGGGGTATGTCACAGTGGGCAGCAGATCAGTTGTGGCCATGTCACTGTGGAGGCCATGTCACAGTGGGCAGCAGGTCAGTGGTGGCCATGTCACTATGGGGGCCATGTCACAGTGGGCAGCAGGTCAGAGGTGGCCATGTCACTGTGGGGGCCATGTCACAGTGGTCAGCGGGTCAGTGGTGGCCTTGTCACTGTGGGGGCCATGTCACAGTGGTCAGTGTGTCAGTGGTGGCCATGTCACTGTGAGGTCATGTCACAATGTGCAGCAGGTCAGTGGTGGCCATGTCACAGGAGCAACAGGCCACTGGTTGCCATGTCACAGTGGGGGGTATGTCACAGTGGGCAGCAGGTCAGTTGTGGCCATGTCACTGTGGGGGCCATGTCACAGTGGGCAGCAGGTCAGTGGTAGCCATGTCACTATGGGGTCATGACAGAGTGGGCAGCAGGTCAGTGGTGGCCATGTCACTGTGGGGGCCATTTCACAGTGGGCAGCGGGTCAATGCAGGCCATGTCACTGTGGGGGCCATGTCACCGTGGGCAGCAGGTCAGTGGTGGCCACGTCACTATGGGGGCCACGTCACAGTGGGAAGCAGGTCAGTGGTGGCCATGTCACTATGGGGGCCATGTCACAGTGGTCAGCGGGTCAGTGGTGGCCATGTCACTGTGGGGGCCATGTCACAGTGGGCAGCGGGTCACTGGTGGCCATGTCACCGTGGGGGCCATGTCACAGTGGTCAGCGGGTCAGAGGTGGCCATGTCACTGTGGGGGCCATGTCACAGGTGTCAGCGGGTCAGTGGTGGCCATGTCATTGTGAGGTCATGTCACAGTGGGCAGAAGGTCAGTGGTGGCCATGTCACTGTGAGGTCATGTCACAGTGCGCAGCAGGTCAGTGCTGGCCTTGTCACTGTGGGGGCCATGTCACAGTGGTCAGCGGTTCAGTGGTGGCCATGTCACTGTGGGGGCCATGTCACACTGGGCAGCGGGTCAGTGCAGGCCATGTCAGTGTGGGGGCCATGTAACCGTGGGCAGCAGGGCAGAGGTGGCCACGTCACTATGGGGGCCACGTCACAGGTTGCAGCAGGTCAGTGGTGGCCATGTCACTGTGGGGGCCATGTCACAGTGGTCAGCGGGTCAGTGGTGGCCATGTCACTGTGGGGGCCATGTCACAGTGGTCAGCGGGTCACTGGTGGCCATGTCACTGTGGGGGCCATGTCACAGTGGTCAGCGGGTCACTGGTGGCCATGTCACTGTGGGTGCCATGTCACAGTGGTCAGCGGGTCAGTGGTGGCCATGTCACTGTGAGGTCATGTCACAGTGGGCAGCAGATCATTTGTGGCCATGTCACAATGAGCAACAGTCCACTGGTGGCCATGTCACTGTGGTGGCCAGTCACAGTGGGCAGCAGGTTAGTGGTGGCCATGTCACTGTGGGGGCCATGTCACAGTGGTCAGCGGGTCAGTGGTGGCCATGTCACTGTGGGGGCCATGTCACAGTGGTCAGCGGGTCACTGGTGGCCATGTCACTGTGAGGTCATGTCACAGTGTGCAGCAGGTCAGTGTTGGCCATGTCACTGTGGGGGCCATGTCACAGTGGTCAGCAGGCCACTGGTTGCCATGTCACTGTGGGGGGTGTTTCAAAGTGGGCAGCAGGTGTAGTTGTGGCCATGTCACTATGTGGGCCATGTCACAGTGGGCAGCAGGTTAGTGGTGGCCACATCACTGTGGGCCATGTGACAGTGGGCAGCATGTCAGTAGTGATCATGTTACTGTATAGGTCATGTCACAGTGGGGAGCAGGTCAGTGGTGGCCATGTCACTGTGAGGTCATGTCACAGTGTGCAGCACGTCAGTGTTGGCCATGTCACACTGAGCAACAGGCCACTGGTTGCCATGTCACTGTGGGGGCTATGTCACAGTGGGCAGCAGCTCAATTGTAGCCATGTCACTATGGGGGCCATGTCACAGTGGGGAGCAGGTCAGTGGTGGCCATGTCACAGTGATGTCATGTCACAGTAGGCAGCAGATCAGTTATGGCCATGTCACAATGAGCAACATTCCACTGGTGGCCATGTCACTGTTGTGGCCAGTCACAGTGGGCAGCAGGTCATTGGTGGCCACGTCACTGTGGGGCTATGTGACAGTGGGCAGCATGTCAGTAGTGATCATGTTACTGTATGGGACATGTCACAGTGGGGAGCAGGTCAGTGGTGGCCACGTCACTGTGGGGCCATGTGACAGTGGGCAGCATGACAGTAGTGGTCAAGTTACTTTATGGGACATGTCGCAGTGGGGAGAAGGTTAGTGGTGGCCATGTCACAGTGAGCAACAGGTCACTGGTTGCCATGTCACTGTGGGGGGTATGTCACAGTGGGCAGCAGGTCAGTGGTGGCCATGTCAATATGGGGGCCATGTCACTATGGGGGCCATGTCACAGTGGGCAGCAGGTCAGTGCTGGCCATGTCACTATGGGGGCCATGTCACAGTGGGCAGCAGGTCAGTGGTAGCCATGTCACTATGGGGTCATGTCAGAGTGGGCAGCAGGTCAGTGGTGGCCATGTCACTGTGGGGACATGTGACAGTGGGCAGCAGGTCAGTGGTGGCCATGTCACTGTGGGGGCCATGTCACAGTGTTCAGCGGGTCAGTGGTGGCCATGTCACTGTGGGGGCCATTTCACAGTGGGCAGCGGGTCAGTGCAGGCCATGTCAGTGTGGGGGCCATGTCACCGTGGGCAGCAGGTCAGTGGTGGCCACGTCACTATGGGAGCCACGTCACAGTGGGAAGCAGGTCAGTGGTGGCCATGTCACTATGGGGGCCATGTCACAGTGGTCAGCGGGTCAGTGGTGGCCATGTCACTGTGGGGGCCATGTCACAGTGGGCAGCGGGTCACTGGTGGCCATGTCACCGTGGGGGCCATGTCACAGTGGTCAGCGGGTCAGAGGTGGCCATGTCACTGTGGGGGCCATGTCACAGGTGTCAGCGGGTCAGTGGTGGCCATGTCACTGTGAGGTCATGTCACAGTGGGCAGAAGGTCAGTGGTGGCCATGTCACTGTGAGGTCATGTCACAGTGGGCAGCAGGTCAGTGCTGGCCTTGTCACTGTGGGGGCCATGTCACAGTGGTCAGCGGTTCAGTGGTGGCCATGTCACTGTGGGGCCATGTCACACTGTGCAGCGGGTCAGTGCAGGCCATGTCAGTGTGGGGGCCATGTAACCGTGGGCAGCAGGGCAGAGGTGGCCACGTCACTATGGGGGCCACGTCACAGGTTGCAGCAGGTCAGTGGTGGCCATGTCACTGTGGGGGCCATGTCACAGTGGTCAGCGGGTCAGTGGTGGCCATGTCACTATGGGGGCCATGTCACAGTGGTCAGCGGGTCACTGGTGTCCATGTCACTGTGGGGGCCATGTCACAGTGGTCAGCGGTTCAGTGGTGGCCATGTCACTGTGAGGTCATGTCACAGTGGGCAGAAGGTCAGTGGTGGCCATGTCACAGTGAGCAGCAGGCCACTGGTTGCCATGTCACTGTGGGGGGTATGTCACAGTGGGTAGTAGATCAGTTGTGGCCATGTCACTATGGGGGCCATGTCACAGTGGGCAGCAGGTCAGTGGTGGCCATGTCACTATGGGGGCCATGTCACTGTGGGCAGCAGGTCAGTGGTGGCCATGTCACTATGGGGGCCATGTCACAGTGGGCAGCAGGTCAGTGGTGGCCATGTCACTGTGGGGGCCGTGTAACAGTGGGCAGCAGGTCAGTGGTGGCCATGTCACTGTGGGGGCCATGTCAGAGTTGTCAGCGGGTAAGTGGTGGCCATGTCACTGTGGGAGCCATGTCACAGTGGTAAGCGGGTCAGTGGTGGCCAAGTCACTATGGGGACCATGTCACAGTGGGCAGCAGGTCAGTGCTGGCCATGTCACTATGGGGGCCGTGTCACAGTGGGCAGCAGGTCAGTGGTGGCCTTGTCACTGTGGGGGCCATGTCACAGTGGTCAGCGGGTCAGTGGTGGCCATGTCACTGTGAGGTCATGTCACAATGTGCAGCAGGTCAGTGGTGGCCATGTCACAGGAGCAACAGGCCAATGGTTGCCATGTCACTGTGGGGGGTATGTCACAGTGGGCAGCAGGTCAGTTGTGGCCATGTCACTATGGGCGCCATGTCACAGTGGGCAGCAGGTCAGTGGTGGTCATTTCACTATGGGGGCCATGTCACAGTGGGCAGCAGGTCAGTGGTGGTCATGCCACTATGGGGGCCATGTCACAGTGGGCAGCAGGTCAGTGGTGGCCATGTCAATGTGGGGGTCATGTCACAGTGGTCAGCGGGTCAGTGGTGGCCACGTCACTATGAGGGCCACGTCACAGTGTGCAGCAGGTCAGAGGTGGCCATGTCACTGTGGGGGCCATGTCACAGTGGTCAGCGGGTCAGTGGTGGCCATGTCACTGTGGGGGCCATGTCACAGTGGTCAGCGGGTCACTGCTGGCCATGTCAATGTGGGGGCTATGTCACAGAGGTCAGCAGGTCAGTGGTGGCCATGTCACTGTGAGGTCATGTCACAGTGTGCACCAGGTCAGTGGTGGCCATGTCACAGTGAGCAACAGGCCACTGGTTGCCATGTCACTGTGGGGGGTATGTCACAGTGGGCAGCAGGTCAGTGGTGGCCATGTCAATATGGGGGCCATGTCACTATGGGGGCCATGTCACAGTGGTCAGCGGTTCAGTGGTGGCCATGTCACTGTGAGGTCATGTCACAGTGGGCAGAAGGTCAGTGGTGGCCATGTCACAGTGAGCAGCAGGCCACTGGTTGCCATGTCACTGTGGGGGGTATGTCACAGTGGGTAGTAGGTCAGTTGTGGCCATGTCACTATGGGGGCCATGTCACAGTGGTCAGCAGGTCAGTGGTGGCCATGTCACTATGGGGGCCATGTCACAGTGGGCAGCAGGTCAGTGGTGGCCATGTCACTATGGGGGCCATGTCACTGTGGGCAGCAGGTCAGTGGTGGCCATGTCACTATGGGGGCCATGTCACAGTGGGCAGCAGGTCAGTGGTGGCCATGTCACTGTGGGGGCCGTGTAACAGTGGGCAGCAGGTCAGTGGTGGCCATGTCACTGTGGGGGCCATGTCAGAGTTGTCAGCGGGTAAGTGGTGGCCATTTCACTGTGGGAGCCATGTCACAGTGGTAAGCGGGTCAGTGGTGGCCAAGTCACTATGGGGGCCATGTCACAGTGGGCAGCAGGTCAGTGGTGGCCATGTCACTGTGGGGGCCATGTCACAGTGGTCAACGGGTCAGTGGTGGCCTTGTCACTGTGGGGGCCATGTCACAGTGGTCAGCAGTTCAGTGGTGGCCATGTCACTATGGGGACCATGTCACAGTGGGCAGGAGGTCAGTGGTGGCCATGTCACTATGGGGGCCATGTCAGAGTGGGGAGCAGGTCAGTGGTGGCCATGTCACTGTGGGGACATCTGACAGTGGGCAGTATGACAGTAGTGGTCAAGTTACTTTATGGGACATGTCACAGTGGGGAGAAGGTTAGTGGTGGCCATGTCACAGTGAGCAACAGGCCACTGGTTGCCATGTCACTGTGGGGGGTATGTCACAGTGGGCAGCAGGTCAGTTGTGGCCATGTCACTGTGGAGGCCATGTCACAGTGGGCAGCAGGTCAGTGGTGGCCATGTCACTATGGGGGCCATGTCACAGAGGGCAGCAGGTCAGTGGTGGCCATGTCACTGTGGGGGCCATTTCACAGTGGTCAGCGGATCAGTGTTGGCCTTGTCACTGTGGGGGCCATGTCACAGTGGTCAGCGGGTCAGTGGTGGCCATGTCACAGGAGCAACAGGCCAATGGTTGCCATGTCACTGTGGGGGGTATGTCACAGTGGGCAGCAGGTCAGTGGTGGCCATGTCACTATGGGGGCCATGTCACAGTGGGCACCAGGTCAGTGGTGGTCATGCCACTATGGGGGACACGTCATAGTGGGCAGCAGGTCAGTGGTGGCCATGTCACTGTGGGGGCCATATCACAGTGGTCAGCGGGTCAGTGGTGGCCACGTCACTATGAGGGCCACGTCACAGTGTGCAGCATTTCAGTGGTGGCCATGTCACTGTGGGGGCCATGTCACAGTGGTCAGCGGGTCAGTGGTGGCCATGTCACTGTGGGGGCTATGTCACAGAGGGCAGCGTTTCAATGGTGGCCATGTCACTGTGGGGGCTATGTCACAGAGGTCAGCGGGTCAGTGGTGGCCATGTCACTGTGAGGTCATGTCACAGTGTGCACCAGGTCAGTGGTGGCCATGTCACAGTGAGCAACAGGCCACTGTTTGCCATGTCACTGTGGGGGGTGTGTCACAGTGGGCAGCAGGTCAGTGGTGGCCATGTCAATATGGGGGCCATGTCACTATGGGGGCCATGTCACAGTGGTCAGACGTTCAGTGGTGGCCATGTCACTGTGAGGTAATGTCACAGTGGGCAGCAGATCAGTTGTGGCCATGTCACAATGAGCAACAGTACACTGGTGGACATTTCACTGTGGTCGCCAGTCACAGTGTGCAGCAGGTCAGTGGTGGCCACGTCACTGTGGTTCCATGTGACAGTGGGCAGCATGACAGTAGTGGTCAAGTTACTGTATGGGACATGTCACAGTGGGGAGAAGGTCAGTGGTGGCCATGTCACTGTGAGGTCATGTCACAGTGTGCAGCAGGTCACTGGTGGCCATGTCACAGTGAGCAACAGGCCACTGGTTGCCATGTCACTGTGGGGGCCATGTAAGAGTGGGCAGCAGCTTTGTGGTGGCCATGTCACTATGGCGGCCATGTCACAGTGGGTAGTAGGTCAGTGGTGGCCATGTCACTATGGGGGCCATGTCACAGTGGGCAGCAGGTCAGTGGTAGCCATGTCACTATGGGGGCCATGTCACAGTGGGCAGCAGGTCAGTGGTGGCCATGTCACTGTGGGGGCCGTGTAACAGTGGGCAGCAGGTCAGTGGTGGCCATGTCACTGTGGGGGCCATGTAAGATTTGTCAGCGGGTCAGCGGTGGCCATGTCACTGTGGGGGCCATGTCAGAATGGTCAGCGGGTAAGTGGTGGCCATGTCACTGTGGGGGCCATGTCACAGTGTTAAGCATGTCACTGGTGGCCATGTCACTGTGAGGTCATGTCACAATGGGCAGCAGATCAGTTGTGGCCATGTCACAGTGAGGTCATGTCACAGTGTGCAGCAAGTCTGTGGTGGCCATGTCACAGTGAGCAACAGGCCACTGGTTGCCATGTGGTGGCCATGTCACTGTGAGGTCATGTCACAGTGGGCAGCAGGTCAGTTGTGGCCATGTCACTATGGGGGCCATGTCACTGTGGGCAGCAGGTCAGTGGTGGCCCTGTCACTATGGGGGCCATGTCACAGTGGTCAGCGGGTCAGTGGTGGCCATGTCACTGTGGGGGCCATGTCACAGTGGTCAGCGGGTGTGTGGTGGCCTTGTCACTGTGGGGGCAATTTCACAGTGGTCACCTGGTCAGTGGTGGCCATGTCACTGGGAGGTCATGTCAGAGTGGGCAGCAGATCAGTTGTGGCCATGTCACAATGAGCAACAGTCCACTGGTGGCTATGTCACTGTGGGGGGTATGTCACAGTGGGCAGCAGGTCAGTTGTGGCCATGTCACTATGGGGGCCATGTCACAGTGGGCAGCAGGTCAGTGGTGGTCATTTCACTATGGGGGCCATGTCACAGTGGGCAGCAGGTCAGTGGTGGTCATGCCATAATGGGGGCCATGTCACAGTGGGCAGCAGGTCAGTGGTGGCCATGTCACTGTGGGGGCCATGTCACAGTGGTCAGCGGGTGTAGTTGTGGCCACGTCACTATGAGGGCCACGTCACAGTGTGCAGCAGGTCAGTGGTGGCCATGTCACTGTGGGGGCCATGTCACAGTGGTCAGCGGGTCAGTGGTGGCCATGTCACTGTGGGGGCCATGTCACAGTGGTCAGCGGGTCACTGGTGGCCATGTCACTATGGGGGCTATGTCACAGTGGGCAGCAGGTCAGTGGTGGCCATGTCACTGTGAGGTCATGTCACAGTGTGCACCAGGTCAGTGGTGGCCATGTCACAGTGAGCAACAGTCCACTGGTGGCCATGTCACTGTGGGGGCCATGTCACAGTGGTCAGCGGGTCAGTGGTGGCCATGTCAGTATGGGGGCCATGTCACAGTGGGCAGCAGGTCAGTGGTGGCCATGTCACTATGGGGGCCATGTCACAGTGGGCAGCAGGTCAGTGGTGGCCATGTCACTATGGGGGCCATGTCACTGTGGGCAGCAGGTCAGTGGTGGCCATGTCACTATGGGGGCCATGTCACAGTGGGCAGCAGGTTGGTGGTGGCCATGTCACTGTGGGGTCCGTGTAACAGTGGGCAGCAGGTCAGTGGTGGCCATGTCACTGTGGGGGCCATGTCAGAGTTGTCAGCGGGTAAGTGGTGGCCATTTCACTGTGGGAGCCATGTCACAGTGGTAAGCGGGTTAGTGGTGGCCAAGTCACTATGGGGGCCATGTCACAGTGGGCAGCAGGTCAGTGGTGGCCATGTCACTGTGGGGGCCATGTCACAGTGGTCAACGGGTCAGTGGTGGCCTTGTCACTGTGGGGGCCATGTCACAGTGGGCAGCGGGTCAGTGGTGGCCATGTCACTGTGAGGTCATGTCACAATGGGCAGCAGATCAGTTGTGGCCATGTCACAATGAGCAACAGTCCACTGGTGGCCATGTCACTGTGGGGGGTATGTCACAGTGGTCAGCAGTTCAGTGGTGGCCATGTCACTATGGGGGCCATGTCACAGTGGGCAGGAGGTCAGTGGTGGCCATGTCACTATGGGGGCCATGTCAGAGTGGGGAGCAGGTCAGTGGTGGCCATGTCACTGTGGGGACATCTGACAGTGGGCAGCATGACAGTAGTGGTCAAGTTACTTTATGGGACATGTCACAGTGGGGAGAAGTTTAGTGGTGGCCATGTCACAGTGAGCAACAGGCCACTGGTTGCCATGTCACTGTGGGGGGTATGTCACAGTGGGCAGCAGGTCAGTTGTGGCCATGTCACTGTGGAGGCCATGTCACAGTGGGCAGCAGGTCAGTGGTGGCCATGTCACTATGGGGGCCATGTCACAGAGGGCAGAAGGTCAGTGGTGGCCATGTCACTGTGGGGGCCATTTCACAGTGGTCAGCGGATCAGTGTTGGCCTTGTCACTGTGGGGGCCATGTCACAGTGGTCAGCGGGTCAGTGGTGGCCATGTCACTGTTTGGTCATGTCACAATGTGCAGCAGGTCAGTGGTGGCCATGTCACAGGAGCAACAGGCCAATGGTTGCCATGTCACTGTGGGGGGTATGTCACAGTGGGCAGCAGGTCAGTGGTGGCCATGTCACTATGGGGGCCATGTCACAGTGGGCAGCAGGTCAGTGGTGGTCATGCCACTAAGGGGGACACGTCATAGTGGGCAGCAGGTCAGTGGTGGCCATGTCACTGTGGGGGCCATGTCACAGTGGTCAGCGGGTCAGTGGTGGCCACGTCACTATGAGGGCCACGTCACAGTGTGCAGCAGGTCAGTGGTGGCCATGTCACTGTGGGGGCCATGTCACAGTGGTCAGCGGGTCAGTGGTGGCCATGTCACTGTGGGGGCTATGTCACAGTGGGCAGCGTTTCAATGGTGGCCATGTCACTGTGGGGGCTATGTCACAGAGGTCAGCGGGTCAGTGGTGGCCATGTCACTGTGAGGTCATGTCACAGTGTGCACCAGGTCAGTGGTGGCCATGTCACAGTGAGCAACAGGCCACTGTTTGCCATGTCACTGTGGGGGGTGTGTCACAGTGGTCAGCAGGTCAGTGGTGGCCATCTCAATATGGGGGCCATGTCACTATGGGGGCCATGTCACAGTGGTCAGACGTTCAGTGGTGGCCATGTCACTGTGAGGTAATGTCACAGTGGGCAGCAGATCAGTTGTGGCCATGTCACAATGAGCAACAGTACACTGGTGGCCATTTCACTGTGGTGGCCAGTCACAGTGTGCAGCAGGTCAGTGGTGGCCACGTCACTGTGGTTCCATGTGACAGTGGGCAGCATGACAGTAGTGGTCAAGTTACTGTATGGGACATGTCACAGTGGGGAGAAGGTCAGTGGTGGCCATGTCACTGTGAGGTCATGTCACAGTGTGCAGCAGGTCACTGGTGGCCATGTCACAGTGAGGAACAGGCCACTGGTTGCCATGTCACTGTGGGGGCCATGTAAGAGTGGGCAGCAGCTTTGTGGTGGCCATGTCACTATGGCGGCCATGTCACAGTGGGTAGTAGGTCAGTGGTGGCCATGTCACTATGGGGGCCATGTCACAGTGGGCAGCAGGTCAGTGGTGGTCATTTCACTATGGGGGCCATGTCACAGTGGGCAGCAGGTCAGTGGTGGCCATGTCACTATGGGGGCCATGTCACAGTGGGCAGAAGGTCAGTGGTGGCCATGTCACTGTGGGGGCCGTGTAACAGTGGGCAGCAGGTCAGTGGTGGCCATGTCACTGTGGGGGCCATGTAAGATTTGTCAGCGGGTCAGCGGTGGCCATGTCACTGTGGGGGCCATGTCAGAATGGTCAGCGGGTAAGTGGTGGCCATGTCACTGTGGGGGCCATGTCACAGTGGTAAGCATGTCACTGGTGGCCATGTCACTGTGAGGTCATGTCACAATGGGCAGCAGATCAGTTGTGGCCATGTCACTGACAGGTCATGTCACAGTGTGCAGCAGGTCAGTGCTGGCCATGTCACTGTGAGCAACAGGCCACTGGTTGCCATGTGGTGGCCATGTCACTGTGAGGTCATGTCACAGTGGGCAGCAGGTCAGTTGTGGCCATGTCACTATGGGGGCCATGTCACAGTGGGCAGCAGGTCAGTGGTGGCCCTGTCACTATGGGGGCCATGTCACAGTGGTCAGCGGGTCAGTGGTGCCCATGTCACTGTGGGGGCCATGTCACAGTGGTCAGCGGGTGTGTGGTGGCCTTATCACTGTGGGGGCCATTTCACAATGGTCACCGGGTCAGTGGTGGCCATGTCACTGGGAGGTCATGTCAGAGTGGGCAGCAGATCAGTTGTGGCCATGTCACAATAAGCAACAGTCCACTGGTGGCTATGTCACTGTGGGGGGTATGTCACAGTGGGCAGCAGGTCAGTGGTGGCCATGTCACTATGGGGGCCATGTCACAGTGGTCAGCGGTTCAGTGGTGGCCATGTCACTGTGGGGGCTATGTCACCGTGGGTAGCAGGTCAGTGGTGGCCACGTCACTATGGGGGCCATGTCACAGTGGGCAGCAGGTCAGTGGTGGTCATTTCACTATGGGGGCCATGTCACAGTGGGCAGCAGATCAGTGGTGGTCATGCCATAGTGGGAGCCATGTCACAGTGGGCAGCAGGTCAGTGGTGGCCATGTCACTGTGGGGGCCATTTCACAGTGGTCAGCGGGTGTAGTTGTGGCCACGTCACTATGAGGGCCACGTCACAGTGTGCAGCAGGTCAGTGGTGGCCATGTCACTGTGGGGGCCATGTCACAGTGGTCAGCGGGTCAGTGGTGGCTATGTCACTGTGGGGGCCATGTCACAGTGGTCAGCGGGTCACTGGTGGCCATGTCACTATGGGGGCTATGTCACAGTGGGCAGCAGGTCAGTGGTGGCCATGTCACTGTGAGGTCATGTCACAGTGTGCACCAGGTCAGTGGTGGCCATGTCACAGTGAGCAACAGTCCACTGGTGGCCATGTCACTGTGGGGGGTATGTCACAGTGGGCAGCAGGTCAGTGGTGGCCATATCACTGTGGGGGCAATGTCACAGTGGTCAGCGGGTCAGTGGTGGCCATGTCACTGTGAGGTCATGTCACAGTGGGCAGCAGATCAGTTGTGGCCATGTCACAATGAGCAACAGTCCACTGGTGGCCATGTCACTGTGGAGGCCAGTCACAGTGGGCAGCAGGTCAGTGGTGGCCATGTCACTGTGGGGGCCATGTCACAGTGGTCAGCGGGTCAGTGGTGGCCTTGTCACTGTGGGGGCCATGTCACAGTGTTCAGCGGGTCAGTGGTGGCCATGTCACTGTGAGGTAATGTCACAGTGGGCAGCAGATCACTTGTGGCCATGTCACAATGAGCAACAGTCCACTGGTGGCCATGTCACTGTGGGGGGTATGTCACAGTGGGTAGCAGGTCAGTTGTGGCCACGTCACTATGGGGGCCATGTCACAGTGGGCAGCAGGTCAGTGGTGGCCATGTCACTATGGGGGCCATGTCGCAATGGGCAGCAGGTCAGTGGTGGCCATGTCACTATGGGGTGGCCATGTCACAGTGGGCAGCAGGTCACTGGTGGCCATGTCACTATGGGGGCCATGTCACTGTGGGCAGCAGGTCAGTGGTGGCCATGTGGTGGCCAAGTCACTCTGAGGTCATGTCACAGTGGGCAGCAGGTCAGTTGTGGCCATGTCACTATGGGGGCCATGTCACAGTGGGCAGCAGGTCAGTGGTGGCCCTGTCACTATGGGGGCCATGTCACAGTGGTCAGCGGGTCACTGGTGGCCATGTCACTGTGGGGGCCATGTCACAGTGGTCAGCGGGTGTGTGGTGGCCTTGTCACTGTGGGGGCCATTTCACAGTGGTCAGCGGGTCAGTGGTGGCCATGTCACTGGGAGGTCATGTCAGAGTGGGCAGCAGATCAGTTGTGGCCATGTCACAATGAGCAACAGTCCACTGGTGGCTATGTCACTGTGGGGGGTATGTCACAGTGGGCAGCAGGTCAGTGGTGGCCATGTCACTATGGGGGCCATGTCACAGTGGTCAGCGGGTCAGTGGTGGCCATGTCACTGTGAGGTCATGTCACAATGTGCAGCAGATCAGTCGTGGCCATGTCACAGGAGCAACAGGCCAATGGTTGCCATGTCACTGTGGGGGGTATGTCACAGTGGGCAGCAGGTCAGTTGTGGCCATGTCACTAAGGGGGCCATGTCACAGTGGGCAGCAGGTCAGTGGTGGTCATTTCACTATGGGGGCCATGTCACAGTGGGCAGCAGGTCAGTGGTGGCCATGTCACTATGGGGGCCATGTCACAGTGGGGAGCAGGTCAGTGGTGGCCATGTCACTGTGAGGTTATATCACAGTGGGCAACAGATCAGTTGTGACCATGTCACAATGAGAAACCATCCACTGGTGGCCATGTCACTGTGGTGGACAGTCATAGTGGGCAGCAGGTCAGTGGTGGCCATGTCACTATGGGGGCCATGCCACAGTGGGCAGCAGGTCAGTGGTGGCCATGTCACTATGGGGGCCATGTCACAGTGGGCAGCAGGTCAGTGGTGGCCCTGTCACTATGGGGGCCATGTCACAGTGGTCAGCGGGTCAGTGGTGGCCATTTCACTGTGGGGGCCATGTCACAGTGGTCAGCGGGTGTGTGGTGGCCTTGTCACTGTGGGGGCAATTTCACAGTGGTCACCTGGTCAGTGGTGGCCATGTCACTGGGAGGTCATGTCAGAGTGGGCAGCAGATCAGTTGTGGCCATGTCACAATGAGCAACAGTCCACTGGTGGCTATGTCACTGTGGGGGGTATGTCACAGTGGGCAGCAGGTCAGTTGTGGCCATGTCACTATGGGGGCCATGTCACAGTGGGCAGCAGGTCAGTGGTGGTCATTTCACTATGGGGGCCATGTCACAGTGGGCAGCAGGTCAGTGGTGGTCATGCCATAATGGGGGCCATGTCACAGTGGGCAGCAGGTCAGTGGTGGCCATGTCACTGTGGGGGCCATGTCACAGTGGTCAGCGGGTGTAGTTGTGGCCACGTCACTATGAGGGCCACGTCACAGTGTGCAGCAGGTCAGTGGTGGCCATGTCACTGTGGGGGCCATGTCACAGTGGTCAGCGGGTCAGTGGTGGCCATGTCACTGTGGGGGCCATGTCACAGTGGTCAGCGGGTCACTGGTGGCCATGTCACTATGGGGGCTATGTCACAGTGGGCAGCAGGTCAGTGGTGGCCATGTCACTGTGAGGTCATGTCACAGTGTGCACCAGGTCAGTGGTGGCCATGTCACAGTGAGCAACAGTCCACTGGTGGCCATGTCACTGTGGGGGCCATGTCACAGTGGTCAGCGGGTCAGTGGTGGCCATGTCAGTATGGGGGCCATGTCACAGTGGGCAGCAGGTCAGTGGTGGCCATGTCACTATGGGGGCCATGTCACAGTGGGCAGCAGGTCAGTGGTGGCCATGTCACAGTGAGCAACAGTCCACTGGTGGCCATGTCACTGTGGGGGGTATGTCACAGTGGGCAGCAGGTCAGTGGTGGCCATATCACTGTGGGGGCAATGTCACAGTGGTCAGCGGGTCAGTGGTGGCCATGTCACTGTGAGCTCATGTCACAGTGGGCAGCAGATCAGTTGTGGCCATGTCACAATGAGCAACAGTCCACTGGTGGCCATGTCACTGTGGAGGCCAGTCACAGTGGGCAGCAGGTCAGTGGTGGCCATGTCACTGTGGGGGCCATGTCACAGTGGTCAAAGGGTCAGTGGTGGCCTTGTCACTGTGGGGGCCATGTCACAGTGTTCAGCGGGTCAGTGGTGGCCATGTCACTGTGAGGTAATGTCACAGTGGGCAGCAGATCACTTGTGGCCATGTCACAATGAGCAACAGTCCACTGGTGGCCATGTCACTGTGGGGGGTATGTCACAGTGGGTAGCAGGTCAGTTGTGGCCACGTCACTATGGGGGCCATGTCACAGTGGGCAGCAGGTCAGTGGTGGCCATGTCACTATGGGGGCCATGTCGCAATGGGCAGCAGGTCAGTGGTGGCCATGTCACTATGGGGTGGCCATGTCACAGTGGGCAGCAGGTCACTGGTGGCCATGTCACTATGGGGGCCATGTCACTGTGGGCAGCAGGTCAGTGGTGGCCATGTGGTGGCCAAGTCACTCTGAGGTCATGTCACAGTGGGCAGCAGGTCAGTTGTGGCCATGTCACTATGGGGGCCATGTCACAGTGGGCAGCAGGTCAGTGGTGGCCCTGTCACTATGGGGGCCATGTCACAGTGGTCAGCGGGTCACTGGTGGCCATGTCACTGTGGGGGCCATGTCACAGTGGTCAGCGGGTGTGTGGTGGCCTTGTCACTGTGGGGGCCATTTCACAGTGGTCAGCGGGTCAGTGGTGGCCATGTCACTGGGAGGTCATGTCAGAGTGGGCAGCAGATCAGTTGTGGCCATGTCACAATGAGCAACAGTCCACTGGTGGCTATGTCACTGTGGGGGGTATGTCACAGTGGGCAGCAGGTCAGTGGTGGCCATGTCACTATGGGGGCCATGTCACAGTGGTCAGCGGGTCAGTGGTGGCCATGTCACTGTGAGGTCATGTCACAATGTGCAGCAGATCAGTCGTGGCCATGTCACAGGAGCAACAGGCCAATGGTTGCCATGTCACTGTGGGGGGTATGTCACAGTGGGCAGCAGGTCAGTTGTGGCCATGTCACTAAGGGGGCCATGTCACAGTGGGCAGCAGGTCAGTGGTGGTCATTTCACTATGGGGGCCATGTCACAGTGGGCAGCAGGTCAGTGGTGGCCATGTCACTATGGGGGCCATGTCACAGTGGGGAGCAGGTCAGTGGTGGCCATGTCACTGTGAGGTTATATCACAGTGGGCAACAGATCAGTTGTGACCATGTCACAATGAGAAACCATCCACTGGTGGCCATGTCACTGTGGTGGACAGTCATAGTGGGCAGCAGGTCAGTGGTGGCCATGTCACTATGGGGGCCATGCCACAGTGGGCAGCAGGTCAGTGGTGGCCATGTCACTATGGGGGCCATGTCACAGTGGGCAGCAGGTCAGTGGTGGCCCTGTCACTATGGGGGCCATGTCACAGTGGTCAGCGGGTCAGTGGTGGCCATTTCACTGTGGGGGCCATGTCACAGTGGTCAGCGGGTGTGTGGTGGCCTTGTCACTGTGGGGGCAATTTCACAGTGGTCACCTGGTCAGTGGTGGCCATGTCACTGGGAGGTCATGTCAGAGTGGGCAGCAGATCAGTTGTGGCCATGTCACAATGAGCAACAGTCCACTGGTGGCTATGTCACTGTGGGGGGTATGTCACAGTGGGCAGCAGGTCAGTTGTGGCCATGTCACTATGGGGGCCATGTCACAGTGGGCAGCAGGTCAGTGGTGGTCATTTCACTATGGGGGCCATGTCACAGTGGGCAGCAGGTCAGTGGTGGTCATGCCATAATGGGGGCCATGTCACAGTGGGCAGCAGGTCAGTGGTGGCCATGTCACTGTGGGGGCCATGTCACAGTGGTCAGCGGGTGTAGTTGTGGCCACGTCACTATGAGGGCCACGTCACAGTGTGCAGCAGGTCAGTGGTGGCCATGTCACTGTGGGGGCCATGTCACAGTGGTCAGCGGGTCAGTGGTGGCCATGTCACTGTGGGGGCCATGTCACAGTGGTCAGCGGGTCACTGGTGGCCATGTCACTATGGGGGCTATGTCACAGTGGGCAGCAGGTCAGTGGTGGCCATGTCACTGTGAGGTCATGTCACAGTGTGCACCAGGTCAGTGGTGGCCATGTCACAGTGAGCAACAGTCCACTGGTGGCCATGTCACTGTGGGGGCCATGTCACAGTGGTCAGCGGGTCAGTGGTGGCCATGTCAGTATGGGGGCCATGTCACAGTGGGCAGCAGGTCAGTGGTGGCCATGTCACTATGGGGGCCATGTCACAGTGGGCAGCAGGTCAGTGGTGGCCATGTCACTATGGGGGCCATGTCACTGTGGGCAGCAGGTCAGTGGTGGCCATGTCACTATGGGGGCCATGTCACAGTGGGCAGCAGGTTGGTGGTGGCCATGTCACTGTGGGGGCCGTGTAACAGTGGGCAGCAGGTCAGTGGTGGCCATGTCACAATGAGCAACAGTACACTGGTGGCCATTTCACTGTGGTGGCCAGTCACAGTGTGCAGCAGGTCAGTGGTGGCCACGTCACTGTGGGGCCATGTGACAGTGGGCAGCATGACAGTAGTGGTCAAGTTACTGTATGGGACATGTCACAGTGGGGAGAAGGTCAGTGGTGGCCATGTCACTGTGAGGTCATGTCACAGTGTGCTGCAGGTCAGTGGTGGCCATGTCACAGTGAGCAACAGGCCACTGGTTGCCATGTCACTGTGGGGGCCATGTAAGAGTGGGCAGCAGCTTTGTGGTGGCCATGTCACTATGGCGGCCATGTCACAGTGGGTAGTAGGTCAGTGGTGGCCATGTCACTATGGGGGCCATGTCACAGTGGGCAGCAGGTCAGTGGTGGTCATTTCACTATGGGGGCCATGTCACAGTGGGCAGCAGGTCAGTGGTGGCCATGTCACTATGGGGGCCATGTCACAGTGGGCAGAAGGTCAGTGGTGGCCATGTCACTGTGGGGGCCGTGTAACAGTGGGCAGCAGGTCAGTGGTGGCCATGTCACTGTGGGGGCCATGTAAGATTTGTCAGCGGGTCAGCGGTGGCCATGTCACTGTGGGGGCCATGTCAGAATGGTCAGCGGGTAAGTGGTGGCCATGTCACTGTGGGGGCCATGTCACAGTGGTAAGCATGTCACTGGTGGCCATGTCACTGTGAGGTCATGTCACAATGGGCAGCAGATCAGTTGTGGCCATGTCACTGAGAGGTCATGTCACAGTGTGCAGCAGGTCAGTGCTGGCCATGTCACTGTGAGCAACAGGCCACTGGTTGCCATGTGGTGGCCATGTCACTGTGAGGTCATGTCACAGTGGGCAGCAGGTCAGTTGTGGCCATGTCACTATGGGGGCCATGTCACAGTGGGCAGCAGGTCAGTGGTGGCCCTGTCACTATGGGGGCCATGTCACAGTGGTCAGCGGGTCAGTGGTGCCCATGTCACTGTGGGGGCCATGTCACAGTGGTCACGGGTGTGTGGTGGCCTTGTCACTGTGGGGGCCATTTCACAATGGTCACCGGGTCAGTGGTGGCCATGTCACTGGGAGGTCATGTCAGAGTGGGCAGCAGATCAGTTGTGGCCATGTCACAATGAGCAACAGTCCACTGGTGGCTATGTCACTGTGGGGGGTATGTCACAGTGGGCAGCAGGTCAGTGGTGGCCATGTCACTATGGGGGCCATGTCACAGTGGTCAGCGGTTCAGTGGTGGCCATGTCACTGTGAGGTCATGTCACAATGTGCAGCAGATCAGTGGTGGCCATGTCACAGGAGCAACAGGCCAATGGTTGCCATGTCACTGTGGGGGGTATGTCACAGTGGGCAGCAGGTCAGTTGTGGCCATGTCACTATGGGGGCCATGTCACAGTGGGCAGCAGGTCAGTGGTGGTCATTTCACTATGGGGGCCATGTCACAGTGGGCAGCAGGTCAGTGGTGGTCATGCCATAATGGGAGCCATGTCACAGTGGGCAGCAGGTCAGTGGTGGCCATGTCACTGTGGGGGCCATTTCACAGTGGTCAGCGGGTGTAGTTGTGGCCACGTCACTATGAGGGCCACGTCACAGTGTGCAGCAGGTCAGTGGTGGCCATGTCACTGTGGGGGCCATGTCACAGTGGTCAGCGGGTCAGTGGTGGCTATGTCACTGTGGGGGCCATGTCACAGTGGTCAGCGGGTCACTGGTGGCCATGTCACTATGGGGGCTATGTCACAGTGGGCAGCAGGTCAGTGGTGGCCATGTCACTGTGAGGTCATGTCACAGTGTGCACCAGGTCAGTGGTGGCTATGTCACTGTGGGGGGTATGTCACAGTGGGTAGCAGGTCAGTTGTGGCCACGTCACTATGGGGGCCATGTCACAGTGGCCAGCAGGTCAGTGGTGGCCATGTCACTATGGGGGCCATGTCACAATGGGCAGCAGGTCAGTGGTGGCCATGTCACTATGGGGTGGCCATGTCACAGTGGGCAGCAGGTCAGTGGTGGCCATGTCACTATGGGGGCCATGTCACTGTGGGCAGCGGGTCAGTGGTGGCCATGTGGTGGCCAAGTCACTCTGAGGTCATGTCACAGTGGGCAGCAGGTCAGTTGTGGCCATGTCACTATGGGGGCCATGTCACAGTGGGCAGCAGGTCAGTGGTGGCCCTGTCACTATGGGGGCCATGTCACAGTGGTCAGCGGGTCACTGGTGGCCATGTCACTGTGGGGGCCATGTCACAGTGGTCAGCGGGTGTGTGGTGGCCTTGTCACTGTGGGGGCCATTTCACAGTGGTCAGCGGGTCAGTGGTGGCCATGTCACTGGGAGGTCATGTCAGAGTGGGCAGCAGATCAGTTGTGGCCATGTCACAATGAGCAACAGTCCACTGGTGCCTATGTCACTGTGGGGGGTATGTCACAGTGGGCAGCAGGTCAGTGGTGGCCATGTCACTATGGGGGCCATGTCACAGTGGTCAGCGGGTCAGTGGTGGCCATGTCACTGTGAGGTCATGTCACAATGTGCAGCAGATCAGTCGTGGCCATGTCACAGGAGCAACAGGCCAATGGTTGCCATGTCACTGTGGGGGGTATGTCACAGTGGGCAGCAGGTCAGTTGTGGCCATGTCACTAAGGGGGCCATGTCACAGTGGGCAGCAGGTCAGTGGTGGTCATTTCACTATGGGGGCCATGTCACAGTGGGCAGCAGGTCAGTGGTGGCCATGTCACTATGGGGGCCATGTCACAGTGGGGAGCAGGTCAGTGGTGGCCATGTCACTGTGAGGTTATATCACAGTGGGCAACAGATCAGTTGTGGCCATGTCACAATGAGAAACCATCCACTGGTGGCCATGTCACTGTGGTGGCCAGTCACAGTGGGCAGCAGGTCAGTGGTGGCCATGTCACTATGGGGGCCATGCCACAGTGGGCAGCAGGTCAGTGGTGGCCATGTCACTATGGGGGCCATGCCACAGTGGGCAGCAGGTCAGTGGTGGCCATGTCACTGTGGGGGCCATGTCACAGTGGGCAGCAGGTCAGTGGTGGCCATGTCACTATGGGGGCCATGCCACAGTGGGCAGCAGGTCAGTGGTGGCCATGTCACTGTGGGGGCCATGTCACAGTGGTCAAAGGGTCAGTGGTGGCCTTGTCACTGTGGGGGCCATGTCACAGTGGTCAGCGGGTCAGTGGTGGCCATGTCACTGTGAGGTCATGTCACAATGGGCAGCAGATCACTTGTGGCCATGTCACAATGAGCAACAGTCCACTGGTGGCCATGTCACTGTGGGGGGTATGTCACAGTGGTCAGCAGGTCAGTGGTGGCCATGACACTATGGGGGCCATGTCACAGTGGGCAGGAGGTCAGTGGTGGCCATGTCACTATGGGGGCCATGTCAGAGTGGGGAGCAGGTCAGTGGTGGCCATGTCACTGTGGGGACATCTGACAGTGGGCAGCATGACAGTAGTGGTCAAGTTACTTTATGGGACATGTCACAGTGGGGAGAAGGTTAGTGGTGGCCATGTCACAGTGAGCAACAGGCCATTGGTTGCCATGTCACTGTGGGGGGTATGTCGCAGTGGGCAGCAGGTCAGTTGTTGCCATGTCACTGTGGAGGCCATGTCACAGTGGGCAGCAGGTCAGTGGTGGCCATGTCACTATGGGGGCCATGTCACAGTGGGGAGCAGGTCAGTGGTGGCCATGTCACTGTGGGGGCCATTTCACAGTGGTCAGCGGATCAGTGTTGGCCTTGTCACTGTGGGGGCCATGTCACAGTGGTCAGCGGGTCAGTGGTGGCCATGTCACTGTGAGGTCATGTCACAGTGGTCAGCGGGTCAGTGGTGGCCATGTCACTATGGGGGCCATGTCACAGTGGTCAGCGGGTCAGTGGTGGTCATGTCACTGTGAGGTCATGTCACAATGTGCAGCAGATCAGTCGTGGCCATGTCACAGGAGCAACAGGCCAATGGTTGCCATGTCACTGTGGGGGGTATGTCACAGTGGGCAGCAGGTCAGTTGTGGCCATGTCACTAAGGGGGCCATGTCACAGTGGGCAGCAGGTCAGTGGTGGTCATTTCACTATGGGGGCCATGTCACAGTGGGCAGCAGGTCAGTGGTGGCCATGTCACTATGGGGGCCATGTCACAGTGGGGAGCAGGTCAGTGGTGGCCATGTCACTGTGAGGTTATATCACAGTGGGCAACAGATCAGTTGTGGCCATGTCACAATGAGAAACCATCCACTGGTGGCCATGTCACTGTGGTGGACAGTCATAGTGGGCAGCAGGTCAGTGGTGGCCATGTCACTATGGGGGCCATGCCACAGTGGGCAGCAGGTCAGTGGTGGCCATGTCACTATGGGGGCCATGTCACAGTGGGCAGCAGGTCAGTGGTGGCCCTGTCACTATGGGGGCCATGTCACAGTGGTCAGCGGGTCAGTGGTGGCCATTTCACTGTGGGGGCCATGTCACAGTGGTCAGCGGGTGTGTGGTGGCCTTGTCACTGTGGGGGCAATTTCACAGTGGTCACCTGGTCAGTGGTGGCCATGTCACTGGGAGGTCATGTCAGAGTGGGCAGCAGATCAGTTGTGGCCATGTCACAATGAGCAACAGTCCACTGGTGGCTATGTCACTGTGGGGGGTATGTCACAGTGGGCAGCAGGTCAGTTGTGGCCATGTCACTATGGGGGCCATGTCACAGTGGGCAGCAGGTCAGTGGTGGTCATTTCACAATGGGGGCCATGTCACAGTGGGCAGCAGGTCAGTGGTGGTCATGCCATAATGGGGGCCATGTCACAGTGGGCAGCAGGTCAGTGGTGGCCATGTCACTGTGGGGGCCATGTCACAGTGGTCAGCGGGTGTAGTTGTGGCCACGTCACTATGAGGGCCACGTCACAGTGTGCAGCAGGTCAGTGGTGGCCATGTCACTGTGGGGGCCATGTCACAGTGTTCAGCGGGTCAGTGGTGGCCATGTCACTGTGGGGGCCATGTCACAGTGGTCAGCGGGTCACTGGTGGCCATGTCACTATGGGGGCTATGTCACAGTGGGCAGCAGGTCAGTGGTGGCCATGTCACTGTGAGGTCATGTCACAGTGTGCACCAGGTCAGTGGTGGCCATGTCACAGTGAGCAACAGTCCACTGGTGGCCATGTCACTGTGGGGGCCATGTCACAGTGGTCAGCGGGTCAGTGGTGGCCATGTCAGTATGGGGGCCATGTCACAGTGGGCAGCAGGTCAGTGGTGGCCATGTCACTATGGGGGCCATGTCACAGTGGGCAGCAGGTCAGTGGTGGCCATGTCACTATGGGGGCCATGTCACTGTGGGCAGCAGGTCAGTGGTGGCCATGTCACTATGGGGGCCATGTCACAGTGGGCAGCAGGTTGGTGGTGGCCATGTCACTGTGGGGGCCGTGTAACAGTGGGCAGCAGGTCAGTGGTGGCCATGTCACAATGAGCAACAGTACACTGGTGGCCATTTCACTGTGGTGGCCAGTCACAGTGTGCAGCAGGTCAGTGGTGGCCACGTCACTGTGGGGCCATGTGACAGTGGGCAGCATGACAGTAGTGGTCAAGTTACTGTATGGGACATGTCACAGTGGGGAGAAGGTCAGTGGTGGCCATGTCACTGTGAGGTCATGTCACAGTGTGCTGCAGGTCAGTGGTGGCCATGTCACAGTGAGCAACAGGCCACTGGTTGCCATGTCACTGTGGGGGCCATGTAAGAGTGGGCAGCAGCTTTGTGGTGGCCATGTCACTATGGCGGCCATGTCACAGTGGGTAGTAGGTCAGTGGTGGCCATGTCACTATGGGGGCCATGTCACAGTGGGCAGCAGGTCAGTGGTGGTCATTTCACTATGGGGGCCATGTCACAGTGGGCAGCAGGTCAGTGGTGGCCATGTCACTATGGGGGCCATGTCACAGTGGGCAGCAGGTCAGTGGTGGCCATGTCACTGTGGGGGCCGTGTAACAGTGGGCAGCAGGTCAGTGGTGGCCATGTCACTGTGGGGGCCATGTAAGATTTGTCAGCGGGTCAGCGGTGGCCATGTCACTGTGGGGGCCATGTCAGAATGGTCAGCGGGTAAGTGGTGGCCATGTCACTGTGGGGGCCATGTCACAGTGGTAAGCATGTCACTGGTGGCCATGTCACTGTGAGGTCATGTCACAATGGGCAGCAGATCAGTTGTGGCCATGTCACTGAGAGGTCATGTCACAGTGTGCAGCAGGTCAGTGCTGGCCATGTCACTGTGAGCAACAGGCCACTGGTTGCCATGTGGTGGCCATGTCACTGTGAGGTCATGTCACAGTGGGCAGCAGGTCAGTTGTGGCCATGTCACTATGGGGGCCATGTCACAGTGGGCAGCAGGTCAGTGGTGGCCCTGTCACTATGGGGGCCATGTCACAGTGGTCAGCGGGTCAGTGGTGCCCATGTCACTGTGGGGGCCATGTCACAGTGGTCAGCGGGTGTGTGGTGGCCTTGTCACTGTGGGGGCCATTTCACAATGGTCACCGGGTCAGTGGTGGCCATGTCACTGGGAGGTCATGTCAGAGTGGGCAGCAGATCAGTTGTGGCCATGTCACAATGAGCAACAGTCCACTGGTGGCTATGTCACTGTGGGGGGTATGTCACAGTGGGCAGCAGGTCAGTGGTGGCCATGTCACTATGGGGGCCATGTCACAGTGGTCAGCGGTTCAGTGGTGGCCATGTCACTGTGAGGTCATGTCACAATGTGCAGCAGAACAGTGGTGGCCATGTCACAGGAGCAACAGGCCAATGGTTGCCATGTCACTGTGGGGGGTATGTTACAGTGGGCAGCAGGTCAGTTGTGGCCATGTCACTATGGGGGCCATGTCACAGTGGGCAGCAGGTCAGTGGTGGTCATTTCACTATGGGGGCCATGTCACAGTGGGCAGCAGGTCAGTGGTGGTCATGCCATAATGGGAGCCATGTCACAGTGGGCAGCAGGTCAGTGGTGGCCATGTCACTGTGGGGGCCATTTCACAGTGGTCAGCGGGTGTAGTTGTGGCCACGTCACTATGAGGGCCACGTCACAGTGTGCAGCAGGTCAGTGGTGGCCATGTCACTGTGGGGGCCATGTCACAGTGGTCAGCGGGTCAGTGGTGGCTATGTCACTGTGGGGGCCATGTCACAGTGGTCAGCGGGTCACTGGTGGCCATGTCACTATGGGGGCTATGTCACAGTGGGCAGCAGGTCAGTGGTGGCCATGTCACTGTGAGGTCATGTCACAGTGTGCACCAGGTCAGTGGTGGCCATATCACAGTGAGCAACAGTCCACTGGTGGCCATGTCACTGTGGGGGGTATGTCACAGTGGGCAGCAGGTCAGTGGTGGCCATATCACTGTGGGGGCAATGTCACAGTGGTCAGCGGGTCAGTGGTGGCCATGTCACTGTGAGGTCATATCACAGTGGGCAGCAGATCAGTTGTGGCCATGTCACAATGAGCAACAGTCCACTGGTGGCCATGTCACTGTGGAGGCCAGTCACAGTGGGCAGCAGGTCAGTGGTGGCCATGTCACTGTGGGGGCCATGTCACAGTGGGCAGCGGGTCAGTGGTGGCCTTGTCACTGTGGGGGCCATGTCACAGTGTTCAGCGGGTCAGTGGTGGCCATGTCACTGTGAGGTAATGTCACAGTGGGCAGCAGATCACTTGTGGCCATGTCACAATGAGCAACAGTCCACTGGTGGCCATGTCACTGTGGGGGGTATGTCACAGTGGGTAGCAGGTCAGTTGTGGCCACGTCACTATGGGGGCCATGTCACAGTGGGCAGCAGGTCAGTGGTGGCCATGTCACTATGGGGGCCATGTCACAATGGGCAGCAGGTCAGTGGTGGCCATGTCACTATGGGGTGGCCATGTCACAGTGGGCAGCAGGTCAGTGGTGGCCATGTCACTATGGGGGCCATGTCACTGTGGGCAGCAGGTCAGTGGTGGCCATGTGGTGGCCAAGTCACTCTGAGGTCATGTCACAGTGGGCAGCAGGTCAGTTGTGGCCATGTCACTATGGGGGCCATGTCACAGTGGGCAGCAGGTCAGTGGTGGCCCTGTCACTATGGGGGCCATGTCACAGTGGTCAGCGGGTCACTGGTGGCCATGTCACTGTGGGGGCCATGTCACAGTGGTCAGCGGGTGTGTGGTGGCCTTGTCACTGTGGGGGCCATTTCACAGTGGTCAGCGGGTCAGTGGTGGCCATGTCACTGGGAGGTCATGTCAGAGTGGGCAGCAGATCAGTTGTGGCCATGTCACAATGAGCAACAGTCCACTGGTGGCTATGTCACTGTGGGGGGTATGTCACAGTGGGCAGCAGGTCAGTGGTGGCCATGTCACTATGGGGGCCATGTCACAGTGGTCAGCGGGTCAGTGGTGGCCATGTCACTGTGAGGTCATGTCACAATGTGCAGCAGATCAGTCGTGGCCATGTCACAGGAGCAACAGGCCAATGGTTGCCATGTCACTGTGGGGGGTATGTCACAGTGGGCAGCAGGTCAGTTGTGGCCATGTCACTAAGGGGGCCATGTCACAGTGGGCAGCAGGTCAGTGGTGGTCATTTCACTATGGGGGCCATGTCACAGTGGGCAGCAGGTCAGTGGTGGCCATGTCACTATGGGGGCCATGTCACAGTGGGGAGCAGGTCAGTGGTGGCCATGTCACTGTGAGGTTATATCACAGTGGGCAACAGATCAGTTGTGGCCATGTCACAATGAGAAACCATCCACTGGTGGCCATGTCACTGTGGTGGCCAGTCACAGTGGGCAGCAGGTCAGTGGTGGCCATGTCACTATGGGGGCCATGCCACAGTGGGCAGCAGGTCAGTGGTGGCCATGTCACTATGGGGGCCATGCCACAGTGGGCAGCAGGTCAGTGGTGGCCATGTCACTGTGGGGGCCATGTCACAGTGGGCAGCAGGTCAGTGGTGGCCATGTCACTATGGGGGCCATGCCACAGTGGGCAGCAGGTCAGTGGTGGCCATGTCACTGTGGGGGCCATGTCACAGTGGTCAAAGGGTCAGTGGTGGCCTTGTCACTGTGGGGGCCATGTCACAGTGGTCAGCGGGTCAGTGGTGGCCATGTCACTGTGAGGTCATGTCACAATGGGCAGCAGATCACTTGTGGCCATGTCACAATGAGCAACAGTCCACTGGTGGCCATGTCACTGTGGGGGGTATGTCACAGTGGTCAGCAGGTCAGTGGTGGCCATGACACTATGGGGGCCATGTCACAGTGGGCAGGAGGTCAGTGGTGGCCATGTCACTATGGGGGCCATGTCAGAGTGGGGAGCAGGTCAGTGGTGGCCATGTCACTGTGGGGACATCTGACAGTGGGCAGCATGACAGTAGTGGTCAAGTTACTTTATGGGACATGTCACAGTGGGGAGAAGGTTAGTGGTGGCCATGTCACAGTGAGCAACAGGCCATTGGTTGCCATGTCACTGTGGGGGGTATGTCGCAGTGGGCAGCAGGTCAGTTGTTGCCATGTCACTGTGGAGGCCATGTCACAGTGGGCAGCAGGTCAGTGGTGGCCATGTCACTATGGGGGCCATGTCACAGTGGGGAGCAGGTCAGTGGTGGCCATGTCACTGTGGGGGCCATTTCACAGTGGTCAGCGGATCAGTGTTGGCCTTGTCACTGTGGGGGCCATGTCACAGTGGTCAGCGGGTCAGTGGTGGCCATGTCACTGTGAGGTCATGTCACAATGTGCAGCAGGTCAGTGGTGGCCATGTCACAGGAGCAACAGGCCAATGGTTGCCATGTCACTGTGGGGGGTATGTCACAGTGGGTAGAAGGTCAATTGTGGCCATGTCACTATGGGGGCCATGTCATAGTGGGCAGCAGGTCAGTGGTGGCCATGTCACTGTGGGGGCCATGTCACAGTGGTCAGCGGGTCAGTGGTGGCCACGTCACTATGAGGGCCACGTCACAGTGTGCAGCAGGTCAGTGGTGGCCATGTCACTGTGGGGGCCATGTCACAGTGGTCAGCGGGTCATTTGTGGCCATGTCACTGTGGGGGCTATGTCACAGTGGGCAGCGTTTCAATGGTGGCCATGTCACTGTGAGGTCATGTCACAGTGTGCACCAGGTCAGTGGTGGCCATGTCACAGTGAGCAACAGGCCACTGTTTGCCATGTCACTGTGGGGGGTGTGTCACAGTGGGCAGCAGGTCAGTGGTCGCCATGTCAATATGGGGGCCATGTCACTATGGGGGCCATGTCACAGTGGTCAGACGTTCAGTGGTGGCCATGTCACTGTGAGGTAATGTCACAGTGGGCAGCAGATCAGTTGTGGCCATGTCACAATGAGCAACAGTACACTGGTGGCCATTTCACTGTGGTGGCCAATCACAGTGGGCAGCAGGTCAGTGGTGGCCACGTCACTGTGGGACCATGTGACAGTGGGTAGCATGACAGTAGTGGTCAAGTTACTGTATGGGACATGTCACAGTGGGGAGAAGGTCAGTGGTGGCCATGTCACTGTGAGGTAATGTCACAGTGTGCAGCAGGTCAATGGTGGCCATGTCACAGTGAGCAACAGGCCACTGGTTGCCATGTCACTGTGGGGGCCATGTAAGAGTGGGCAGCAGCTTTGTGGTGGCCATGTCACTATGGGGGCCATGTCACAGTGGGTAGTAGGTCAGTGGTGGCCATGTCACTATGGGGGCCATGTCACAGTGGGCAGCAGGTCAGTGGTGGTCATTTCACTATGGGGGCCATGTCACAGTGGGCAGCAGGTCAGTGGTGGCCATGTCACTATGGGGGCCATGTCACAGTGGGCAGCAGGTCAGTGGTGGCCATGTCACTGTGGGGGCCGTGTAACAGTGGGCAGCAGGTCAGTGGTGGCCATGTCACTGTGGGGGCCATGTAAGATTTGTCAGCGGGTCAGCGGTGGCCATGTCACTGTGGGGGCCATGTCAGAATGGTCAGCGGGTAAGTGGTGGCCATGTCACTGTGGGGGCCATGTCACAGTGGTAAGCATGTCACTGGTGGCCATGTCACTGTGAGGTCATGTCACAATGGGCAGCAGATCAGTTGTGGCCATGTCACTGGGAGGTCATGTCAGAGTGGGCAGCAGATCAGTTGTGGCCATGTCACAATAAGCAACAGTCCACTGGTGTCTATGTCACTGTGGGGGGTATGTCACAGTGGGTAGCAGGTCAGTGGTGGCCATGTCACTATGGGGCCCATGTCACAGTTGTCAGCAGGTCAGTGGTGGCCGTGTAACTATGGGTTCCATGTCACAGTGGGCAGCAGGTCAGTGGTGGCCATGTCACTGTGGTGGCCACTCACAGTGGGCACCAAGTCAGTGGTGGCCACGTCACAGTGGGGCCATGTGAGAGTGGGCAGCATGTCAGTAGTGATCATGTTACTGTATTGGACATGTCACAGTGGGGAGCAGGTCAGTGGTGGCCATGTCACAGTGAGGTCATGTCACAGTGTGCAGCAGGTCAGTGGTGGCCATGTCACAGTGAGCAACAGGCCACTGGTTGCCATGTCACTGTGGGGGCCATGTCACAGTGGGCAGCAGCTTCGTGGTGGCCATGTCACTATGGGGGCCATGTCACAGTGGTCAGCGGGTCAGTGGTGGCGATGTCACTGTGAGGTCATGTCAAAATGTGCAGCAGGTCAGTGGTGGCCATGTCACAGGAGCAACAGGCCAATGGTTGCCATGTCACTGTGGGGGGTTATGTCAGAGTGGACAGCAGGTGAGATGTGGCCATGTCACTATGGGGGCTATGTCACAGTGGGCAGCAGGTCAGTGGTGGCCATGTCACTATGGGGGCCATGTCACAGTGGGCAGCAGGTCAGTGGTGGCCATGTCACTATGGGGGCCATGTCACAGTGGGCAGCAGGTCAGTGGTGGCCCTGTCACTATGGGGGCCATGTCACAGTGGTCAGCGGGTCAGTGGTGGCCATGTCACTGTGGGGGCCATGTCACAGTGGTCAGCGGGTGTGTGGTGGCCTTGTCACTGTGGGGGCCATTTCACAGTGGTCACCGGGTCAGTGGTGGCCATGTCACTGGGAGGTCATGTCAGAGTGGGCAGCAGATCAGTTGTGGCCATGTCACAATGAGCAACAGTCCACTGGTGGCTATGTCACTGTGGGGGGTATGTCACAGTGGGCAGCAGGTCAGTGGTGGCCATGTCACTATGGGGGCCATGTCACAGTGGTCAGCGGTTCAGTGGTGGCCCTGTCACTGTGAGGTCATGTCACAATGTGCAGCAGATCAGTGGTGGCCATGTCACAGGAGCAACAGGCCAATGGTTGCCATGTCACTGTGGGGGGTATGTCACAGTGGGCAGCAGGTCAGTTGTGGCCATGTCACTATGGGGGCCATGTCACAGTGGGCAGCAGGTCAGTGGTGGTCATTTCACTATGGGGGCCATGTCACAGTGGGCAGCAGGTCAGTGGTGGTCATGCCATAATGGGAGCCATGTCACAGTGGGCAGCAGGTCAGTGGTGGCCATGTCACTGTGGGGGCCATTTCACAGTGGTCAGCGGGTGTAGTTGTGGCCACGTCACTATGAGGGCCACGTCACAGTGTGCAGCATGTCAGTGGTGGCCATGTCACTGTGGGGGCCATGTCACAGTGGTCAGCGGGTCAGTGGTGGCCATGTCACTGTGGGGGCCATGTCACAGTGGTCAGCGGGTCACTGGTGGCCATGTCACTATGGGGGCTATGTCACAGTGGGCAGCAGGTCAGTGGTGGCCATGTCACTGTGAGGTCATGTCACAGTGTGCACCAGGTCAGTGGTGGCCATGTCACAGTGAGCAACAGTCCACTGGTGGCCATGTCACTGTGGGGGGTATGTCACAGTGGGCAGCAGGTCAGTGGTGGCCATATCACTGTGGGGGCAATGTCACAGTGGTCAGCGGGTCAGTGGTGGCCATGTCACTGTGAGGTCATGTCACAGTGGGCAGCAGATCAGTTGTGGCCATGTCACAATGAGCAACAGTCCACTGGTGGCCATGTCACTGTGGTGGCCAGTCACAGTGGGCAGCATGTCAGTGGTGGCCATGTCACTGTGGGGGACATGTCACAGTGGTCAGCGGGTCAGTGGTGGCCTTGTCACTGTGGGGGCCATGTCACAGTGTTCAGCGGGTCAGTGGTGGCCATGTCACTGTGAGGTAATGTCACAGTGGGCAGCAGATCAGTTGTGGCCATGTCACAATGAGCAACAGTCCACTGGTGGCCATGTCACTGTGGGGGGTATGTCACAGTGGGTAGCAGGTCAGTTGTGGCCACGTCACTATGGGGGCCATGTCACAGTGGGCAGCAGGTCAGTGGTGGCCATGTCACTATGGGGGCCATGTCACAATGGGCAGCAGGTCAGTGGTGGCCATGTCACTATGGGGTGGCCATGTCACAGTGGGCAGCAGGTCACTGGTGGCCATGTCACTATGGGGGCCATGTCACTGTGGGCAGCAGGTCAGTGGTGCCATGTGGTGGCCAAGTCACTCTGAGGTCATGTCACAGTGGGCAGCAGGTCAGTTGTGGCCATGTCACTATGGGGGCCATGTCACAGTGGGCAGCAGGTCAGTGGTGGCCCTGTCACTATGGGGGCCATGTCACAGTGGTCAGCGGGTCACTGGTGGCCATGTCACTGTGGGGGCCATGTCACAGTGGTCAGCGGGTGTGTGGTGGCCTTGTCACTGTGGGGGCCATTTCACAGTGGTCAGCGGGTCAGTGGTGACCATGTCACTGGGAGGTCATGTCAGAGTGGGCAGCAGATCAGTTGTGGCCATGTCACAATGAGCAACAGTCCACTGGTGGCTATGTCACTGTGGGGGGTATGTCACAGTGGGCAGCAGGTCAGTGGTGGCCATGTCACTATGGGGGCCATGTCACAGTGGTCAGCGGGTCAGTGGTGGCCATGTCACTGTGGGGGCCATGTCACAGTGGTCAGCGGGTCAGTGGTGGCCTTGTCACTGTGGGGGCCATGTCACAGTGTTCAGCGGGTCAGTGGTGGCCATGTCACTGTGAGGTAATGTCACAGTGGGCAGCAGATCAGTTGTGGCCATGTCACAATGAGCAACAGTCCACTGGTGGCCATGTCACTGTGGGGGGTATGTCACAGTGGGTAGCAGGTCAGTTGTGGCCACGTCACTATGGGGGCCATGTCACAGTGGGCAGCAGGTCAGTGGTGGCCATGTCACTATGGGGGCCATGTCACAATGGGCAGCAGGTCAGTGGTGGCCATGTCACTATGGGGTGGCCATGTCACAGTGGGCAGCAGGTCACTGGTGGCCATGTCACTATGGGGGCCATGTCACTGTGGGCAGCAGGTCAGTGGTGCCATGTGGTGGCCAAGTCACTCTGAGGTCATGTCACAGTGGGCAGCAGGTCAGTTGTGGCCATGTCACTATGGGGGCCATGTCACAGTGGGCAGCAGGTCAGTGGTGGCCCTGTCACTATGGGGGCCATGTCACAGTGGTCAGTGGGTCACTGGTGGCCATGTCACTGTGGGGGCCATGTCACAGTGGTCAGCGGGTGTGTGGTGGCCTTGTCACTGTGGGGGCCATTTCACAGTGGTCAGCGGGTCAGTGGTGACCATGTCACTGGGAGGTCATGTCAGAGTGGGCAGCAGATCAGTTGTGGCCATGTCACAATGAGCAACAGTCCACTGGTGGCTATGTCACTGTGGGGGGTATGTCACAGTGGGCAGCAGGTCAGTGGTGGCCATGTCACTATGGGGGCCATGTCACAGTGGTCAGCGGGTCAGTGGTGGCCATGTCACTGTGAGGTCATGTCACAATGTGCAGCAGATCAGTTGTGGCCATGTCACAATGAGAAACCATCCACTGGTGGCCATGTCACTGTGGTGGCCAGTCACAGTGGGCAGCAGGTCACTGGTGGCCATGTCACTATGGGGGCCATGCCACAGTGGGCAGCAGGTCAGTGGTGGCCATGTCACTATGGGGGCCATGCCACAGTGGGCAGCAGGTCAGTGGTGGCCATGTCACTGTGGGGGCCATGTCACAGTGGGCAGCAGGTCAGTGGTGGCCATGTCACTATGGGGGTCATGCCACAGTGGGCAGCAGGTCAGTGGTGGCCATGTCACTGTGGGGGCCATGTCACAGTGGTCAACGGGTCAGTGGTGGCCATGTCACTATGGGGGTCATGCCACAGTGGGCAGCAGATCAGTGGTGGCCATGTCACAGGAGCAACAGGCCAATGGTTGCCATGTCACTGTGGGGGGTATGTCACAGTGGGCAGCAGGTCAGTTGTGGCCATGTCACTATGGGGGCCATGTCACAGTGGGCAGCAGGTCAGTGGTGGTCATTTCACTATGGGGGCCATGTCACAGTGGGCAGCAGGTCAGTGGTGGTCATGCCATAATGGGAGCCATGTCACAGTGGGCAGCAGGTCAGTGGTGGCCATGTCACTGTGGGGGCCATTTCACAGTGGTCAGCGGGTGTAGTTGTGGCCACGTCACTATGAGGGCCACGTCACAGTGTGCAGCATGTCAGTGGTGGCCATGTCACTGTGGGGGCCATGTCACAGTGGTCAGCGGGTCAGTGGTGGCCATGTCACTGTGGGGGCCATGTCACAGTGGTCAGCGGGTCACTGGTGGCCATGTCACTATGGGGGCTATGTCACAGTGGGCAGCAGGTCAGTGGTGGCCATGTCACTGTGAGGTCATGTCACAGTGTGCACCAGGTCAGTGGTGGCCATGTCACAGTGAGCAACAGTCCACTGGTGGCCATGTCACTGTGGGGGGTATGTCACAGTGGGCAGCAGGTCAGTGGTGGCCATATCACTGTGGGGGCAATGTCACAGTGGTCAGCGGGTCAGTGGTGGCCATGTCACTGTGAGGTCATGTCACAGTGGGCAGCAGATCAGTTGTGGCCATGTCACAATGAGCAACAGTCCACTGGTGGCCATGTCACTGTGGTGGCCAGTCACAGTGGGCAGCATGTCAGTGGTGGCCATGTCACTGTGGGGGACATGTCACAGTGGTCAGCGGGTCAGTGGTGGCCTTGTCACTGTGGGGGCCATGTCACAGTGTTCAGCGGGTCAGTGGTGGCCATGTCACTGTGAGGTAATGTCACAGTGGGCAGCAGATCAGTTGTGGCCATGTCACAATGAGCAACAGTCCACTGGTGGCCATGTCACTGTGGGGGGTATGTCACAGTGGGTAGCAGGTCAGTTGTGGCCACGTCACTATGGGGGCCATGTCACAGTGGGCAGCAGGTCAGTGGTGGCCATGTCACTATGGGGGCCATGTCACAATGGGCAGCAGGTCAGTGGTGGCCATGTCACTATGGGGTGGCCATGTCACAGTGGGCAGCAGGTCACTGGTGGCCATGTCACTATGGGGGCCATGTCACTGTGGGCAGCAGGTCAGTGGTGCCATGTGGTGGCCAAGTCACTCTGAGGTCATGTCACAGTGGGCAGCAGGTCAGTTGTGGCCATGTCACTATGGGGGCCATGTCACAGTGGGCAGCAGGTCAGTGGTGGCCCTGTCACTATGGGGGCCATGTCACAGTGGTCAGCGGGTCACTGGTGGCCATGTCACTGTGGGGGCCATGTCACAGTGGTCAGCGGGTGTGTGGTGGCCTTGTCACTGTGGGGGCCATTTCACAGTGGTCAGCGGGTCAGTGGTGACCATGTCACTGGGAGGTCATGTCAGAGTGGGCAGCAGATCAGTTGTGGCCATGTCACAATGAGCAACAGTCCACTGGTGGCTATGTCACTGTGGGGGGTATGTCACAGTGGGCAGCAGGTCAGTGGTGGCCATGTCACTATGGGGGCCATGTCACAGTGGTCAGCGGGTCAGTGGTGGCCATGTCACTGTGGGGGCCATGTCACAGTGGTCAGCGGGTCAGTGGTGGCCTTGTCACTGTGGGGGCCATGTCACAGTGTTCAGCGGGTCAGTGGTGGCCATGTCACTGTGAGGTAATGTCACAGTGGGCAGCAGATCAGTTGTGGCCATGTCACAATGAGCAACAGTCCACTGGTGGCCATGTCACTGTGGGGGGTATGTCACAGTGGGTAGCAGGTCAGTTGTGGCCACGTCACTATGGGGGCCATGTCACAGTGGGCAGCAGGTCAGTGGTGGCCATGTCACTATGGGGGCCATGTCACAATGGGCAGCAGGTCAGTGGTGGCCATGTCACTATGGGGTGGCCATGTCACAGTGGGCAGCAGGTCACTGGTGGCCATGTCACTATGGGGGCCATGTCACTGTGGGCAGCAGGTCAGTGGTGCCATGTGGTGGCCAAGTCACTCTGAGGTCATGTCACAGTGGGCAGCAGGTCAGTTGTGGCCATGTCACTATGGGGGCCATGTCACAGTGGGCAGCAGGTCAGTGGTGGCCCTGTCACTATGGGGGCCATGTCACAGTGGTCAGTGGGTCACTGGTGGCCATGTCACTGTGGGGGCCATGTCACAGTGGTCAGCGGGTGTGTGGTGGCCTTGTCACTGTGGGGGCCATTTCACAGTGGTCAGCGGGTCAGTGGTGACCATGTCACTGGGAGGTCATGTCAGAGTGGGCAGCAGATCAGTTGTGGCCATGTCACAATGAGCAACAGTCCACTGGTGGCTATGTCACTGTGGGGGGTATGTCACAGTGGGCAGCAGGTCAGTGGTGGCCATGTCACTATGGGGGCCATGTCACAGTGGTCAGCGGGTCAGTGGTGGCCATGTCACTGTGAGGTCATGTCACAATGTGCAGCAGATCAGTTGTGGCCATGTCACAATGAGAAACCATCCACTGGTGGCCATGTCACTGTGGTGGCCAGTCACAGTGGGCAGCAGGTCACTGGTGGCCATGTCACTATGGGGGCCATGCCACAGTGGGCAGCAGGTCAGTGGTGGCCATGTCACTATGGGGGCCATGCCACAGTGGGCAGCAGGTCAGTGGTGGCCATGTCACTGTGGGGGCCATGTCACAGTGGGCAGCAGGTCAGTGGTGGCCATGTCACTATGGGGGTCATGCCACAGTGGGCAGCAGGTCAGTGGTGGCCATGTCACTGTGGGGGCCATGTCACAGTGGTCAACGGGTAAGTGGTGGCCTTGTCACTGTGGGGGCCATGTCACAGTGGTCAGCGGGTCAGTGGTGGCCATGTCACTATGGGGGCCATGTCACAGTGGGCAGGAGGTCAGTGTTGGCCATGTCACTATGGGGGCCATGTCAGAGTGGGGAGCAGGTCAGTGGTGGCCATGTCACTGTGGGGACATCTGACAGTGGGCAGCATGACAGTAGTGGTCAAGTTACTTTATGGGACATGTCACAGTGGGGAGAAGGTTAGTGGTGGCCATGTCACAGTGAGCAACAGGCCATTGGTTGCCATGTCACTGTGGGGGGTATGTCACAGTGGGCAGCAGGTCAGTGGTGGCCATGTCACTATGGGGGCCATGTCACAGTGGGGAGCAGGTCAGTGGTGGCCATGTCACTGTGGGGGCCATTTCACAGTGGTCAGCGGATCAGTGTTGGCCTTGTCACTGTGGGGGCCATGTCACAGTGGTCAGCGGGTCAGTGGTGGCCATGTCACTGTGAGGTCATGTCACAATGTGCAGCAGGTCAGTGGTGGCCATGTCACAGGAGCAACAGGCCAATGGTTGCCATGTCACTGTGGGGGGTATGTCACAGTGGGTAGAAGGTCAATTGTGGCCATGTCACTATGGGGGCCATGTCATAGTGGGCAGCAGGTCAGTGGTGGTCATACCACTATGGGGGACACGTCATAGTGGGCAGCAGGTCAGTGGTGGCCATGTCACTGTGGGGGCCATGTCACAGTGGTCAGCGGGTGAGTGGTGGCCACGTCACTATGAGGGCCACGTCACAGTGTGCAGCAGGTCAGTGGTGGCCATGTCACTGTGGGGGCCATGTCACAGTGGTCAGCGGGTCAGTGGTGGCCATGTCACTGTGGGGGCTATGTCACAGTGGGCAGCGTTTCAATGGTGGCCATGTCACTGTGAGGTCATGTCACAGTGTGCACCAGGTCAGTGGTGGCCATGTCACAGTGAGCAACAGGCCACTGTTTGCCATGTCACTGTGGGGGGTGTGTCACAGTGGGCAGCAGGTCAGTGGTGGCCATGTCAATATGGGGGCCATGTCACTATGGGGGCCATGTCACAGTGGTCAGACGTTCAGTGGTGGCCATGTCACTGTGAGATCATGTCACAGTGGGCAGCAGATCAGTTGTGGCCATGTCACAATGAGCAACAGTACACTGGTGGCCATTTCACTGTGGTGGCCAGTCACAGTGGGCAGCAGGTCAGTGGTGGCCACGTCACTGTGGGACCATGTGACAGTGGGCAGCATGACAGTAGTGGTCAAGTTACTGTATGGGACATGTCACAGTGGGGAGAAGGTCAGTGGTGGCCATGTCACTGTGAGGTAATGTCACAGTGTGCAGCAGGTCAATGGTGGCCATGTCACAGTGAGCAACAGGCCACTGTTGCCATGTCACTGTGGGGGGCATGTAAGAGTGGGCAGCAGCTTTGTGGTGGCCATGTCACTATGGGGGCCATGTCACAGTGGGTAGTAGGTCAGTGGTGGCCATGTCACTATGGGGGCCATGTCACAGTGGGCAGCAGGTCAGTGGTGGTCATTTCACTATGGGGGCCATGTCACAGTGGGCAGCAGGTCAGTGGTGGCCATGTCACTATGGGGGCCATGTCACAGTGGGCAGCAGGTCAGTGGTGGCCATGTCACTCTGGGGGCCGTGTAACAGTGTGCAGCAGGTCAGTGGTGGCCATGTCACTGTGGGGGCCATTTAAGATTTGTCAGCGGGTCAGCGGTGGCCATGTCACTGTGGGGGCCATGTCAGAATGGTCAGCGGGTAAGTGGTGGCCATGTCACTGTGGGGGCCATGTCACAGTGGTAAGCATGTCACTGGTGGCCATGTCACTGTGAGGTCATGTCACAATGGGCAGCAGATCAGTTGTGGCCATGTCACTGGGAGGTCATGTCAGAGTGGGCAGCAGATCAGTTGTGGCCATGTCACAATAAGCAACAGTCCACTGGTGTCTATGTCACTGTGGGGGGTATGTCACAGTGGGTAGCAGGTCAGTGGTGGCCATGTCACTATGGGGCCCATGTCACAGTTGTCAGCAGGTCAGTGGTGGCCGTGTAACTATGGGTTCCATGTCACAGTGGGCAGCACGTCAGTGGTGGCCATGTCACTGTGGTGGCCACTCACAGTGGGCACCAAGTCAGTGGTGGCCACGTCACAGTGGGGCCATGTGAGAGTGGGCAGCATGTCAGTAGTGATCATGTTACTGTATGGGACATGTCACAGTGGGGAGCAGGTCAGTGGTGGCCATGTCACAGTGAGGTCATGTCACAGTGTGCAGCAGGTCAGTGGTGGCCATGTCACAGTGAGCAACAGGCCACTGGTTGCCATGTCACTGTGGGGGCCATGTCACAGTGGGCAGCAGCTTCGTGGTGGCCATGTCACTATGGGGGCCATGTCACAGTGGGCAGCAGGTGAGTGGTGGCCATGTCACTGTGGGGGCCATGTCACAGTGGTCAGCGGGTCAGTGGTGGCCTTGTCACTGTGGGGGCCATGTCACAGTGGTCAGCGGGTAGTGGTGGCGATGTCACTGTGAGGTCATGTCAAAATGTGCAGCAGGTCAGTGGTGGCCATGTCACAGGAGCAACAGGCCAATGGTTGCCATGTCACTGTGGGGGGTATGTCAGAGTGGACAGCAGGTCAGATGTGGCCATGTCACTATGGGGGCTATGTCACAGAGGGCAGCAGGTCAGTGGTGGCCATGTCACTATGGGGGCCATGTCACAGTGGGCAGCAGGTCAGTGGTGGCCATGTCACTATGGGGGCCATGTCACAGTGGGGAGCAGGTCAGTGGTGGCCATGTCACTGTGAGGTCATATCACAGTGGGCAACAGATCAGTTGTGGCCATGTCACAATGAGCAACCATCCACTGGTGGCCATGTCACTGTGGTGGCCAGTCACAGTGGGCAGCAGGTCAGTGGTGGCCACGTCACTGTGGGGCCATGTGACAGAGGGCAGCATGACAGTAGTGGTCAAGTTACTTTATGGGACATGTCACAGTGGGGAGAAGATTAGTGGTGGCCATGTCACAGTGAGCAACAGGCCACTGGTTGCCATGTCACTGTGGGGTGTATGTCACAGTGGGCAGCAGGTCAGTTGTGGCCATGTCACTGTGGAGGCCATGACACAGTGGGCAGCTGGTCAGTGGTGGCCATGTCACTATGGGGGCCATGTCACAGTGGGCAGCAGGTCAGTGGTGGCCATGTCACTATGGGGGCTATTTCACAGTCGGCAGCAGGTCAGTGGTGGCCATGTAACTATGGGGCCATGTCACAGTGGGCAGCAGGTCACTAGTGGCCATGTCACTGTTGCGGCCATGTCACAGTGGTCAGCGGGTCAGTGGTGGCCATGTCACTGTGAGGTCATGTCACAGTGGGCAGCAGATCAGTGGTGGCTATGTCACAGGAGCAACAGACCACTGGTCGCCATGTCACTGTGGGGGGTATGTCACAGTGGGCAGCAGGTCAGTTGTGGCCATGTCACTATGGGGGCCATGTCACAGTGGGCAGCAGGTCAGTGGTGGCCATGTCACTATGGGGGCCAGTCACAGTGGTCAGCGGGTCAGTGGTGGCCATGTCACTGTGAGATCATGTCACAGTGGGCAGCAGATCAGTGGTGGCTATGTCTCAGGAGCAACAGACCACTGGTCGCCATGTCACTGTGGGGGGTATGTCACAGTGGGCAGCAGGTCAGTTGTGGCCATGTCACTATGGGGGCCATGTCACAGTGGGCAGCAGGTCAGTGTTGGCCATGTCACTATGGGGGCCAGTCACAGTGGTCAGCGGGTCAGTGGTGGCCATGTCACTGTGAGGTCATGTCACAGTGGGCAGCAGATCAATTGTGGCCATGTCACAACGAACAACAGTCCACTGGTGGCCATGTCAGTGTTGTGGCCAGTCACAGTGGGCAGCAGGTCAGTGGTGGCCACGTCACTGTGGGGCCATGTGACAGTGGGCAGCATGAAGTAGTGGTCAAGTACTGTATGGGACATGTCACAGTGTGGAGAAGGTCAGTGGTGGCCATGTCACTGTGAGGTCATGTCACAGTGTGCAGCAGGTCAGTGGTGGCCATATCACAGTGAGCAACAGGCCACTGGTTGCCATGTCACTGTGGGGGCCATTTCACAGTGGGCAGCAGCTTCGTGGTGGCCATTTCACTATGGGGGCCATGTCACAGTGGGCAGCAGGTCAGTGGTGGCCATGTCATTACGGGGTCTATGTCACAGTGGTCAGCGGGTCAGTGGTGGCCATGTCACAATGAGCAACCATCCACTGGTGGCCATGTCACTGTGGTGGCCAGTCACAGTGGGCAGCAGGTCAGTGGTGGCCATGTCACTATGGGGGCCATGACACAGTGGGCAGCAGGTCAGTGGTGGCCATGTCACTATGGGGGCCATGCCACAGTGGGCAGCAGGTCAGTGGTGGCCATGTCACTGTGGGGGCCATGTCACAGTCGGCAGCAGGTCAGTGGTGGCCAGGTCACTGTGGGGGCCATGTCACAGTGGTCAGCGGGTCAGTGGTGGCCCTGTCACTGTGAGGTCATGTCACAATGGGCAGCAGATCAGTTGTGGCCATGTCACAATCAGCAACAGTCCACTGGTGGCCATGTCACTGTGGGGGGTATGTCACAGTGGTCAGCAGGTCAGTGGTGGCCATGTCACTATGGGGGCCATGTCACAGTGGGCAGGAGGTCAGTGGTGGCCATGTCACTATGGGGGCCATGTCAGAGTGGGGAGCAGGTCAGTGGTGGCCATGTCACTGTGGGGACATCTGACAGTGGGCAGCATGACAGTAGTGGTCAAGTTACTTTATGGGACATGTCACAGTGGGGAGAAGGTTAGTGGTGGCCATGTCACAGTGAGCAACAGGCCACTGGTTGCCATGTCACTGTGGGGGGTATGTCGCAGTGGGCAGCAGGTCAGTTGTGGCCATGTCACTGTGGAGGCCATGTCACAGTGGGCAGCAGATCAGTTGTGGCCATGTCACAATGAGCAACAGTCCACTGGTGGCCATGTCACTGTGGTGGCCAGTCACAGTGAGCAGCAGGTCAGTGGTGGCCATGTCACTGTGGGGGCCATGTCACAGTGGTCAGCGGGTCAGTGGTGGCCTTGTCACTGTGGGGGCCATGTCACAGTGTTCAGCGGGTCAGTGGTGGCCATGTCACTGTGAGGTAATGTCACAGTGGGCAGCAGATCAGTGGTGGCCATGTCACAGGAGCAACAGGCCAATGGTTGCCATGTCACTGTGGGGGGTATGTCACAGTGGGCAGCAGGTCAGTTCTGGCCATGTCACTATGGGGGCCATGTCACAGTGGGCAGCAGGTCAGTGGTGGCCATGTCACTATGGGGGCCATGTCACAATGGGCGGCAGGTCAGTGGTGGCCATGTCACTATGGGGGCCATGTCACAGTGGGCAGCAGGTAACTGGTGGCCATGTCACTATGGGGGCCATGTCACTGTGGGCAGCAGGTCAGTGGTGGCCATGTGGTGGCCAAGTCACTGTGAGGTCATGTCACAGTGGGCAGCAGGTCAGTTGTGGCCATGTCACTGTGGGGTCCATGTCACAGTGGGCAGGAGGTCAGTGGTGGCCCTGTCACTATGGGGGCCATGTCACAGTGGTCAGCGGGTCACTGGTGGCCATGTCACTGTGGGGGCCATGTCACAGTGGTCAGCGGGTGTGTGGTGGCCTTGTCACTGTGGGGGCCATTTCACAGTGGTCAGCGGGTCAGTGGTGGCCATGTCACTGGGAGGTCATGTCAGAGTGGGCAGCAGATCAGTTGTGGCCATGTCACAATGAGCAACAGTCCACTGGTGCCTATGTCACTGTGGGGGGTATGTCACAGTGGGCAGCAGGTCAGTGGTGGCCATGTCACTATGGGGGCCATGTCACAGTGGTCAGCGGGTCAGTGGTGACCATGTCACTGTGAGGTCATGTCACAATGTGCAGCAGATCAGTCGTGGCCATGTCACAGGAGCAACAGGCCAATGGTTGCCATGTCACTGTGGGGGGTATGTCACAGTGGGCAGCAGGTCAGTTGTGGCCATGTCACTATGGGGGCCATGTCACAGTGGGCAGCAGGTCAGTGGTGGTCATTTCACTATGGGGGCCATGTCACAGTGGGCAGCAGGTCAGTGGTTGTCATGCCACTATGGGGGCCATGTCACAGTGGGCAGCAGGTCAGTGGTGGCCATGTCACTGTGGGGGCCATGTCACAGTGGTCAGCGGGTGTAGTTGTGGCCACGTCACTATGAGGGCCACGTCACAGTGTGCAGCAGGTCAGTGGTGGCCATGTCACTGTGGGGGCCATGTCAGAATGGTCAGCGGGTAAGTGGTGGCCATGTCACTGTGGGGTCCATGTCACAGTGGTAAGCATGTCACTGGTGGCCATGTCACTGTGAGGTCATGTCACAATGGGCAGCAGATCAGTTGTGGCCATGTCACTGGGAGGTCATGTCAGAGTGGGCAGCAGATCAGTTGTGGCCATGTCACAATAAGCAACAGTCCACTGGTGTCTATGTCACTGTGGGGGGTATGTCACAGTGGGTAGCAGGTCAGTGGTGGCCATGTCACTATGGGGCCCATGTCACAGTTGTCAGCAGGTCAGTGGTGGCCGTGTAACTATGGGTTCCATGTCACAGTGGGCAGCAGGTCAGTGGTGGCCATGTCACTGTGGTGGCCACTCACAGTGGGCACCAAGTCAGTGGTGGCCACGTCACAGTGGGGCCATGTGAGAGTGGGCAGCATGTCAGTAGTGATCATGTTACTGTATGGGACATGTCAGAGTGGGGAGCAGGTCAGTGGTGGCCATGTCACTGTGAGATCATGTCACAGTGGGCAGCAGATCAGTGGTGGCTATGTCTCAGGAGCAACAGACCACTGGTCGCCATGTCACTGTGGGGGGTATGTCACAGTGGGCAGCAGGTCAGTTGTGGCCATGTCACTATGGGGGCCATGTCACAGTGGGCAGCAGGTCAGTGTTGGCCATGTCACTATGGGGGCCAGTCACAGTGGTCAGCGGGTCAGTGGTGGCCATGTCACTGTGAGGTCATGTCACAGTGGGCAGCAGATCAATTGTGGCCATGTCACAACGAACAACAGTCCACTGGTGGCCATGTCAGTGTTGTGGCCAGTCACAGTGGGCAGCAGGTCAGTGGTGGCCACGTCACTGTGGGGCCATGTGACAGTGGGCAGCATGAAGTAGTGGTCAAGTACTGTATGGGACATGTCACAGTGTGGAGAAGGTCAGTGGTGGCCATGTCACTGTGAGGTCATGTCACAGTGTGCAGCAGGTCAGTGGTGGCCATATCACAGTGAGCAACAGGCCACTGGTTGCCATGTCACTGTGGGGGCCATTTCACAGTGGGCAGCAGCTTCGTGGTGGCCATTTCACTATGGGGGCCATGTCACAGTGGGCAGCAGGTCAGTGGTGGCCATGTCATTACGGGGTCTATGTCACAGTGGGCAGCAGGTCAGTGGTGGCCATGTCACAATGAGCAACCATCCACTGGTGGCCATGTCACTGTGGTGGCCAGTCACAGTGGGCAGCAGGTCAGTGGTGGCCATGTCACTATGGGGGCCATGACACAGTGGGCAGCAGGTCAGTGGTGGCCATGTCACTATGGGGGCCATGCCACAGTGGGCAGCAGGTCAGTGGTGGCCATGTCACTGTGGGGGCCATGTCACAGTCGGCAGCAGGTCAGTGGTGGCCAGGTCACTGTGGGGGCCATGTCACAGTGGTCAGCGGGTCAGTGGTGGCCCTGTCACTGTGAGGTCATGTCACAATGGGCAGCAGATCAGTTGTGGCCATGTCACAATCAGCAACAGTCCACTGGTGGCCATGTCACTGTGGGGGGTATGTCACAGTGGTCAGCAGGTCAGTGGTGGCCATGTCACTATGGGGGCCATGTCACAGTGGGCAGGAGGTCAGTGGTGGCCATGTCACTATGGGGGCCATGTCAGAGTGGGGAGCAGGTCAGTGGTGGCCATGTCACTGTGGGGACATCTGACAGTGGGCAGCATGACAGTAGTGGTCAAGTTACTTTATGGGACATGTCACAGTGGGGAGAAGGTTAGTGGTGGCCATGTCACAGTGAGCAACAGGCCACTGGTTGCCATGTCACTGTGGGGGGTATGTCGCAGTGGGCAGCAGGTCAGTTGTGGCCATGTCACTGTGGAGGCCATGTCACAGTGGGCAGCAGATCAGTTGTGGCCATGTCACAATGAGCAACAGTCCACTGGTGGCCATGTCACTGTGGTGGCCAGTCACAGTGAGCAGCAGGTCAGTGGTGGCCATGTCACTGTGGGGGCCATGTCACAGTGGTCAGCGGGTCAGTGGTGGCCTTGTCACTGTGGGGGCCATGTCACAGTGTTCAGCGGGTCAGTGGTGGCCATGTCACTGTGAGGTAATGTCACAGTGGGCAGCAGATCAGTGGTGGCCATGTCACAGGAGCAACAGGCCAATGGTTGCCATGTCACTGTGGGGGGTATGTCACAGTGGGCAGCAGGTCAGTTCTGGCCATGTCACTATGGGGGCCATGTCACAGTGGGCAGCAGGTCAGTGGTGGCCATGTCACTATGGGGGCCATGTCACAATGGGCGGCAGGTCAGTGGTGGCCATGTCACTATGGGGGCCATGTCACAGTGGGCAGCAGGTAACTGGTGGCCATGTCACTATGGGGGCCATGTCACTGTGGGCAGCAGGTCAGTGGTGGCCATGTGGTGGCCAAGTCACTGTGAGGTCATGTCACAGTGGGCAGCAGGTCAGTTGTGGCCATGTCACTGTGGGGTCCATGTCACAGTGGGCAGGAGGTCAGTGGTGGCCCTGTTACTATGGGGGCCATGTCACAGTGGTCAGCGGGTCACTGGTGGCCATGTCACTGTGGGGGCCATGTCACAGTGGTCAGCGGGTGTGTGGTGGCCTTGTCACTGTGGGGGCCATTTCACAGTGGTCAGCGGGTCAGTGGTGGCCATGTCACTGGGAGGTCATGTCAGAGTGGGCAGCAGATCAGTTGTGGCCATGTCACAATGAGCAACAGTCCACTGGTGCCTATGTCACTGTGGGGGGTATGTCACAGTGGGCAGCAGGTCAGTGGTGGCCATGTCACTATGGGGGCCATGTCACAGTGGTCAGCGGGTCAGTGGTGGCCATGTCACTGTGAGGTCATGTCACAATGTGCAGCAGATCAGTCGTGGCCATGTCACAGGAGCAACAGGCCAATGGTTGCCATGTCACTGTGGGGGGTATGTCACAGTGGGCAGCAGGTCAGTTGTGGCCATGTCACTATGGGGGCCATGTCACAGTGGGCAGCAGGTCAGTGGTGGTCATTTCACTATGGGGGCCATGTCACAGTGGGCAGCAGGTCAGTGGTTGTCATGCCACTATGGGGGCCATGTCACAGTGGGCAGCAGGTCAGTGGTGGCCATGTCACTGTGGGGGCCATGTCACAGTGGTCAGCGGGTGTAGTTGTGGCCACGTCACTATGAGGGCCACGTCACAGTGTGCAGCAGGTCAGTGGTGGCCATGTCACTGTGGGGGCCATGTCAGAATGGTCAGCGGGTAAGTGGTGGCCATGTCACTGTGGGGTCCATGTCACAGTGGTAAGCATGTCACTGGTGGCCATGTCACTGTGAGGTCATGTCACAATGGGCAGCAGATCAGTTGTGGCCATGTCACTGGGAGGTCATGTCAGAGTGGGCAGCAGATCAGTTGTGGCCATGTCACAATAAGCAACAGTCCACTGGTGTCTATGTCACTGTGGGGGGTATGTCACAGTGGGTAGCAGGTCAGTGGTGGCCATGTCACTATGGGGCCCATGTCACAGTTGTCAGCAGGTCAGTGGTGGCCGTGTAACTATGGGTTCCATGTCACAGTGGGCAGCAGGTCAGTGGTGGCCATGTCACTGTGGTGGCCACTCACAGTGGGCACCAAGTCAGTGGTGGCCACGTCACAGTGGGGCCATGTGAGAGTGGGCAGCATGTCAGTAGTGATCATGTTACTGTATGGGACATGTCAGAGTGGGGAGCAGGTCAGTGGTGGCCATGTCACTGTGAGATCATGTCACAGTGGGCAGCAGATCAGTGGTGGCTATGTCTCAGGAGCAACAGACCACTGGTCGCCATGTCACTGTGGGGGGTATGTCACAGTGGGCAGCAGGTCAGTTGTGGCCATGTCACTATGGGGGCCATGTCACAGTGGGCAGCAGGTCAGTGTTGGCCATGTCACTATGGGGGCCAGTCACAGTGGTCAGCGGGTCAGTGGTGGCCATGTCACTGTGAGGTCATGTCACAGTGGGCAGCAGATCAATTGTGGCCATGTCACAACGAACAACAGTCCACTGGTGGCCATGTCAGTGTTGTGGCCAGTCACAGTGGGCAGCAGGTCAGTGGTGGCCACGTCACTGTGGGGCCATGTGACAGTGGGCAGCATGAAGTAGTGGTCAAGTACTGTATGGGACATGTCACAGTGTGGAGAAGGTCAGTGGTGGCCATGTCACTGTGAGGTCATGTCACAGTGTGCAGCAGGTCAGTGGTGGCCATATCACAGTGAGCAACAGGCCACTGGTTGCCATGTCACTGTGGGGGCCATTTCACAGTGGGCAGCAGCTTCGTGGTGGCCATTTCACTATGGGGGCCATGTCACAGTGGGCAGCAGGTCAGTGGTGGCCATGTCATTACGGGGTCTATGTCACAGTGGGCAGCAGGTCAGTGGTGGCCATGTCACAATGAGCAACCATCCACTGGTGGCCATGTCACTGTGGTGGCCAGTCACAGTGGGCAGCAGGTCAGTGGTGGCCATGTCACTATGGGGGCCATGACACAGTGGGCAGCAGGTCAGTGGTGGCCATGTCACTATGGGGGCCATGCCACAGTGGGCAGCAGGTCAGTGGTGGCCATGTCACTGTGGGGGCCATGTCACAGTCGGCAGCAGGTCAGTGGTGGCCAGGTCACTGTGGGGGCCATGTCACAGTGGTCAGCGGGTCAGTGGTGGCCCTGTCACTGTGAGGTCATGTCACAATGGGCAGCAGATCAGTTGTGGCCATGTCACAATCAGCAACAGTCCACTGGTGGCCATGTCACTGTGGGGGGTATGTCACAGTGGTCAGCAGGTCAGTGGTGGCCATGTCACTATGGGGGCCATGTCACAGTGGGCAGGAGGTCAGTGGTGGCCATGTCACTATGGGGGCCATGTCAGAGTGGGGAGCAGGTCAGTGGTGGCCATGTCACTGTGGGGACATCTGACAGTGGGCAGCATGACAGTAGTGGTCAAGTTACTTTATGGGACATGTCACAGTGGGGAGAAGGTTAGTGGTGGCCATGTCACAGTGAGCAACAGGCCACTGGTTGCCATGTCACTGTGGGGGGTATGTCGCAGTGGGCAGCAGGTCAGTTGTGGCCATGTCACTGTGGAGGCCATGTCACAGTGGGCAGCAGATCAGTTGTGGCCATGTCACAATGAGCAACAGTCCACTGGTGGCCATGTCACTGTGGTGGCCAGTCACAGTGAGCAGCAGGTCAGTGGTGGCCATGTCACTGTGGGGGCCATGTCACAGTGGTCAGCGGGTCAGTGGTGGCCTTGTCACTGTGGGGGCCATGTCACAGTGTTCAGCGGGTCAGTGGTGGCCATGTCACTGTGAGGTAATGTCACAGTGGGCAGCAGATCAGTGGTGGCCATGTCACAGGAGCAACAGGCCAATGGTTGCCATGTCACTGTGGGGGGTATGTCACAGTGGGCAGCAGGTCAGTTCTGGCCATGTCACTATGGGGGCCATGTCACAGTGGGCAGCAGGTCAGTGGTGGCCATGTCACTATGGGGGCCATGTCACAATGGGCGGCAGGTCAGTGGTGGCCATGTCACTATGGGGGCCATGTCACAGTGGGCAGCAGGTAACTGGTGGCCATGTCACTATGGGGGCCATGTCACTGTGGGCAGCAGGTCAGTGGTGGCCATGTGGTGGCCAAGTCACTGTGAGGTCATGTCACAGTGGGCAGCAGGTCAGTTGTGGCCATGTCACTGTGGGGTCCATGTCACAGTGGGCAGGAGGTCAGTGGTGGCCCTGTTACTATGGGGGCCATGTCACAGTGGTCAGCGGGTCACTGGTGGCCATGTCACTGTGGGGGCCATGTCACAGTGGTCAGCGGGTGTGTGGTGGCCTTGTCACTGTGGGGGCCATTTCACAGTGGTCAGCGGGTCAGTGGTGGCCATGTCACTGGGAGGTCATGTCAGAGTGGGCAGCAGATCAGTTGTGGCCATGTCACAATGAGCAACAGTCCACTGGTGCCTATGTCACTGTGGGGGGTATGTCACAGTGGGCAGCAGGTCAGTGGTGGCCATGTCACTATGGGGGCCATGTCACAGTGGTCAGCGGGTCAGTGGTGGCCATGTCACTGTGAGGTCATGTCACAATGTGCAGCAGATCAGTCGTGGCCATGTCACAGGAGCAACAGGCCAATGGTTGCCATGTCACTGTGGGGGGTATGTCACAGTGGGCAGCAGGTCAGTTGTGGCCATGTCACTATGGGGGCCATGTCACAGTGGGCAGCAGGTCAGTGGTGGTCATTTCACTATGGGGGCCATGTCACAGTGGGCAGCAGGTCAGTGGTTGTCATGCCACTATGGGGGCCATGTCACAGTGGGCAGCAGGTCAGTGGTGGCCATGTCACTGTGGGGGCCATGTCACAGTGGTCAGCGGGTGTAGTTGTGGCCACGTCACTATGAGGGCCACGTCACAGTGTGCAGCAGGTCAGTGGTGGCCATGTCACTGTGGGGGCCATGTCACAGTGGTCAGCGGGTCACTGGTGGCCATGTCACTGTGGGGGCCATGTCAGAATGGTCAGCGGGTAAGTGGTGGCCATGTCACTGTGGGGTCCATGTCACAGTGGTAAGCATGTCACTGGTGGCCATGTCACTGTGAGGTCATGTCACAATGGGCAGCAGATCAGTTGTGGCCATGTCACTGGGAGGTCATGTCAGAGTGGGCAGCAGATCAGTTGTGGCCATGTCACAATAAGCAACAGTCCACTGGTGTCTATGTCACTGTGGGGGGTATGTCACAGTGGGTAGCAGGTCAGTGGTGGCCATGTCACTATGGGGCCCATGTCACAGTTGTCAGCAGGTCAGTGGTGGCCGTGTAACTATGGGTTCCATGTCACAGTGGGCAGCAGGTCAGTGGTGGCCATGTCACTGTGGTGGCCACTCACAGTGGGCACCAAGTCAGTGGTGGCCACGTCACAGTGGGGCCATGTGAGAGTGGGCAGCATGTCAGTAGTGATCATGTTACTGTATGGGACATGTCACAGTGGGGAGCAGGTCAGTGGTGGCCATGTCACAGTGAGGTCATGTCACAGTGTGCAGCAGGTCAGTGGTGGCCATGTCACAGTGAGCAACAGGCCACTGGTTGCCATGTCACTGTGGGGGCCATGTCACAGTGGGCAGCAGCTTCGTGGTGGCCATGTCACTATGGGGGCCATGTCACAGTGGGCAGCAGGTGAGTGGTGGCCATGTCACTGTGGGGGCCATGTCACAGTGGTCAGTAGGTCAGTGGTGGCCTTGTCACTGTGGGGGCCATGTCACAGTGGTCAGCGGGTAGTGGTGGCGATGTCACTGTGAGGTCATGTCAAAATGTGCAGCAGGTCAGTGGTGGCCATGTCACAGGAGCAACAGGCCAATGGTTGCCATGTCACTGTGGGGGGTATGTCAGAGTGGACAGCAGGTCAGATGTGGCCATGTCACTATGGGGGCTATGTCACAGTGGGCAGCAGGTCAGTGGTGGCCATGTCACTATGGGGGCCATGTCACAGTGGGCAGCAGGTCAGTGGTGGCCATGTCACTATGGGGGCCATGTCACAGTGGGGAGCAGGTCAGTGGTGGCCATGTCACTGTGAGGTCATATCACAGTGGGCAACAGATCAGTTGTGGCCATGTCACAATGAGCAACCATCCACTGGTGGCCATGTCACTGTGGTGGCCAGTCACAGTGGGCAGCAGGTCAGTGGTGGCCACGTCACTGTGGGGCCATGTGACAGAGGGCAGCATGACAGTAGTGGTCAAGTTACTTTATGGGACATGTCACAGTGGGGAGAAGATTAGTGGTGGCCATGTCACAGTGAGCAACAGGCCACTGGTTGCCATGTCACTGTGGGGTGTATGTCACAGTGGGCAGCAGGTCAGTTGTGGCCATGTCACTGTGGAGGCCATGACACAGTGGGCAGCTGGTCAGTGGTGGCCATGTCACTATGGGGGCCATGTCACAGTGGGCAGCAGGTCAGTGGTTGCCATGTCACTATGGGGGCTATTTCACAGTCGGCAGCAGGTCAGTGGTGGCCATGTAACTATGGGGCCATGTCACAGTGGGCAGCAGATCACTAGTGGCCATGTCACTGTTGCGGCCATGTCACGGTGGTCAGCGGGTCAGTGGTGGCCATGTCACTGTGAGGTCATGTCACAGTGGGCAGCAGATCAGTGGTGGCTATGTCACAGGAGCAACAGACCACTGGTCGCCATGTCACTGTGGGGGGTATGTCACAGTGGGCAGCAGGTCAGTGGTGGCCATGTCACTATGGGGGCCAGTCACAGTGGTCAGCGGGTCAGTGGTGGCCATGTCACTGTGAGGTCATGTCACAGTGGGCAGCAGATCAGTGGTGGCTATGTCACAGGAGCAACAGACCACTGGTCGCCATGTCACTGTGGGGGGTATGTCACAGTGGGCAGCAGGTCAGTTGTGGCCATGTCACTATGGGGGCCATGTCACAGTGGGCAGCAGGTCAGTGGTGGCCATGTCACTATGGGGGCCAGTCACAGTGGTCAGCGGGTCAGTGGTGGCCATGTCACTGTGAGGTCATGTCACAGTGGGCAGCAGATCAGTTGTGGCCATGTCACAACGAACAACAGTCCGCTGGTGGCCATGTTAGTGTTGTGGCCAGTCACAGTGGGGAGAAGGTCAGTGGTGGCCATGTCACTGTGAGGTCATGTCACAGTGTGCAGCAGGTCAGTGGTGGCCATGTCACAGTGAGCAACAGGCCACTGGTTGCCATGTCACTGTGGGGGCCATTTCAAAGTGGGCAGCAGCTTCGTGGTGGCCATTTCACTATGGGGGCCATGTCACAGTGGGCAGCAGGTCAGTGGTGGCCATGTCATTATGGGGTCTATGTCACAGTGGGCAGCAGGTCAGTGGTGGCCATGTCACTATGGGGGCCATGTCAAAGTGGGCAGCAGGTCATTGGTGGCCATGTCACTGTGGGGGCCATGTCACAGTGGTCAGCGGGTCAGTGGTGGCCATGTCACTGTGGGGGCCATGTCACAGTGGTCAGCGGGTAGTGGTGGCGATGTCACTGTGAGGTCATGTCACAATGTGCAGCAGCTCAGTGGTGGCCATGTCACAGGAGCAACAGGCCAATGGTTGCCATGTCACTGTGGGGGGTATGTCAGAGTGGACAGCAGGTCAGATGTGGCCATGACACTATGGGGGCCATGTCACAGTGGGCAGCAGGTCAGTGGTGGCCATGTCACTATGGGGGCCATGTCACTGTGGGCAGCAGGTCAGTGGTGGCCATGTCACTATGGGGGCCATGTCACAGTGGGGAGCAGGTCAGTGGTGGCCATGTCACTGTGAGGTCATATCACAGTGGGCAACAGATCAGTTGTGGCCATGTCACAATGAGCAACCATCCACTGGTGGCCATGTCACTGTGGTGGCCAGTCACAGTGGGCAGCAGTTCAGTGGTGGCCATGTCACTATGGGGGCCATGCCACAGTGGGCAGCAGGTCAGTGGTGGCCATGTCACTATGGGGGCCATGCCACAGTGGGCAGCAGATCAGTTGTGGCCATGTCACAATAAGCAACAGTCCACTGGTGTCTATGTCACTGTGGGGGGTATGTCACAGTGGGTAGCAGGTCAGTGGTGGCCATGTCACTATGGGGCCCATGTCACAGTTGTCAGCAGGTCAGTGGTGGCCGTGTAACTATGGGTTCCATGTCACAGTGGGCAGCAGGTCAGTGGTGGCCATGTCACTGTGGTGGCCACTCACAGTGGGCACCAAGTCAGTGGTGGCCACGTCACAGTGGGGCCATGTGAGAGTGGGCAGCATGTCAGTAGTGATCATGTTACTGTATGGGACATGTCACAGTGGGGAGCAGGTCAGTGGTGGCCATGTCACAGTGAGGTCATGTCACAGTGTGCAGCAGGTCAGTGGTGGCCATGTCACAGTGAGCAACAGGCCACTGGTTGCCATGTCACTGTGGGGGCCATGTCACAGTGGGCAGCAGCTTCGTGGTGGCCATGTCACTATGGGGGCCATGTCACAGTGGGCAGCAGGTGAGTGGTGGCCATGTCACTGTGGGGGCCATGTCACAGTGGTCAGTAGGTCAGTGGTGGCCTTGTCACTGTGGGGGCCATGTCACAGTGGTCAGCGGGTAGTGGTGGCGATGTCACTGTGAGGTCATGTCAAAATGTGCAGCAGGTCAGTGGTGGCCATGTCACAGGAGCAACAGGCCAATGGTTGCCATGTCACTGTGGGGGGTATGTCAGAGTGGACAGCAGGTCAGATGTGGCCATGTCACTATGGGGGCTATGTCACAGTGGGCAGCAGGTCAGTGGTGGCCATGTCACTATGGGGGCCATGTCACAGTGGGCAGCAGGTCAGTGGTGGCCATGTCACTATGGGGGCCATGTCACAGTGGGGAGCAGGTCAGTGGTGGCCATGTCACTGTGAGGTCATATCACAGTGGGCAACAGATCAGTTGTGGCCATGTCACAATGAGCAACCATCCACTGGTGGCCATGTCACTGTGGTGGCCAGTCACAGTGGGCAGCAGGTCAGTGGTGGCCACGTCACTGTGGGGCCATGTGACAGAGGGCAGCATGACAGTAGTGGTCAAGTTACTTTATGGGACATGTCACAGTGGGGAGAAGATTAGTGGTGGCCATGTCACAGTGAGCAACAGGCCACTGGTTGCCATGTCACTGTGGGGTGTATGTCACAGTGGGCAGCAGGTCAGTTGTGGCCATGTCACTGTGGAGGCCATGACACAGTGGGCAGCTGGTCAGTGGTGGCCATGTCACTATGGGGGCCATGTCACAGTGGGCAGCAGGTCAGTGGTTGCCATGTCACTATGGGGGCTATTTCACAGTCGGCAGCAGGTCAGTGGTGGCCATGTAACTATGGGGCCATGTCACAGTGGGCAGCAGATCACTAGTGGCCATGTCACTGTTGCGGCCATGTCACGGTGGTCAGCGGGTCAGTGGTGGCCATGTCACTGTGAGGTCATGTCACAGTGGGCAGCAGATCAGTGGTGGCTATGTCACAGGAGCAACAGACCACTGGTCGCCATGTCACTGTGGGGGGTATGTCACAGTGGGCAGCAGGTCAGTGGTGGCCATGTCACTATGGGGGCCAGTCACAGTGGTCAGCGGGTCAGTGGTGGCCATGTCACTGTGAGGTCATGTCACAGTGGGCAGCAGATCAGTGGTGGCTATGTCACAGGAGCAACAGACCACTGGTCGCCATGTCACTGTGGGGGGTATGTCACAGTGGGCAGCAGGTCAGTTGTGGCCATGTCACTATGGGGGCCATGTCACAGTGGGCAGCAGGTCAGTGGTGGCCATGTCACTATGGGGGCCAGTCACAGTGGTCAGCGGGTCAGTGGTGGCCATGTCACTGTGAGGTCATGTCACAGTGGGCAGCAGATCAGTTGTGGCCATGTCACAACGAACAACAGTCCGCTGGTGGCCATGTTAGTGTTGTGGCCAGTCACAGTGGGGAGAAGGTCAGTGGTGGCCATGTCACTGTGAGGTCATGTCACAGTGTGCAGCAGGTCAGTGGTGGCCATGTCACAGTGAGCAACAGGCCACTGGTTGCCATGTCACTGTGGGGGCCATTTCAAAGTGGGCAGCAGCTTCGTGGTGGCCATTTCACTATGGGGGCCATGTCACAGTGGGCAGCAGGTCAGTGGTGGCCATGTCATTATGGGGTCTATGTCACAGTGGGCAGCAGGTCAGTGGTGGCCATGTCACTATGGGGGCCATGTCAAAGTGGGCAGCAGGTCATTGGTGGCCATGTCACTGTGGGGGCCATGTCACAGTGGTCAGCGGGTCAGTGGTGGCCATGTCACTGTGGGGGCCATGTCACAGTGGTCAGCGGGTAGTGGTGGCGATGTCACTGTGAGGTCATGTCACAATGTGCAGCAGCTCAGTGGTGGCCATGTCACAGGAGCAACAGGCCAATGGTTGCCATGTCACTGTGGGGGGTATGTCAGAGTGGACAGCAGGTCAGATGTGGCCATGACACTATGGGGGCCATGTCACAGTGGGCAGCAGGTCAGTGGTGGCCATGTCACTATGGGGGCCATGTCACTGTGGGCAGCAGGTCAGTGGTGGCCATGTCACTATGGGGGCCATGTCACAGTGGGGAGCAGGTCAGTGGTGGCCATGTCACTGTGAGGTCATATCACAGTGGGCAACAGATCAGTTGTGGCCATGTCACAATGAGCAACCATCCACTGGTGGCCATGTCACTGTGGTGGCCAGTCACAGTGGGCAGCAGTTCAGTGGTGGCCATGTCACTATGGGGGCCATGCCACAGTGGGCAGCAGGTCAGTGGTGGCCATGTCACTATGGGGGCCATGCCACAGTGGGCAGCAGGTCAGTGGTGGCCATGTCACTGTGGGGGCCATGTCACAGTCGGCAGCAGGTCAGTGGTGGCCAGGTCACTATGGGGGCCATGCCACAGTGGGCAGCAGGTCAGTGGTGGCCATGTCACTGTGGGGGCCATGTCACAGTGGTCAACGGGTCAGTGGTGGCCTTGTCACTGTGGGGGCCATGTCACAGTGGTCAGCGGGTCAGTGGTGGCCATGTCACTGTGAGGTCATGTCACAATGGGCAGCAGATCAGTTGTGGCCATGTCACAATGAGCAACAGTCCACTGGTGGCCATGTCACTGTGGGGGGTATGTCACAGTGGTCAGCAGGTCAGTGGTGGCCATGTCACTATGGGGGCCATGTCACAGTGGGCAGGAGGTCAGTGGTGGCCATGTCACTATGGGGGCCATGTCAGAGTGGGGAGCAGGTCAGTGGTGGCCATGTCACTGTGGTGACATCTGACAGTGGGCAGCATGACAGTAGTGGTCAAGTTACTTTATGGGACATGTCACAGTGGGGAGAAGGTTAGTGGTGGCCATGTCACAATGAGCAACAGTCCACTGGTGGCCATGTCACTGTGGGGGGTATGTCGCAGTGGGCAGCAGGTCAGTTGTGGCCATGTCACTGTGGAGGCCATGTCACAGTGGGCAGCAGGTCAGTGGTGGCCATGTCACTATGGGGGCCATGTCACAGTGGGCAGCAGGTCAGTGGTGGCCATGTCACTGTGGGGGCCATTTCACAGTGGTCAGCGGATCAGTGTTGGCCTTGTCACTGTGGGGGCCATGTCACAGTGGTCAGCGTGTCAGTGGTGGCCATGTCACTGTGAGGTCATGTCACAATGTGCAGCAGGTCAGTGGTGGCCATGTCACAGGAGCAACAGGCCAATGGTTGCCATGTCACTGTGGGGGGTATGTCACAGTGGACAGAAGGTCAATTGTGGCCATGTCACTATGGGGGCCATGTCATAGTGGGCAGCAGGTCAGTGGTGGTCATGCCACTATGGGGGACACGTCATAGTGGGCAGCAGGTCAGTGGTGGCCATGTCACTGTGGGGGCCATGTCACAGTGGTCAGCGGGTCAGTGGTGGCCACGTCACTATGAGGGCCACGTCACAGTGTGCAGCAGGTCAGTGGTGGCCATGTCACTGTGGGGGCCATGTCACAGTGGTCAGCGGGTCAGTGGTGGCCATGTCACTGTGGGGGCTATGTCACAGTGGGCAGCGTTTCAATGGTGGCCATGTCACTGTGAGGTCATGTCACAGTGTGCACCAGGTCAGTGGTCGCCATGTCACAGTGAGCAACAGGCCACTGTTTGCCATGTCACTGTGGGGGGTGTGTCACAGTGGGCAGCAGGTCAGTGGTGGCCATGTCAATATGGGGGCCATGTCACTATGGGGGCCATGTCACAGTGGTCAGACGTTCAGTGGTGGCCATGTCACTGTGAGGTAATGTCACAGTGGGCAGCAGATCAGTTGTGGCCATGTCACAATGAGCAACAGTACACTGGTGGCCATTTCACTGTGGTGGCCAGTCACAGTGGGCAGCAGGTCAGTGGTGGCCACGTCACTGTGGGGCCATGTGACAGTGGGCAGCATGACAGTAGTGGTCAAGTTACTGTATGGGACATGTCACAGTGGGGAGAAGGTCAGTGGTGGCCATGTCACTGTGAGGTCATGTCACAGTGTGCAGCAGGTCAATGGTGGCCATGTCACAGTGAGCAACAGGCCACTGGTTGCCATGTCACTGTGGGGGCCATGTAAGAGTGGGCAGCAGCTTTGTGGTGGCCATGTCACTATGGCGGCCATGTCACAGTGGGTAGTAGGTCAGTGGTGGCCATGTCACTATGGGGGCCATGTCACAGTGGGCAGCAGGTCAGTGGTGGTCATTTCACTATGGGGGCCATGTCACAGTGGGCAGCAGGTCAGTGGTGGCCATGTCACTGTGGGGGCCGTGTAACAGTGGGCAGCAGGTCAGTGGTGGCCATGTCACTGTGGGGGCCATGTAAGATTTGTCAGCGGGTCAGCGGTGGCCATGTCACTGTGGGGGCCATGTCAGAATGGTCAGCGGGTAAGTGGTGGCCATGTCACTGTGGGGGCCATGTCACAGTGGTAAGCATGTCACTGGTGGCCATGTCACTGTGAGGTCATGTCACAATGGGCAGCAGATCAGTTGTGGCCATGTCACTGTGAGGTCATGTCACAGTGGGCAGCAGGTCAGTTGTGGCCATGTCACTATGGGGGCCATGTCACAGTGGGCAGCAGGTCAGTGGTGGCCCTGTCACTATGGGGGCCATGTCATTGTGGTCAGCGGTTCCGTGGTGGCCATGTCACTGTGGGGGCCATGTCACAGTGGTCAGCGGGTGTGTGGTGGCCTTGTCACTGTGGGGGCCATTTCACAGTGGTCAGCGGGTCAGTGGTGGCCATGTCACTGGGAGGTCATGTCAGAGTGGGCAGCAGATCAGTTGTGGCCATGTCACAATGAGCAACAGTCCACTGGTGCCTATGTCACTGTGGGGGGTATGTCACAGTGGTCAGCGGTTCAGTGGTGGCCATGTCACTGTGAGGTCATGTCACAATGTGCAGCAGATCAGTGGTGGCCATGTCACAGGAGCAACAGGCCAATGGTTGCCATGTCACTGTGGGGGGTATGTCACAGTGGGCAGCAGGTCAGTTCTGGCCATGTCACTATGGGGGCCATGTCACAGTGGGCAGCAGGTCAGTGGTGGTCATTTCACTATGGAGGCCATGTCACAGTGGGCAGCAGGTCAGTGGTGGTCATGCCATAATGGGGGCCATGTAACAGTGGGCAGCAGGTCAGTGGTGGCCATGTCACTGTGGGGGCCATGTCACAGTGGTCAGCGGGTGTAGTTGTGGCCACGTCACTATGAGGGCCACGTCACAGTGTTCAGCAGGTCAGTGGTGGCCATGTCACTGTGGGGGCCATGTCACAATGGTCAGCGGGTCAGTGGTGGCCATGTCACTGTGGGGGCTATGTCACAGTGGTCAGCGGGTCACTGGTGGCCATGTCACTATGGGGGCTATGTCACAGTGGGCAGCAGGTCAGTGGTGGCCATGTCACTGTGAGGTCATGTCACAGTGTGCACCAGGTCAGTGGTGGCCATGTCACAGTGAGCAACAGGCCACTGGTTGCCATGTCACTGTGGGGGGTATGTCACAGTGGGCAGCAGGTCAGTGGTGGCCATATCACTGTGGGGGCCATGTCACAGTGGTCAGCGGGTCAGTGGTGGCCATGTCACTGTGAGGTCATGTCACAGTGGGCAGCAGATCAGTTGTGGCCATGTCACAATGAGCAACAGTCCACTGGTGGCCATGTCACTGTGGTGGCCAGTCACAGTGGGCAGCAGGTCAGTGGTGGCCATGTCACTGTGGGGGCCATGTCACAGTGGTCAGCGGGTCAGTGGTGGCCTTGTCACTGTGGGGGCCATGTCACAGTGTTCAGCAGGTCAGTAGTGGCCATGTCACTGTGAGGTAATGTCACAGTGGGCAGCAGATCAGTTGTGGCCATGTCACAATGAGCAACAGTCCACTGGTGGCCATGTCACTGTGGGGGGTATGTCACAGTGGGTAGCAGGTCAGTTGTGGCCACGTCACTATGGGGGCCATGTCACAGTGGGCAGCAGGTCAGTGGTGGCCATGTCACTATGGGGGCCATGTCACAATGGGCAGCAGGTCAGTGGTGGCCATGTCACTATGGGGGCCATGTCACAGTGTGCAGCAGGTCACTGGTGGCCATGTCACTATGGGGGCCATGTCACTGTGGGCAGCAGGTCAGTGGTGGCCATGTGGTGGCCAAGTCACTGTGAGGTCATGTCACAGTGGGCAGCAGGTCAGTTGTGGCCATGTCACTATGGGGTCCATGTCACAGTGGGCAGGAGGTCAGTGGTGGCCATGTCACTATGGGGGCCATGTCACAGTGGTCAGCGGGTCACTGGTGGCCATGTCACTGTGGGGGCCATGTCACAGTGGTCAGCGGGTGTGTGGTGGCCTTGTCACTGTGGGGGCCATTTCACAGTGGTCAGCGGGTCAGTGGTGGCCATGTCACTGGGAGGTCATGTCAGAGTGGGCAGCAGATCAGTTGTGGCCATGTCACAATGAGCAACAGTCCACTGGTGCCTATGTCACTGTGGGGGGTATGTCACAGTGGGCAGCAGGTCAGTGGTGGCCATGTCACTATGGGGGCCATGTCACAGTGGTCAGCGGGTCAGTGGTGGCCATGTCACTGTGAGGTCATGTCACAATGTGCAGCAGATCAGTCGTGGCCATGTCACAGGAGCAACAGGCCAATGGTTGCCATGTCACTGTGGGGGGTATGTCACAGTGGGTAGCAGGTCAGTTGTGGCCACGTCACTATGGGGGCCATGTCACAGTGGGCAGCAGGTCAGTGGGGGCCATGTCACTATGGGGGCCATGTCACAATGTGCAGCAGGTCAGTGGTGGCCATGTCACTATGGGGGCCATGTCACAGTGTGCAGCAGGTCACTGGTGACCATGTCACTATGGGGGCCATGTCACTGTGGGCAGCAGGTCAGTGGTGGCCATGTGGTGGCCAAGTCACTGTGATGTCATGTCACAGTGGGCAGCAGGTCAGTTGTGGCCATGTCACTATGGGGTCCATGTCACAGTGGGCAGCAGGTCAGTGGTGGCCCTGTCACTATGGGGGCCATGTCACAGTGGTCAGCGGGTCACTGGTGGCCATGTCACTGTGGGGGCCATGTCACAGTGGTCAGCGGGTGTGTGGTGGCCTTGTCACTGTGGGGGCCATTTCACAGTGGTCAGCGGGTCAGTGGTGGCCATGTCACTGGGAGGTCATGTCAGATTGGGCAGCAGATCAGTTGTGGCCATGTCACAATGAGCAACAGTCCACTGGTGCCTATGTCACTGTGGGGGGTATGTCACAGTGGGCAGCAGGTCAGTGGTGGCCATGTCAATATGGGGGCCATGTCACAGTGGTCAGCGGGTCAGTGGTGGCCATGTCACTGTGAGGTCATGTCACAATGTGCAGCAGATCAGTCGTGGCCATGTCACAGGAGCAACAGGCCAATGGTTGCCATGTCACTGTGGGGGCCATGTCACAGTGGGCAGCAGGTCAGTTGTGGCCATGTCACTATGGGGGCCATGTCACAGTGGGCAGCAGGTCAGTGGTGGTCATTTCACTATGGGGGCCATGTCACAGTGGGCAGCAGGTCAGTGGTTGTCATGCCACTATGGGGGCCATGTCACAGTGGGCAGCAGGTCAGTGGTGGCCATGTCACTGTGGGGGCCATGTCACAGTGGTCAGCGGGTCAGTGGTGGCCATGTCACTGTTGGGGCCATGTCACAGTGGTCAGCGGGTCACTGGTGGCCATGTCACTATGGGGGCTATGTCACAGTGGGCAGCAGGTCAGTGGTGGCCATGTCACTGTGAGGTCATGTCACAGTGTGCACCAGGTCAGTGGTGGCCATGTCACAGTGAGTAACAGGCCACTGGTTGCCATGTCACTGTGGGGGGTATGTCACAGTGGGCAGCAGGTCAGTGGTGGCCATATCACTGTGGGGGCCATGTCACAGTGGTCAGCGGGTCAGTGGTGGCCATGTCACTGTGGGGGCCATGTCACAGTGGTCAGCGGGTCAGTGGTGGCCATGTCACTGTGAGGTCATGTCACAGTGGGCAGCAGATCAGTTGTGGCCATGTCACAATGAGCAACAGTCCACTGGTGGCCATGTCACTGTGGTGGCCAGTCACAGTGGGCAGCAGGTCAGTGGTGGCCATGTCACTGTGGGGGTCATGTCACAGTGGTCAGCGGGTCAGTGGTGGCCTTGTCACTGTGGGGCCCATGTCACAGTGTTCAGCGGGTCAGTGGTGGCCATGTCACTGTGAGGTAATGTCACAGTGGGCAGCAGATCAGTTGTGGCCATGTCACAATGAGCAACAGTCCACTGGTGGCCATGTCACTGTGGGCGGTATGTCACAGTGGGTAGCAGGTCAGTTGTGGCCACGTCACTATGGGGGCCATGTCACAGTGGGCAGCAGGTCAGTGGTGGCCATGTCACTATGGGGGCCATGTCACAATGGGCAGCAGGTCAGTGGTGGCCATGTCACTATGGGGGCCATGTCACAGTGGGCAGCAGGTCAGTGGTGGCCATGTCACTATGGGGGCCATGTGACTGTGGGCAGCAGGTCAGTGGTGGCCACGTCACTGTGGGGGCCGTGTAACAGTGGGCAGCAGGTCAGTGGTGGCCATGTCACTGTGGGGGCCATGTAAGATTTGTCAGCGGGTCACTGGTGGCCATGTCACTGTGGGGGCCATGTCAGAATGGTCAGCGGGTAAGTGGTGGCCATGTCACTGTGGGGGCCATGTCACAGTGCTAAGCGGGTCAGTGGTGGCCATGTCACTGTGAGGTCATGTCACAGTGGGCAGCAGATCAGTTGTGGCCATGTCACTGTGAGGTCATGTCACAGTGTGCAGCAAGTCTGTGGTGGCCATGTCACAGTGAGCAACAGGCCACTGGTTGCCATGTGGTGGCCATGTCACTGTGAGGTCATGTCACAGTGGGCAGCAGGTCAGTTGTGGCCATGTCACTATGGGGGCCATGTCACAGTGGGCAGCAGGTCAGTGGTGGCCCTGTCACTATGGTGGCCATGTCACAGTGGGCAGCAGGTCAGTGGTGGCCATGTCACTGTGGGGGCCATGTCACAGTGGTCAGCGGGTCTGTGGTGACCTTGTCACTCTGGGGGCCATGTCACAGAGGTCAGCGGGTCACTTGTGGACATGTCACTGGGAGGTCATGTCAGAGTGGGCAGCAGATCAGTTGTGGCCATGTCACAATAAGCAACAGTCCACTGGTGTCTATGTCACTGTGGGGGGTATGTCACAGTGGGTAGCAGGTCAGTGGTGGCCATGTCACTATGGGGCCCATGTCACAGTTGTCAGCAGGTCAGTGGTGGCCGTGTAACTATGGGTTCCATGTCACAGTGGGCAGCACGTCAGTGGTGGCCATGTCACTGTGGTGGCCACTCACAGTGGGCACCAAGTCAGTGGTGGCCACGTCACAGGGGGGCCATGTGAGAGTGGGCAGCATGTCAGTAGTGATCATGTTACTGTATGGGACATGTCACAGTGGGGAGCAGGTCAGTGGTGGCCATGTCACAGTGAGGTCATGTCACAGTGTGCAGCAGGTCAGTGGTGGCCATGTCACAGTGAGCAACAGGCCACTGGTTGCCATGTCACTGTGGGGGCCATGTCACAGTGGGCAGCAGCTTCGTGGTGGCCATGTCACTATGGGGGCCATGTCACAGTGAGCAGCAGGTGAGTGGTGGCCATGTCACTGTGGGAGCGATGTCACAGTGGTCAGCGGGTCAGTGGTGGCCTTGTCACTGTGGGGTCATGTCACAGTGGTCAGCGGGTAGTGGTGGCGATGTCACTGTGAGGTCATGTCACAATGTGCAGCAGGTCAGTGGTGGCCATGTCACAGGAGCAACAGGCCAATGGTTGCCATGTCACTGTGGGGGGTATGTCAGAGTGGACAGCAGGTCAGATGTGGCCATGTCACTATGGGGGCCATGTCACAGTGGGCAGCAGATCAGTGGTGGCCATGTCACTATGGGGGCCATGTCACAGTGGGCAGCAGGTCAGTGGTGGCCATGTCACTATTGGGGCCATGTCACAGTGGGGAGCAGGTCAGTGGTGGCCATGTCACTGTGAGGTCATATCACAGTGGGCAACAGATCAGTTGTGGCCATGTCACAATGAGCAACCATCCACTGGTGGCCATGTCACTGTGGTGGCCAGTCACAGTGGGCAGCAGGTCAGTGGTGGCTACGTCACTGTGGGGCCATGTGACAGAGGGCAGCATGACAGTAGTGGTCAAGTTACTTTATGGGACATGTCACAGTGGGGAGAAGATTAGTGGTGGCCGTGTCACAGTGAGCAACAGGCCACTGGTTGCCATGTCACTGTGGGGTGTATGTCACAGTGGGCAGCAGGTCAGTTGTGGCCATGTCACTGTGGAGGCCATGTCACAGTGGGCAGCTGGTCAGTGGTGGCCATGTCACTATGGGGGCCATGTCACAGTGGGCAGCAGGTCAGTGGTGGCCATGTCACTATGGGGGCTATTTCACAGTCGGCAGCAGGTCAGTGGTGGCCATGTCACTATGGGGCCATGTCACAGTGGGCAGCAGGTCACTAGTGGCCATGTCACTGTTGCGGCCATGTCACAGTGGTCAGCGGGTCAGTGGTGGCCTTGTCACTGTGGGGGCCATGTCACTGTGGTCAGCGGGTCAGTGGTGGCCATGTCACAGTGAGGTCATGTCACAGTGGGCAGCAGATCAGTGGTGGCTATGTCACAGGAGCAACAGACCACTGTTCGCCATGTCACTGTGGGGGGTATGTCACAGTGGGCAGCAGGTCAGTTGTGGCCATGTCACTATGGGGGCCATGTCACAGTGGGCAGCAGGTCAGTGGTGGCCATGTCACTATGGGGGCCATGTCACAGATGTCAGCGGGTCAGTGGTGGCCATGTCACTGTGAGGTCATGTCACAGTGGGCAGCAGATCAGTTGTGGCCATGTCACAACGAACAACAGTCCACTGGTGGCCATGTCAGTGTTGTGGCCAGTCACAGTGGGCAGCAGGTCAGTGGTGGCCACGTCACTGTGGGGCCATGTGACAGTGGGCAGCATGAAGTAGTGGTCAAGTACTGTATGGGACATGTCACAGTGGGGAGAAGGTCAGTGGTGGCCATGTCACTGTGAGGTCATGTCACAGTGTGCAGCAGGTCAGTGGTGGCCATGTCACAGTGAGCAACAGGCCACTGGTTGCCATGTCACTGTGGGGGCCATTTCACAGTGGGCAGCAGCTTCGTGGTGGCCATTTCACTATGGGGGCCATGTCACAGTGGGCAGCAGGTCAGTGGTGGCCATGTCATTATGGGGTCTATGTCACAGTGGGCAGCAGGTCAGTGGTGGCCATGTCACTATGGGGGCCATGTCAAAGTGGGCAGCAGGTCATTGGTGGCCATGTCACTGTGGGGGCCATGTCACAGTGGTCAGCGGGTCAGTGGTGGCCTTGTCACTGTGGGGGCCATGTCACAGTGGTCAGCGGGTAGTGGTGGCGATGTCACTGTGAGGTCATGTCACAATGTGCAGCAGGTCAGTGGTGGCCATGTCACAGGATCAACAGGCCAATGGTTGCCATGTCACTGTGGGGGGTATGTCAGAGTGGACAGCAGGTCAGTGGTGGCCATGTCACTATGGGGGCCATGTCACTGTGGGCAGCAGGTCAGTGGTGGCCATGTCACTATGGGGGCCATGTCACAGTGGGGAGTAGGTCAGTGGTGGCCATGTCACTGTGAGGTCATATCGCAGTGGGCAACAGATCAGTTGTGGCCATGTCACAATGAGCAACCATCCACTGGTGGCCGTGTCACTGTGGTGGCCAGTCACAGTGGGCAGCAGGTCAGTGGTGGCCATGTCACTATGGTGGCCATGCCACAGTGGGCAGCAGGTCAGTGGTGGCCATGTCACTATGGGGGCCATGCCACAGTGGGCAGCAGGTCAGTGGTGGCCATGTCACTGTGGGGGCCATGTCACAGTGGGCAGCAGGTCAGTGGTGGCCAGGTCACTATGGGTGCCATGTCACAGTGGGCAGCAGGTCAGTGGTGGCCATGTCACTGTGGGGGCCATGTCACAGTGGTCAGCGGGTCAGTGGTGGCCTTGTCACTGTGGGCGCCATGTCACAGTGGGCAGCGGGTCAGTGGTGGCCATGTCACTGTGAGGTCATGTCACAATGTGCAGCACGTCAGTGGTGGCCATGTCACTATGGGGGCCATGCCACAGTGGGCAGCAGGTCAGTGGTGGCCATGTCACTGTGGGGGCCATGTCACAGTGGGCAGCAGGTCAGTGGTGGCCATGTCACTATGGGTGCCATGTCACAGTGGGCAGCAGGTCAGTGGTGGCCATCTCACTGTGGGGGCCATGTCACAGTGGTCAGCGTGTCAGTGGTGGCCTTGTCACTGTGGGCGCCATGTCACAGTGGGCAGCGGGTCAGTGGTGGCCATGTCACTGTGAGGTCATGTCACAATGTGCAGCACGTCAGTGGTGGCCATGTCACTATGGGGGCCATGTCACAGTGGGCAGCAGATCAGTGGTGGCCATGTCACTATGGGGACCATGTCACAGTGGGCAGCAAGTCAGTGCTGGCCATGTCACTGTGGGGGCCATGTCACTATGGGGGCCATGTCACAGTGGTCAGACGTTCAGTGGTGGCCATGTCACTGTGAGGTCATGTCACAGTAGGCAGCAGATCAGTTGTGGCCATATCACAATGAGCAACATTCCACTGGTGGCCATGTCACTGTGGTGGCCAGTCACAGTGGGCAGCAGGTCAGTGGTGGCCACGTCACTGTGGGCCCATGTGACAGTGGGCAGCATCACAGTAGTGGTCAAGTTACTGTATGGGACATGTCACAGTGGGGAGAAGGTCAGTGGTGCCCATGTCACTGTAAGGTCATGTCACACTGTGCAGCAGGTCAGTGGTGGCCATGTCACTGTGGGGGCCATGTCACAGCGGTCAGCATGTCAGTTGTGGCCATGTCACTGTGGGGGCTAGGTCACAATGGGCAGCAGGTCAATGGTGGCCATGTCACTGTGAGGTCATGTCACAGTGTGCAGCAGGTCAGTGGTGGCCATGTCACTGTGGGGGCCATGTCACAGCGGTCAGCATGTCAGTTGTGGCCATGTCACTGTGGGGGCTATGTCACAATGGGCAGCAGGTCAGTGGTGGCCATGTCAATATCGGAACTATGTCACAGTGGGCAGCAGGTCAGTTGTGGCCATGTCACTATGGGGGCTACATCACAGTGGGCTGCGGTTCAGTGGTGGCCATGTCACTGTCAGGTCATGTCACAGTGGGTAGCAGATCAGTTGTGGCCATGTCACAGGGAGAAACAGGCCACTGGTAGCCCATGTCACAGTGGGCAGCAGGTCAGTGGTGGCCATGTCACTTTGGGGGCCATGTCACAGTGGGCAGCGGGTCAGTGGTGGCCATGTCACTGTGAGGTCATGTCACAGTGTGCAGCAGGTCAGTGGTGGCCATGTCACTGTGGGGGCCATGTCACAGTGTGCATCAGGTCAGTGGTGGCCATGTCACTGTGGGGGCCATGTCAGTGAGCAACAGATCACTGGTTGCCATGTCACTGTGGGGGCTATGTCACAGTGGGCAGCAGGTCAGTGGTGGCCATGTCACTGTGAGGTCATGTCACAGTGTGCAGCAGGTCAGTGGTGGCCATGTCACAGTGAGCAACAGGCCACTGGTTGCCATGTCACTGTGGGGGCTATGTCACAGTGGGCAGTAGGTCAGTGGTGGCCATGTCACTATGGGGGCTATGTCAGAGTGGATAGCAGGTCAGTGGTGGCCATGTCACTGTCGGGGCCATGTCACAGTGGTCAGCGGGTCATTGGTGGCCATGTCACTGTGGGGATATGTCACAGTGTGCAGCAGATCAGTGTTGGCCATGTCACAGTGAGCAACAGGCCAATGGTTGCCATGTCACTGTGGGGGCTATGTCACAGTGGATAGCAGGTCAGTGGTGGCCATGTCACAGTGGGTGCAATGTCACCGTGGGTAGCAGGTCAGTCGTGGCCATGTCACTGTGGGGGCTATATCACAGTGGCTAGCAGGTCAGAGGTGGCCATGTCACTATGGGGGCTATGTCACAGTGGGTAGCAGGTCAGTGGTGGCCATGTCACTGTGAGGGCCATGTCACAGTGAGCAGCAGGTCAGTGGTGGCCATGTCACTGTGGGTGCCATGTCACAGTGTGCAGCGGGTCAGTGGTGGCCATGTCACTGTGAGGTCATGTCACAGTGTGCAGCAGGTCAGTGGTGGCCATGTCACAGTGAGCAACAGGCCACTGGTTGCCATGTCTCTGTGGGGGCTATGTCACAGTGGATAGCATGTCAGTGGTGGCCATGTCACAGTGGGTGCCATATCACCGTAGGTAGCATGTCAGTGGTGGCCATGTCACTGTGGGGGCTATATCACAGTGGCTAGCAGGTCAGTGGTGGCCATGTCACTGTGGGTGCTACATCACAGTGGTCAGCGGGTCAGTGGTGGCCATGTCACTGTGGGTGCTACATCACAGTGGTCAGCTGGTCAGTGGTGGCCATGTCACTGTGGGGGCTATGTCACACTGGGCAGCAGGTCAATGGTGGCCATGTCAATATCGGGGCTATGTCACAGTGAACAGCAGGTCAGTTGTTGCCATGTCACTATGGGGGCTACATCACAGTGGGCTGCGGTTCAGTGGTGGCCATGTCACTGTGAGGTCATGTCACAGTGGGTAGCAGATCAGTTGTGGCCATGTCACAGGGAGAAACAGGCCACTGGTAGCCCATGTCACAGTGGGCAGCAGGTCAGTGGTGGCCATGTCACTATGGGGGCTATGTAAGAGTGGATAGCAGGTCAGTGGTGGCCATGTCACTGTGGGGGCCATGTCACTGTGGTCAGCGGGTCATTGGTGGCCATGTCACTGTGGGGATATGTCACAGTTGGCAGCAGGTCAGTGGTGGCCATGTCACAATGGGGGCTATGTCACAGTGGGTAGCAGGTCAGTGGTGGCCATGTCACTATGGGGGCTATGTCACAGTGTGCAGCAGGTCAGTGGTGGCCATGTCACAGTGAGCAACAGGCCAATGGTTGCCATTTCACTGTGGGGGCTAAGTCACAGTGGATAGCAGGTCAGTCGTGGCCATGTCACTATGGGGGCTATGTCACACTGGGCAGCAGGTCACTGGTGGCCATGTCAATATCGGAACTATGTCACAGTGGGCAGCAGGTCAGTTGTGGCCATGTCACTATGGGGGCTACATCACAGTGGGCTGCGGTTCAGTGGTGGCCATGTCACTGTGAGGTCATGTCACAGTGGGTAGCAGATCAGTTGTGGCCATGTCACAGTGAGAAACAGGCCACTGGTAGCCCATGTCACAGTGGGCAGCAGGTCAGTGGTGGCCATGTCACTGTGGGGGCCATGTCACAGTGGGCAGCAGGTCAGTGTTGTCCATGTCAGTGTGAGGTCATGTCACAGTGTGAAGCAGGTCAGTGGTGGCCATGTCACTGTGGGGGCCATGTCACAGTGTGCAGCAGGTCAGTGGTGGCCATGTCACAGTGAGCAACAGGCCACTGGTTGCCATGTCACTGTGGGGGCTATGTCAGAGTGGGCAGTAGGTCAGTGGTGGCCATGACACTATGGGGGCTATGTCAGAGTGGGCAGCAGGTCAGTGGTGGCGATGTCACTATTGGGGCTATGTCATAGTCGGTAGCAGGTCAGTGGTGGCCATGTCACTGTGGGGGCCATGTCACAGTGGTCAGAGGGTCGTTGGTGGCCATGTCACTGTGGGGGCTATGTCACAGTGGGCAGCAGGTCAGTGGTGGCCATGTCACTGTGGGGGCTATGTCACAATGGGTAGCAGGTGAATGGTGGCCATGCCACTGTGGGGGCCATGTCACAGTGGGCAGCAGGTCAGTGGTGTCCATGTCACTGTGAGGTCATGTCACAGTGTGAAGCAGGTCAGTGGTGGCCATGTCACTGTGGGGGCCATGTCACAGTGTGCAGCAGGTCAGTGGTGGCCATGTCACAGTGAGCAACAGGCCAATGGTTGCCATGTCACTGTGGAGATAAGTCACAGTGGATAGCAGGTCAGTCGTAGCCATGTCACTATGGGGGCTATGTCAGAGTTGGTAGCAGGTCAGTGGTGGCCATGTCACTGTGGGGGCCATGTCTCAGTTGTCAGCAGGTCAGTGGTGGCCATGTCACTGTGGGGGCCATGTCACAGTGGTCAGCATGTCAGTTGTGGCCATGTCACTGTGGGGGCTATGTCACACTGGGCAGCAGGTCAATGGTGGCCATGTCAATATCGGAACTATGTCACAGTGGGCAGCAGGTCAGTTGTGGCCATGTCACTATGGGGGCTACATCACAGTGGGCTGCGGTTCAGTGGTGGCCATGTCACTGTCAGGTCATGTCACAGTGGGTAGCAGATCAGTTGTGGCCATGTCACAGTGAGAAACAGGCCACTGGTAGCCCATGTCACAGTGAGCAACAGGCCACTGGTTGCCATGTCACTGTGGGGGCTATGTCACAGTGGGCAGCGGGTCAGTGATGGCCATGTCACTGTGGGGGCCATGTCACAGTGGTCAGCAGGTCAGTGCTGGCCATGTCACTGTGAGGTCTTGTCACAGTGTGAAGCAGGTCAGTGGTGGCCATGTCACAGTGAGCAACAGGCCACTGGTTGCCATGTCACAGTGGGGGCTATGTCACAGTGGGCAGTAGGTCAGTGGTGGCCATGTCACTATGGGGGCTATGTCAGAGTGGATAGCAGGTCAGTGGTGGCCATGTCACTGTGGGGGCCATGTCACAGTGGTCAGCGGGTCATTGGTGGCCATGTCACTGTGGGGATATGTCACAGTTGGCAGCAGGTCAGTGGTGGCCATGTCACATTGGGGGCTATGTCACAGTGGGTAGCAGGTCAGTGGTGGCCATGTCACTATGGGGGCTATGTCAGAGTGGGCAGCAGTTCAGTGGTGGCGATGTCACTATGGGGGCTATGTCATAGTGGGTAGCAGGTCATTGGTGGCCATGTCACTGTGGGGGCTATGTAACAGTGGGCAGCAGGTCAGTGGTGGCCATGTCACTGTGGGGGCTATGTCACAATGGGTAGCAGGTGAGTGGTGGCCATGCCACTATGGGGGCCATGTCACTGTGGTCAGCATGTTAGTGGTGGCCATGTCACTGTGGGGGCTATGTCACAGTGGGCAGCAGGTCAGTGGTGGCCATGTCACTCTGGGGGCCATGTCAGTGAGCAACAGATCACTGGTTGCCATGTCACTGTGGGGGCTATGTCACAGTGGGCAGCGGGTCAGTGATGGCCATGTCACTGTGGGGGCCATGTCACAGTGGTCAGCAGGTCAGTGCTGGCCATGTCACTGTGAGGTCTTGTCACAGTGTGAAGCAGGTCAGTGGTGGCCATGTCACAGTGAGCAACAGGCCACTGGTTGCCATGTCACAGTGGGGGCTATGTCACAGTGTGCAGCAGGTCAGTGGTGGCCATGTCACAGTGAGCAACAGGCCAATGGTCGCCATGTCACTGTGGGGGCTATGTCAGAGTGGGCAGTAGGTCAGTGGTGGCCATGTCACTGTGGGGGCCATGTCACAGTGGTCAGAGGGTCATTGGTGGCCATGTCACTGTGGGGGCTATGTCACAGTGGGCAGCAGGTCAGTGGTGGGCATGTCACTGTGGGGGCCATGTCACAATGGGTAGCAGGTGAGTGGTGGCCATGTCACTATGGGGGCCATGTCACAGTGGGCAGCAGGTGAGTGGTGGCCATGTCACTGTGAGGTCATGTCACAGTGTGCAGCAGGTCAGTGATGGCCATGTCACTGTGGGGGCCATGTCACAGTGGTCAGCAGGTCAGTGCTGGCCATGTCACTGTGAGGTCATGTCACAGTGTGAAGCAGGTCAGTGGTGGCCTTGTCACTGTGGGGGCCATTTCACAGTGTGCAGCAGGTCAGAGGTGGCCATGTCACAGTGAGCAACAGGCCACTGGTTGCCATGTCACTGTGGGGGCTATGTCACAGTGGGCAGTAGGTCAGTGGTGGCCATGTCACTATGGGGGCTATGTCAGAGTGGATAGCAGGTCAGTGGTGGCCATGTCACTGTGGGGGCCATGTCACAGTGGTCAGCGGGTCATTGGTGGCCATGTCACTGTGGGGATATGTCACAGTTGGCAGCAGGTCAGTGGTGGCCATGTCACAATGGGGGCTATGTCACAGTGGGTAGCAGGTCAGTGGTGGCCATGTCACAGTGAGCAACAGGCCAATGGTTGCCATGTCACTGTGGGGGCTATGTCACAGTGGATAGCAGGTCAGTCGTGGCCATGTCACTGTGGGGGCTATATCACAGTGGCTAGCAGGTCAGTGGTGGCCATGTCTACTGTGGGGGCCATGTCACAGTGGTCAGCAGGTCAGTGGTGGCCATGTCACTGTGAGGTCATGTCACAGTGTGCAGCAGGTCAGTGGTGGCCATGTCACTGTGGGGGGGATGTCACAGTGGGTAGCAGGTCAGTGGTGGCCATGTCACTATGGGGGCTACATCACAGTGGGCTACGGTTCAGTGGTGGCCATGTCACTGTGAGGTCATGTCACAGTGGGTAGCAGATCAGTTGTGGCCATGTCACAGTGAGAAACAGGCCACTGGTAGCCCATGTCACAGTGGGCAGCAGGTCAGTGGTGGCCATGTCACTGTGGGGGCCATGTCACAGTGGGCAGCAGGTCAGTGGTGGCCATGTCACTGTGAGGTCATGTCACAGTGTGCAGCAGGTCAGTGGTGGCCATGTCACAGTGAGCAACAGGCCAATGGTTGCCATGTCACAGAGGGGGCTATGTCACCGTGGGCAGTAGGTCAGTGGTGGCCATATCACTATGGGGGCTATGTCAGAGAGGATAGCAGGTCAGTGGTGGCCATGTCACTGTGGGGGCCATGTCACAGAGGTCAGCGGGTCATTGGTGGCCATGTCACTGTGGGGATATGTCACAGTGTGCAGCAGGTCAGTGCTGGCCATGTCACTGTGGGGGCCATGTCACAGTGAGCAACAGGCCACTGGTTGCCATGTCACTGTGGGGGCTATGTCACAGTGGGTAGCAGGTGAGTGGTGGCCATGTCACTGTGGGGGCCATGTCACAGTGGTCAGCGGGTCAGTGGTGGCCATGTCACTGTGGGGGCCATGTCACAGTGAGCAGCAGGTCAGTGGTGGCCATGTCACTGTGGGTGCCATGTCACAGTGGGCAGCGGGTCAGTGGTGGCCATGTCACTGTGAGGTCATGTCACAGTGTGTAGCAGGTCAGTGGTGGCCATGTCACAGTGAGCAACAGGTCACTGGTGGCCATGTAACTGTGGGGGCTATGTCACAGTGGATAGCAAGTCACTGGTGGCCATGTCACAGTGGGTGCCATGTCATAGTGGGCAGCAGGTCAGTGGTGGCCATGTCACTATGGGGGCTATGTCAGAGTGGGCAGCAGGTCAGTGGTTGCCATGTCACTGTGGGGGCCATGTCACAGTGGTCAGCAGGTCAGTGGTGGCCATGTCACTGTGGGGGCCATGTCACAGTGGTCAGCAGGTCAGTGGTGGCCATGTCACTGTAGGGTCTATGTCACAGTGGGCAGCAGGTCAGTGGTGGCCATGTCACTATGGGGGCCATGTCACAGTGAGCAACAGACCACTGGTTGCCATGTCACTGTGGGGGCCATGTCACAGTGGGCAGCAGGTCAGTGGTGGCCATGTCACTGTGGGGTCTATGTCACAGTGGGCAGCAGGTCAGTGGTGGCGATGTCACTCTGGGGGCCATGTCACAGTGAGCAACAGACCACTGGTTGCCATGTCACTGTGGGGGCTATGTCACAGTGGGCAGCAGGTCAGTGGTGATCATGTTACTGTTTGGGACATGTCACAGTGGGGAGCAGGTCAGTTGTGGCCATGTCACTATGGGGGCTACATCACAGTGGGCTGCGGTTCAGTGGTGGCCATGTCACTGTGAGGTCATGTCACAGTGGGTAGCAGATCAGTTGTGGCCATGTCACAGTGAGAAACAGGCCACTGGTAGCCCATGTCACAGTGGGCAGCAGGTCAGTGGTGGCCATGTCACTGTGGGGGCCATGTCACAGTGTGCAGCAAGTGAGTGGTGGCCATGTCACTGTGAGGTCATTTCACAGTGTGAAGCAGGTCAGTGGTGGCCATATCACTGTGGGTGCCATGTCATAGTGGGCAGCAGGTCAGTGGTGGCCGTGTCACTGTGAGGTCATGTCACAGTGTGCAGCAGGTCAGTGGTGGCCATGTCACAGTGAGCAACAGGCCACTGGTTGCCATGTCACTGTGGGGGTTATGTCACAGTGGGCAGCAGGTCAGTGGTGGCCATGTCACTATGGGGGCTATGTCACAGTGGGTAGCAGGTCAGTGGTGGCCATGTCACTGTGGGGGCCATGTCACAGTGGTCAGCGGGTCAGTGGTGGCCATGTCACTGTGGGGGCTATGTCACAGTGGTCAGCAGGTCAGTGGTGGCCGTGTCACTATGGGGGCTATGTCACAGTGGGTAGCAGGTCAGTGGTGGCCATGTCACTGTGGGGGCCATGTCACAGTGGGTAGCAGGTCAGTGGTGGCCATGTCACTGTGGGGGCCATGTCACCGTGGGTAGCAGGTCAGTGGTGGCCATGTCACTGTGGGGGCCATGTCACAGTGGTCAGCGGGTCAGTGGTGGCCATGTCACTGTGGGGGCTATGTCACCGTGGGTAGCAGGTCAGTGGTGGCCATGTCACTGTGGGGGCTATGTCACAGTGGGCAGCAGGTCAGTGGTGGCCATGTCAATATCGGGGCTATGTCACTGTGGGTAACAGGTCAGTGCTGGTGTTTTGCTGATCAGGGATATCAATTAAACTCAGACACCAGAGTGAAAAGAGCAGGCATATTTTACTAGAAATAACTAAATAATGTAACAGAATAATACAGAAAACATACAGTAAGAAAAGACAGAATAGTGCAGTTAAACAAATAGGAAAATACAGGGTAATGCATCAAATCATTACTACTTGAGAGAGAGAGAGAATAGTGATTAAGAAAGATACATCACCACTTGCATACTTTACCATCATCCAGATCCGCAGTCGCTGGGGAGCCCCGGTTACAGCGAGGATTTGGAGAACCTTTCCCTGCAAGTGGGAAATCCTACGCGGTGCGTCCACCCGTAGGTGAGGCTTCCAAAGTCGCTGTGAGCGGGCCCAGCCTTATATACCTAAAAATCAGTAAGCCAGAATAGCTGACACCTTTGTTTTAAGCGGAAATATCTGGTTTTCATCTCACGTTAGGTTCCCCCCAGAGCCTGGCCAGGGCTTAAGGGAGAAGCTAAGGGAGTTTCCCTGCTTATCTAGTTAATTTATGAGCAAGGTCACAAGGCCAGACAACTGTTTCTGTGGCCTTGTTATCTTGCTCACACATAAAGAAATATAAGGATATATTCAGGATAGACATGTTTTATGCTGTTTAAACTACATCTTCTATGCATATTTCACTAATGACTACATACAGAGTTAGTAGTTTCAGTTCAAGGCCTGTTGCTCAGGCTTCAGTATTTCCACCTTTTACATCAAAATAGGTGGTTTGCTATAACTTAGTAAAATACCTATTAGTACAATGATTATTAGTTATAAAACGTACAGGATTCATCTATAGGTCAAGTCTGGCTTGGGCTTATTGTCCAAGCCTTAGCACTTCAGCTGGCCATGTCACTGTGGGGGCCATGTCACAGTGAGCAACAGACCACTAGTTGCCATGTCACTGTGGGGGCTATGTCACAGTGGGCAGCAGGTCAGTGGTGGCCATGTCACTGTGGCGGCCATGTCACAGTGAGCAGCAGGTCAGTGGTGGCCATGTCACTGTGGGTGCCATGTCACAGTGGGCAGCGGGTCAGTGGTGGCCATGTCACTGTGAGGTCATGTCACAGTGTGCAGCAGGTCAGTGGTGGCCATGTCACAGTGAGCAACAGGTCACTGGTGGCCATGTAACTGTGGGGGCTATGTCACAGTGGATAGCAAGTCACTGGTGGCCATGTCACAGTGGGTGCCATGTCATAGTGGGCAGCAGGTCAGTGGTGGCCATGTCACTATGGGGGCTATGTCAGAGTGGGCAGCAGGTCAGTGGTTGCCATGTCACTGTGGGGGCCATGTCACAGTGGTCAGCAGGTCAGTGGTGGCCATGTCACTGTGGGGGCCATGTCACAGTGGTCAGCAGGTCAGTGGTGGCCATGTCACTGTAGGGTCTATGTCACAGTGGGCAGCAGGTCAGTGGTGGCCATGTCACTATGGGGGCCATGTCACAGTGAGCAACAGACCACTGGTTGCCATGTCACTGTGGGGGCCATGTCACAGTGGGCAGCAGGTCAGTGGTGGCCATGTCACTGTGGGGTCTATGTCACAGTGGGCAGCAGGTCAGTGGTGGCGATGTCACTCTGGGGGCCATGTCACAGTGAGCAACAGACCACTGGTTGCCATGTCACTGTGGGGGCTATGTCACAGTGGGCAGCAGGTCAGTGGTGATCATGTTACTGTTTGGGACATGTCACAGTGGGGAGCAGGTCAGTTGTGGCCATGTCACTATGGGGGCTACATCACAGTGGGCTGCGGTTCAGTGGTGGCCATGTCACTGTGAGGTCATGTCACAGTGGGTAGCAGATCGGTTGTGGCCATGTCACAGTGAGAAACAGGCCACTGGTAGCCCATGTCACAGTGGGCAGCAGGTCAGTGGTGGCCATGTCACTATGGGGGCTATGTCACAGTGGTCAGAAGTTCAGTGGTGGCCATGTCACTGTGGGGGCTACGTCACAGTGGTCAGCGGGTCAGTGGTGGCCATGTCAATATCGGGGCTATCTCACAGTGGGTAGCAGGTCAGTGCTGGTCATGTCACTGTGGGGGACATGTCACAGTGGTCAGCGGGTCAGTGGTAGCCATGTCACTGTGTGGTCATGTCACAGTGTGCAGCAGGTCAGTGCTGGCCATGTCACTGTGGGGGCCATGTCACAGTGAGCAACAGGCCACTGGTTGCCATGTCACTGTGGGGGCTATGTCACAGTGGGTAGCAGGTGAGTGGTGGCCATGTCACTGTGGGGACCATGTCACAGTGGTCAGCGGGTCAGTGGTGGCCATGTCACTGTGGGGGCCATGTCACAGTGGGCAGCAGGTCAGTCGTAGCAATGTCACTATGGGGGCCATGTCACAGTGGGCAGCGGGTCAGTGGTGGCCATGTCACTGTGGGGGCCATGTCACAGTGGTCAGCAGGTCAGTGGTGGCCATGTCACTATGGGGGCCATGTCATAGTGGGCAGCATGTCAGTGGTGATCATGTTACTGTTTGGGACATGTCTCAGTGGGGAGCAGGTCAGTTGTGGCCATGTCACTGTGTGTGCTACATCACAGTGGGCAGCGGTTCAGTGGTGGCCATGTCACTGTGAGGTCATGTCACAGTGGGCAGCAGGTCAGTTCTGGCCATGTCACTATGGGGGCCATGTCACAGTGGGCAGCAGTTCAGTGGTGGCCATGTCACTATGGGGGCTAGGTCACAGTGGGTAGCAGGTCAGTGGTGGACATGTCACTATGGGGGACATGTCACAGTGGGCAGCAGGTCAGTGGTGGCCATGTCACTATGGGGGCCATGTCACGGTGGGCAGCAGGTCAGTGGTGACCATGTCACTATGGGGGCCATGTCACAGTGGGGAGAATATCAGTGGTGGCCATGTCACAGGAGCAACAGGCCAATGGTTGCCATGTCACAGTGGGGGGTATATCACAGTGGGCAGCAGGTCAGTGGTGGCCATGTCACTATGGGGGCCATGTCACAGTGGGCAGCAGGTCAGTGGTGGCCATGTCACTATGGGGGCCATGTCACAGTGGGCAGCGGGTCAGTGGTGGCCATGTCACTGTGGGGGCCATGTCACTGTGGTCAGCGGGTCAGTGGTGGCCATGTCACAGTTGTGGCCATGTCACAGTGGTCAGAGGGTCAGTGGTGGCCATGAAAGTGTGGGGGCCATGTCACAGGTATCAGCGGGTCAGTGGTGGCCATGTCACTGTGAGGTCATGTCACATTGGGCAGCAGATCAGTTGTGGCCATGTCACAATGAGCAACAGTCCACTGGTGGCCATGTCACTGTGGTGGCCAGTCACAGTGGGCAGCAGGTTAGTGGTGGCCATGTCACTATGGGGGCCATGTCACAGTGGTCAGCGGATCAGTGGTGGCCATGTCACTGTGGGGGCCATGTCACAGTGGTCAGCATGTCAGTGGTGGCCATGTCACTGTGGGGGCTATGTCACAGTGGGCAGCAGGTCAGTGGTGACCATGTCACTGTGGGGGCCATGTCACAGTGGGCAGCAGGTCAGTGGTGGCCATGTCACTGTGAGGTCATGTCACAGTGGGCAGCAGATCAGTTGTGGCCATGTCACAATGAGCAAGATGCCACTGGTGGCCATGTCACTGTGGTGGCCAGTCACGGTGGGCAGCAGGTCAGTAGTGATCATGTTACTGTATGGGACATGTCACAGTGGGGAGCAGGTCAGTGGTGGCCATGTCATTATGGTGGCCATGTCACAGTGGGCAGCAGGTCAGTGGTGGCCATGTCATTATGGGGGCTATGTCACAGCGGGCAGCTGTCAGTGGTGGCCATGTCACTAAGGGGGCCATGTCACAGTTGGCAGCAGGTCAGTGCTGGCCATGTCACTGTGAGGTCATGTCACAGTGGGCAGCAGATCAGTTGTGGCCATGTCACAATGAGCAACAGTCCACTGGTGGCCATGTCACTGTGGTGGCCATGTCACAGTGGGCAGCAGGTTAGTGGTGGCCACGTCACTGTGGGGCCATGTGACAAAGGGCAGCATGTCAGTAGTGATCATGTTACTGTATGGGCCTTGTCACAGTGGGGAGCAGGTCAGTGGTGGCCATGTCACTGTGAGGTCATGTCACAGTGGGCAGCAGGTCAGTGGTGGCCATGTCACTATGGGGGCCATGTCACAGTGTGCAGCAGGTCAGTGGTGGCCATGTCACTATGGGGGCCATGTTAGAGTGGGCAGCAGGTCAGTGGTGGCCATGTCACTGTTGCGGCCATGTCATAGTGTGCAGCAGGTCAGTGGTGGCCTTGTCACTGTGAGGTCATGTCACAGTGGGCAGCAGATCAGTGGTGGCCATGTCACAGGAGCAAGATGCCACTGGTTGCCATGTCACTGTGGGGGGTATGTCACAGTGGGCAGCAGGTCAGTTGTGGCCATGTCACAGTGAGCAACAGGCCACTGGTTGCCATGTCACTGTGGTGGCCAGTCACGGTGGGCAGCAGGTCAGTAGTGATCATGTTACTGTATGGGACATGTCACAGTGGGGAGCAGGTCAGTGGTGGCCATGTCACTATGGTGGCCATGTCACAGTGGGCAGCAGGTCAGTGGTGGCCATGTCATTATGGGGGCTATGTCACAGCGGGCAGCAGTCAGTGGTGGCCATGTCACTAAGGGGGCCATGTCACAGTTGGCAGCAGGTCAGTGCTGGCCATGTCACTGTGAGGTCATGTCACAGTGGGCAGCAGATCAGTTGTGGCCATGTCACAATGAGCAACAGTCCATTGGTGGCCATGTCACTGTGGTGGCCATGTCACAGTGGGCAGCAGGTTAGTGGTGGCCACGTCACTGTGGGGCCATGTGACAAAGGGCAGCATGTCAGTAGTGATCATGTTACTGTATGGGCCACGTCACAGTGGGGAGCAGGTCAGTGGTGGCCATGTCACTGTGAGGTCATGTCACAGTGGGCAGCAGGTCAGTGGTGGCCATGTCACTGTGGAGGCCATGTCACAGTGGGCAGCAGGTCAGTGGTGCCATGTCACTATGGGGGCCATGTCACAGTGTGCAGCAGGTCAGTGGTGGCCATGTCACTATGGGGGCCATGTTAGAGTGGGCAGCATGTCAGTGGTGGCCATGTCACTGTTGCGGCCATGTCATAGTGTGCAGCAGGTCAGTGGTGGCCTTGTCACTGTGAGGTCATGTCACAGTGGGCAGCAGATCAGTGGTGGCCATGTCACAGGAGCAAGATGCCACTGGTTGCCATGTCACTGTGGGGGGTATGTCACAGTGGGCAGCAGGTCTGTGTGGCCATGTCACAGTGAGCAACAGGCCACTGGTTGCCATGTCACTGTGGGGGGTATGTCACAGTGGGCAGCAGATCAGTTGTGGCCATGTCACTGTGGAGGCCATGTCACAGTGGGCAGCAGGTCAGTGGTGGCCATGTCACTATGGGGGCCATGTCACAGTGGGCAGCAGGTCAGAGGTGGCCATGTCACTGTGGGGGCCATGTCACAGTGGTCAGTGTGTCAGTGGTGGCCATGTCACTGTGAGGTCATGTCACAATGTGCAGCAGGTCAGTGGTGGCCATGTCACAGGAGCAACAGGCCACTGGTTGCCATGTCACAGTGGGGGGTATGTCACAGTGGGCAGCAGGTCAGTTGTGGCCATGTCACTATGGGGGCCATGTCACAGTGGGCAGCAGGTCAGTGGTAGCCATGTCACTATGGGGTCATGTCAGAGTGGGCAGCAGGTCAGTGGTGGCCATGTCACTATAGGTGCCATGTCACAGTGGGCAGCAGGTCAGTGGTGGCCATGTCACTGTGGGGGCCATGTCACAGTGTTCAGCGGGTCAGTGGTGGCCATGTCACTGTGGGGGCCATTTCACAGTGGGCAGCGGGTCAGTGCAGGCCATGTCACTGTGGGGGCCATGTCACCGTGGGCAGCAGGTCAGTGGTGGCCACGTCACTATGGGGGCCACGTCACAGTGGGAAGCAGGTCAGTGGTGGCCATGTCACTATGGGGGCCATGTCACAGTGGTCAGCGGGTCAGTGGTGGCCATGTCACTGTGGGGGCCATGTCACAGTGGGCAGCGGGTCACTGGTGGCCATGTCACCGTGGGGGCCATGTCACAGTGGTCAGCGGGTCAGAGGTGGCCATGTCACTGTGGGGGCCATGTCACAGGTGTCAGCGGGTCAGTGGTGGCCATGTCACTGTGAGGTCATGTCACAGTGGGCAGAAGGTCAGTGGTGGCCATGTCACTGTGAGGTCATGTCACAGTGGGCAGCAGGTCAGTGCTGGCCTTGTCACTGTGGGGGCCATGTCACAGTGGTCAGCGGTTCAGTGGTGGCCATGTCACTGTGGGGGCCATGTCACACTGGGCAGCGGGTCAGTGCAGGCCATGTCAGTGTGGGGGCCATGTAACCGTGGGCAGCAGGGCAGAGGTGGCCACGTCACTATGGGGGCCACGTCACAGGTTGCAGCAGGTCAGTGGTGGCCATGTCACTGTGGGGGCCATGTCACAGTGGTCAGCGGGTCAGTGGTGGCCATGTCACTGTGGGGGCCATGTCACAGTGGTCAGCGGGTCACTGGTGTCCATGTCACTGTGGGGGCCATGTCACAGTGGTCAGCGGGTCACTGGTGGCCATGTCACTGTGGGTGCCATGTCACAGTGGTCAGCGGGTCAGTGGTGGCCATGTCACTGTGAGGTCATGTCACAGTGGGCAGCAGATCATTTGTGGCCATGTCACAATGAGCAAAGTCCACTGGTGGCCATGTCACTGTGGTGGCCAGTCACCGTGGGCAGCAGGTTAGTGGTGGCCATGTCACTGTGGGGGCCATGTCACAGTGGTCAGCGGGTCAGTGGTGGCCATGTCACTGTGGGGGCCATGTCACAGTGGTCAGCGGGTCACTGGTGGCCATGTCACTGTGAGGTCATGTCACAGTGTGCAGCAGGTCAGTGCTGGCCATGTCACTGTGGGGGCCATGTCACAGTGGTCAGCAGGCCACTGGTTGCCATGTCACTGTGGGGGGTGTTTCAAAGTGGGCAGCAGGTGTAGTTGTGGCCATGTCACTATGTGGGCCATGTCACAGTGGGCAGCAGGTTAGTGGTGGCCACATCACTGTGGGCCATGTGACAGTGGGCAGCATGTCAGTAGTGGTCATGTTACTGTATAGGTCATGTCACAGTGGGGAGCAGGTCAGTGGTGGCCATGTCACAGTGAGGTCATGTCACAGTGTGCAGCACGTCAGTGTTGGCCATGTCACACTGAGCAACAGGCCACTGGTTGCCATGTCACTGTGGGGGCTATGTCACAGTGGGCAGCAGCTCAATTGTAGCCATGTCACTATGGGGGCCATGTCACAGTGGGCAGCAGGTCAGTGGTGGCCATGTCACTATGGGGGCCATGTCACAGTGGGCAGCAGGTCAGAGGTGGCCATGTCACTGTGGGGGCCATGTCACAGTGGTCAGCGGGTCAGTGGTGGCCTTGTCACTGTGGGGGCAATGTCACAGTGGTCAGTGTGTCAGTGGTGGCCATGTCACTGTGAGGTCATGTCACAATGTGCAGCAGGTCAGTGGTGGCCATGTCACAGGAGCAACAGGCCACTGGTTGCCATGTCACAGTGGGGGGTATGTCACAGTGGGCAGCAGGTCAGTTGTGGCCATGTCACTATGGGGGCCATGTCACAGTGGGCAGCAGGTCAGTGGTAGCCATGTCACTATGGGGTCATGTCAGAGTGGGCAGCAGGTCAGTGGTGGCCATGTCACTATGGGTGCCATGTCACAGTGGGCAGCAGGTCAGTGGTGGCCATGTCACTGTGGGGGCCATGTCACAGTGTTCAGCGGGTCAGTGGTGGCCATGTCACTGTGGGGGCCATTTCACAGTGGGCAGCGGGTCAGTGCAGGCCATGTCACTGTGGGGGCCATGTCACCGTGGGCAGCAGGTCAGTGGTGGCCACGTCACTATGGGGGCCACGTCACAGTGGGAAGCAGGTCAGTGGTGGCCATGTCACTATGGGGGCCATGTCACAGTGGTCAGCGGGTCAGTGGTGGCCATGTCACTGTGGGGGCCATGTCACAGTGGGCAGCGGGTCACTGGTGGCCATGTCACCGTGGGGGCCATGTCACAGTGGTCAGCGGGTCAGAGGTGGCCATGTCACTGTGGGGGCCATGTCACAGGTGTCAGCGGGTCAGTGGTGGCCATGTCACTGTGAGGTCATGTCACAGTGGGCAGAAGGTCAGTGGTGGCCATGTCACTGTGAGGTCATGTCACAGTGGGCAGCAGGTCAGTGCTGGCCTTGTCACTGTGGGGGCCATGTCACAGTGGTCAGCGGTTCAGTGGTGGCCATGTCACTGTGGGGGCCATGTCACACTGGGCAGCGGGTCAGTGCAGGCCATGTCAGTGTGGGGGCCATGTAACCGTGGGCAGCAGGGCAGAGGTGGCCACGTCACTATGGGGGCCACGTCACAGGTTGCAGCAGGTCAGTGGTGGCCATGTCACTGTGGGGGCCATGTCACAGTGGTCAGCGGGTCAGTGGTGGCCATGTCACTGTGGGGGCCATGTCACAGTGGTCAGCGGGTCACTGGTGTCCATGTCACTGTGGGGGCCATGTCACAGTGGTCAGCGGGTCACTGGTGGCCATGTCACTGTGGGTGCCATGTCACAGTGGTCAGCGGGTCAGTGGTGGCCATGTCACTGTGAGGTCATGTCACAGTGGGCAGCAGATCATTTGTGGCCATGTCACAATGAGCAACAGTCCACTGGTGGCCATGTCACTGTGGTGGCCAGTCACCATGGGCAGCAGGTTAGTGGTGGCCATGTCACTGTGGGGGCCATGTCACAGTGGTCAGCGGGTCAGTGGTGGCCATGTCACTGTGGGGGCCATGTCACAGTGGTCAGCGGGTCACTGGTGGCCATGTCACTGTGAGGTCATGTCACAGTGTGCAGCAGGTCAGTGCTGGCCATGTCACTGTGGGGGCCATGTCACAGTGGTCAGCAGGCCACTGGTTGCCATGTCACTGTGGGGGGTGTTTCAAAGTGGGCAGCAGGTGTAGTTGTGGCCATTTCACTATGTGGGCCATGTCACAGTGGGCAGCAGGTTAGTGGTGGCCACATCACTGTGGGCCATGTGACAGTGGGCAGCATGTCAGTAGTGGTCATGTTACTGTATAGGTTATGTCACAGTGGGGAGCAGGTCAGTGGTGGCCATGTCACAGTGAGGTCATGTCACAGTGTGCAGCACGTCAGTGTTGGCCATGTCACACTGAGCAACAGGCCACTGGTTGCCATGTCACTGTGGGGGCTATGTCACAGTGGGCAGCAGCTCAATTGTAGCCATGTCACTATGGGGGCCATGTCACAGTGGGGAGCAGGTCAGTGGTGGCCATGTCACAGTGAGGTCATGTCACAGTAGGCAGCAGATCAGTTATGGCCATGTCACAATGAGCAACAGTCCACTGGTGGCCATGTCACTGTTGTGGCCAGTCACAGTGGGCAGCAGGTCATTGGTGGCCACGTCACTGTGGGGCTATGTGACAGTGGGCAGCATGTCAGTAGTGATCATGTTACTGTATGGGACATGTCACAGTGGGGAGCAGGTCAGTGGTGGCCACGTCACTGTGGGGCCATGTGACAGTGGGCAGCATGACAGTAGTGGTCAAGTTACTTTATGGGACATGTCACAGTGGGGAGAAGGTTAGTGGTGGCCATGTCACAGTGAGCAACAGGCCACTGGTTGCCATGTCACTGTGGGGGGTATGTCACAGTGGGCAGCAGGTCAGTGGTGGCCATGTCAATATGGGGGCCATGTCACTATGGGGGCCATGTCACAGTGGTCAGCGGTTCAGTGGTGGCCATGTCACTGTGAGGTCATGTCACAGTGGGCAGAAGGTCAGTGGTGGCCATGTCACAGTGAGCAGCAGGCCACTGGTTGCCATGTCACTGTGGGGTGTATGTCACAGTGGGTAGTAGGTCAGTTGTGGCCATGTCACTATGGGGGCCATGTCACAGTGGGCAGCAGGTCAGTGGTGGCCATGTCACTATGGGGGCCATGTCACAGTGGGCAGCAGGTCAGTGGTGGCCATGTCACTATGGGGGCCATGTCACTGTGGGCAGCAGGTCAGTGGTGGCCATGTCACTATGGGGGCCATGTCACAGTGGGCAGCAGGTCAGTGGTGGCCATGTCACTGTGGGGGCCGTGTAACAGTGGGCAGCAGGTCAGTGGTGGCCATGTCACTGTGGGGGCCATGTCAGAGTTGTCAGCGGGTAAGTGGTGGCCATGTCACTGTGGGAGCCATGTCACAGTGGTAAGCGGGTCAGTGGTGGCCAAGTCACTGTGAGGTCATGTCACAGTGGGCAGCAGATCAGTTGTGGCCATGTCACTGTGAGGTCATGTCACAGTGTGCAGCAAGTCTGTGGTGGCCATGTCACAGTGAGCAACAGGCCACTGGTTGCCATGCCACTGTGGGGGCTATGTCACAGTGGGCAACAGGTCAGTTGTGGCCATGTCACTATGGGGGCCATGTCACAGTGGGCAGCAGGTCAGTGGTGGCCATGTCACTATGGGGGCCATGTCACAGTGGGCAGCAGGTCAGTGGTGGCCATGTCACTGTTGTGGCCATGTCATAGTGTGCAGCAGGTCAGTGGTGGCCTTGTCACTTTGAGGTCATGTCACAGTGGGCAGCAGATCAGTGGTGGCCATGTCACAGGAGCAAGATGCCACTGGTTGCCATGTCACTGTGGGGGGTATGTCACAGTGGGCAGCAGGTCAGTTGTGGCCATGTCACAGTGAGCAACAGGCCACTGGTTGCCATGTCACTGTGGTGGCCAGTCACGGTGGGCAGCAGGTCAGTAGTGATCATGTTACTGTATGGGACATGTCACAGTGGGGAGCAGGTCAGTGGTGGCCATGTTCACTATGGTGGCCATGTCACAGTGGGCAGCAGGTCAGTGGTGGCCATGTCATTATGGGGGCTATGTCACAGCGGGCAGCAGTCAGTGGTGGCCATGTCACTAAGGGGGCCATGTCACAGTTGGCAGCAGGTCAGTGCTGGCCATGTCACTGTGAGGTCATGTCACAGTGGGCAGCAGATCAGTTGTGGCCATGTCACAATGAGCAACAGTCCATTGGTGGCCATGTCACTGTGGTGGCCATGTCACAGTGGGCAGCAGGTTAGTGGTGGCCACGTCACTGTGGGGCCATGTGACAAAGTGCAGCATGTCAGTAGTGATCATGTTACTGTATGGGCCATGTCACAGTGGGGAGCAGGTCAGTGGTGGCCATGTCACAGTGAGGTCATGTCACAGTGGGCAGCAGGTCAGTGGTGGCCATGTCACTGTGGAGGCCATGTCACAGTGGGCAGCAGGTCAGTGGTGCCATGTCACTATGGGGGCCATGTCACAGTGTGCAGCAGGTCAGTGGTGGCCATGTCACTATCGGGGCCATGTTAGAGTGGGCAGCAGGTCAGTGGTGGCCATGTCACTGTTGCGGCCATGTCATAGTGTGCAGCAGGTCAGTGGTGGCCTTGTCACTGTGAGGTCATGTCACAGTGGGCAGCAGATCAGTGGTGGCCATGTCACAGGAGCAAGATGCCACTGGTTGCCATGACACTGTGGGGGGTATGTCACAGTGGGCAGCAGGTCTGTTGTGGCCATGTCACAGTGAGCAACAGGCCACTGGTTGCCATGTCACTGTGGGGGGTATGTCACAGTGGGCAGCAGATCACTTGTGGCCATGTCACTGTGGAGGCCATGTCACAGTGGGCAGCAGGTCAGTGGTGGCCATGTCACTATGGGGGCCATGTCACAGTGGGCAGCAGGTCAGAGGTGGCCATGTCACTGTGGGGGCCATGTCACAGTGGTCAGCGGGTCAGTGGTGGCCTTGTCACTGTGGGGGCCATGTCACAGTGGTCAGTGTGTCAGTGGTGGCCATGTCACTGTGAGGTCATGTCACAATGTGCAGCAGGTCAGTGGTGGCCATGTCACAGGAGCAACAGGCCACTGGTTGCCATGTCACAGTGGGGGGTATGTCACAGTGGGCAGCAGGTCAGTTGTGGCCATGTCACTATGGGGGCCATGTCACAGTGGGCAGCAGGTCAGTGGTAGCCATGTCACTATGGGGTCATGTCAGAGTGGGCAGCAGGTCAGTGGTGGCCATGTCACTATCTGTGCCATGTCACAGTGGGCAGCAGGTCAGTGGTGGCCATGTCACTGTGGGGGCCATGTCACAGTGTTCAGCGGGTCAGTGGTGGCCATGTCACTGTGGGGGCCATTTCACAGTGGGCAGCGGGTCAGTGCAGGCCATGTCATTGTGGGGGCCATGTCACCGTGGGCAGCAGGTCAGTGGTGGCCACGTCACTATGGGGGCCACGTCACAGTGGGAAGCAGGTCAGTGGTGGCCATGTCACTATGGGGGCCATGTCACAGTGGTCAGCGGGTCAGTGGTGGCCATGTCACTGTGGGGGCCATGTCACAGTGGGCAGCGGGTCACTGGTGGCCATGTCACCATGGGGGCCATGTCACAGTGGTCAGCGGGTCAGTGGTGGCCATGTCACTGTGAGGTCATGTCACAGTGGGCAGCAGGTCAGTGCTGGCCTTGTCACTGTGGGGGCCATGTCACAGTGGTCAGCGGTTCAGTGGTGGCCATGTCACTGTGGGGGCCATGTCACACTGGGCAGCGGGTCAGTGCAGGCCATGTCAGTGTGGGGGCCATGTAACCGTGGGCAGCAGGGCAGAGGTGGCCACGTCACTATGGGGGCCACGTCACAGGTTGCAGCAGGTCAGTGGTGGCCATGTCACTGTGGGGGCCATGTCACAGTGGTCAGCGGGTCAGTGGTGGCCATGTCACTGTGGGGGCCATGTCACAGTGGTCAGCGGGTCACTGGTGGCCATGTCACTGTGGGGGCCATGTCACAGTGGTCAGCGGGTCACTGGTGGCCATGTCACTGTGGGTGCCATGTCACAGTGGTCAGCGGGTCAGTGGTGGCCATGTCACTGTGAGGTCATGTCACAGTGGGCAGCAGATCATTTGTGGCCATGTCACAATGAGCAACAGTCCACTGGTGGCCATGTCACTGTGGTGGCCAGTCACCGTGGGCAGCAGGTTAGTGGTGGCCATGTCACTGTGGGGGCCATGTCACAGTGGTCAGCGGGTCAGTGGTGGCTATGTCACTGTGGGGGCCATGTCACAGTGGTCAGCGGGTCACTGGTGGCCATGTCACTGTGAGGTCATGTCACAGTGTGCAGCATGTCAGTGCTGGCCATGTCACTGTGGGGGCCATGTCACAGTGGTCAGCAGGCCACTGGTTGCCATGTCACTGTGGGGGGTGTTTCAAAGTGGGCAGCAGGTGTAGTTGTGGCCATGTCACTATGTGGGCCATGTCACAGTGGGCAGCAGGTTAGTGGTGGCCACATCACTGTGGGCCATGTGACAGTGGGCAGCATGTCAGTAGTGGTCATGTTACTGTATAGGTCATGTCACAGTGGGGAGCAGGTCAGTGGTGGCCATGTCACAGTGAGGTCATGTCACAGTGTGCAGCACGTCAGTGTTGGCCATGTCACACTGAGCAACAGGCCACTGGTTGCCATGTCACTGTGGGGGCTATGTCACAGTGGGCAGCAGCTCAATTGTAGCCATGTCACTATGGGGGCCATGTCACAGTGGGGAGCAGGTCAGTGGTGGCCATGGCACAGTGAGGTCATGTCACAGTAGGCAGCAGATCAGTTATGGCCATGTCACAATGAGCAACAGTCCACTGGTGGCCATGTCACTGTTGTGGCCAGTCACAGTGGGCAGCAGGTCATTGGTGGCCACGTCACTGTGGGGCTATGTGACAGTGGGCAGCATGTCAGTAGTGATCATGTTACTGTATGGGACATGTCACAGTGGGGAGCAGGTCAGTGGTGGCCACGTCACTGTGGGGCCATGTGACAGTGGGCAGCATGACAGTAGTGGTCAAGTTACTTTATGGGACATGTCACAGTGGGGAGAAGGTTAGTGGTGGCCATGTCACAGTGAGCAACAGGCCACTGGTTGCCATGTCACTGTGGGGGGTATGTCACAGTGGGCAGCAGGTCAGTGGTGGTCATGTCAATATGGGGGCCATGTCACTATGGGGGCCATGTCACAGTGGTCAGCGGTTCAGTGGTGGCCATGTCACTGTGAGGTCATGTCACAGTGGGCAGAAGGTCAGTGGTGGCCATGTCACAGTGAGCAGCAGGCCACTGGTTGCCATGTCACTGTGGGGGGTATGTCACAGTGGGTAGTAGGTCAGTTGTGGCCATGTCACTATGGGGGCCATGTCACTGTGGGCAGCAGGTCAGTGGTGGCCATGTCACTATGGGGGCCATGTCACAGTGGGCAGCAGGTCAGTGGTGGCCATGTCACTGTGGGGGCCGTGTAACAGTGGGCAGCAGGTCAGTGGTGGCCATGTCACTGTGGGGGCCATGTCAGAGTTGTCAGCGGGTAAGTGGTGGCCATGTCACTGTGGGAGCCATGTCACAGTGGTAAGCGGGTCAGTGGTGGCCAAGTCACTGTGAGGTCATGTCACAGTGGGCAGCAGATCAGTTGTGGCCATGTCACTGTGAGGTCATGTCACAGTGTGCAGCAAGTCTGTGGTGGCCATGTCACAGTGAGCAACAGGCCACTGGTTGCCATGCCACTGTGGGGGCTATGTCACAGTGGGCAACAGGTCAGTTGTGGCCATGTCACTATGGGGGCCATGTCACAGTGGGCAGCAGGTCAGTGGTGGCCATGTCACTATGGGGGCCATGTCACAGTGGGCAGCAGGTCAGTGGTGGCCATGTCACTGTTGCGGCCATGTCATAGTGTGCAGCAGGTCAGTGGTGGCCTTGTCACTTTGAGGTCATGTCACAGTGGGCAGCAGATCAGTGGTGGCCATGTCACAGGAGCAAGATGCCACTGGTTGCCATGTCACTGTGGGGGGTATGTCACAGTGGGCAGCAGGTCAGTTGTGGCCATGTCACAGTGAGCAACAGGCCACTGGTTGCCATGTCACTGTGGTGGCCAGTCACGGTGGGCAGCAGGTCAGTAGTGATCATGTTACTGTATGGGACATGTCACAGTGGGGAGCAGGTCAGTGGTGGCCATGTTCACTATGGTGGCCATGTCACAGTGGGCAGCAGGTCAGTGGTGGCCATGTCATTATGGGGGCTATGTCACAGCGGGCAGCAGTCAGTGGTGGCCATGTCACTAAGGGGGCCATGTCACAGTTGGCAGCAGGTCAGTGCTGGCCATGTCACTGTGAGGTCATGTCACAGTGGGCAGCAGATCAGTTGTGGCCATGTCACAATGAGCAACAGTCCATTGGTGGCCATGTCACTGTGGTGGCCATGTCACAGTGGGCAGCAGGTTAGTGGTGGACACGTCACTGTGGGGCCATGTGACAAAGTGCAGCATGTCAGTAGTGATCATGTTACTGTATGGGCCATGTCACAGTGGGGAGCAGGTCAGTGGTGGCCATGTCACTGTGAGGTCATGTCACAGTGGGCAGCAGGTCAGTGGTGGCCATGTCACTGTGGAGGCCATGTCACAGTGGGCAGCAGGTCAGTGGTGCCATGTCACTATGGGGGCCATGTCACAGTGTGCAGCAGGTCAGTGGTGGCCATGTCACTATCGGGGCCATGTTAGAGTGGGCAGCAGGTCAGTGGTGGCCATGTCACTGTTGCGGCCATGTCATAGTGTGCAGCAGGTCAGTGGTGGCCTTGTCACTGTGAGGTCATGTCACAGTGGGCAGCAGATCAGTGGTGGCCATGTCACAGGAGCAAGATGCCACTGGTTGCCATGACACTGTGGGGGGTATGTCACAGTGGGCAGCAGGTCTGTTGTGGCCATGTCACAGTGAGCAACAGGCCACTGGTTGCCATGTCACTGTGGGGGGTATGTCACAGTGGGCAGCAGATCACTTGTGGCCATGTCACTGTGGAGGCCATGTCACAGTGGGCAGCAGGTCAGTGGTGGCCATGTCACTATGGGGGCCATGTCACAGTGGGCAGCAGGTCAGAGGTGGCCATGTCACTGTGGGGGCCATGTCACAGTGGTCAGCGGGTCAGTGGTGGCCTTGTCACAGTGGGGGCCATGTCACAGTGGTCAGTGTGTCAGTGGTGGCCATGTCACTGTGAGGTCATGTCACAATGTGCAGCAGGTCAGTGGTGGCCATGTCACAGGAGCAACAGGCCACTGGTTGCCATGTCACAGTGGGGGGTATGTCACAGTGGGCAGCAGGTCAGTTGTGGCCATGTCACTATGGGGGCCATGTCACAGTGGGCAGCAGGTCAGTGGTAGCCATGTCACTATGGGGTCATGTCAGAGTGGGCAGCAGGTCAGTGGTGGCCATGTCACTATCTGTGCCATGTCACAGTGGGCAGCAGGTCAGTGGTGGCCATGTCACTGTGGGGGCCATGTCACAGTGTTCAGCGGGTCAGTGGTGGCCATGTCACTGTGGGGGCCATTTCACAGTGGGCAGCGGGTCAGTGCAGGCCATGTCATTGTGGGGGCCATGTCACCGTGGGCAGCAGGTCAGTGGTGGCCACGTCACTATGGGGGCCACGTCACAGTGGGAAGCAGGTCAGTGGTGGCCATGTCACTATGGGGGCCATGTCACAGTGGTCAGCGGGTCAGTGGTGGCCATGTCACTGTGGGGGCCATGTCACAGTGGGCAGCGGGTCACTGGTGGCCATGTCACCATGGGGGCCATGTCACAGTGGTCAGCGGGTCAGTGGTGGCCATGTCACTGTGAGGTCATGTCACAGTGGGCAGAAGGTCAGTGGTGGCCATGTCACTGTGAGGTCATGTCACAGTGGGCAGCAGATCAGTGCTGGCCTTGTCACTGTGGGGGCCATGTCACAGTGGTCAGCGGTTCAGTGGTGGCCATGTCACTGTGGGGGCCATGTCACACTGGGCAGCGGGTCAGTGCAGGCCATGTCAGTGTGGGGGCCATGTAACCGTGGGCAGCAGGGCAGAGGTGGCCACGTCACTATGGGGGCCACGTCACAGGTTGCAGCAGGTCAGTGGTGGCCATGTCACTGTGGGGGCCATGTCACAGTGGTCAGCGGGTCAGTGGTGGCCATGTCACTATGGGGGCCATGTCACAGTGGTCAGCGGGTCACTGGTGGCCATGTCACTGTGGGGGCCATGTCACAGTGGTCAGCGGGTCACTGGTGGCCATGTCACTGTGAGGTCATGTCACAGTGTGCAGCAGGTCAGTGCTGGCCATGTCACTGTGGGGGCCATGTCACAGTGGTCAGCAGGCCACTGGTTGCCATGTCACTGTGGGGGGTGTTTCAAAGTGGGCAGCAGGTGTAGTTGTGGCCATGTCACTATGTGGGCCATGTCACAGTGGGCAGCAGGTTAGTGGTGGCCACATCACTGTGGGCCATGTGACAGTGGGCAGCATGTCAGTAGTGATCATGTTACTGTATAGGTCATGTCACAGTGGGGAGCAGGTCAGTGGTGGCCATGTCACAGTGAGGTCATGTCACAGTGTGCAGCACGTCAGTGTTGGCCATGTCACACTGAGCAACAGGCCACTGGTTGCCATGTCACTGTGGGGGCTATGTCACAGTGGGCAGCAGCTCAATTGTAGCCATGTCACTATGGGGGCCATGTCACAGTGGGCAGCAGGTCAGTGGTGGCCATGTCACAGTGAAGTCATGTCACAGTAGGCAGCAGATCAGTTATGGCCATGTCACAATGAGCAACAGTCCACTGGTGGCCATGTCACTGTTGTGGCCAGTCACAGTGGGCAGCAGGTCATTGGTGGCCACGTCACTGTGGGGCTATGTGACAGTGGGCAGCATGTCAGTAGTGATCATGTTACTGTATGGGACATGTCACAGTGGGGAGCAGGTCAGTGGTGGCCACGTCACTGTGGGGCCATGTGACAGTGGGCAGCATGACAGTAGTGGTCAAGTTACTTTATGGGACATGTCACAGTGGGGAGAAGGTTAGTGGTGGCCATGTCACAGTGAGCAACAGGCCACTGGTTGCCATGTCACTGTGGGGGGTATGTCACAGTGGGCAGCAGGTCAGTGGTGGCCATGTCAATATGGGGGCCATGTCACTATGGGGGCCATGTCACAGTGGTCAGCGGTTCAGTGGTGGCCATGTCACTGTGAGGTCATGTCACAGTGGGCAGAAGGTCAGTGGTGGCCATGTCACAGTGAGCAGCAGGCCACTGGTTGCCATGTCACTGTGGGGGGTATGTCACAGTGGGTAGTAGGTCAGTTGTGGCCATGTCACTATGGGGGCCATGTCACAGTGGGCAGCAGGTCAGTGGTGGCCATGTCACTATGGGGGCCATGTCACAGTGGGCAGCAGGTCAGTGGTGGCCATGTCACTATGGGGGCCATGTCACTGTGGGCAGCAGGTCAGTGGTGGCCATGTCACTATGGGGGCCATGTCACAGTGGGCAGCAGGTCAGTGGTGGCCATGTCACTGTGGGGGCTGTGTAACAGTGGGCAGCAGGTCAGTGGTGGCCATGTCACTGTGGGAGCCATGTCACAGTGGTAAGCGGGTCAGTGGTGGCCAAGTCACTGTGAGGTCATGTCACAGTGGGCAGCAGATCAGTTGTGGCCATGTCACTGTGAGGTCATGTCACAGTGTGCAGCAAGTCTGTGGTGGCCATGTCACAGTGAGCAACAGGCCAATGGTTGCCATGCCACTGTGGGGGCTATGTCACAGTGGGCAACAGGTCAGTTGTGGCCATGTCACTATGGGGGCCATGTCACAGTGGGCAGCAGGTCAGTGGTGGCCATGTCACTATGGGGGCCATGTCACAGTGGGCAGCAGGTCAGTGGTGGCCATGTCACTGTGGGGGCCATGTCACAGTGGTCAACGGGTCAGTGGTGGCCTTGTCACTTTGGGGCCATGTCACAGTCGTCAGCGGATCAGTGGTGGCCATGTCACTGTGAGGTCATGTCACAATAGGCAGCAGATCAGTTGTGGCCATGTCACAATGAGCAACAGTCCACTGGTGGCCATGTCACTGTGGGGGGTATGTCACAGTGGTCAGCAGGTCAGTGGTGGCCATGTCACTATGGGGGCCATGTCACAGTGGGCAGGAGGTCAGTGGTGGCCATGTCACTATGGGGGCCATGTCAGAGTGGGGAGCAGGTCAGTGGTGGCCATGTCACTGTGAGGTCATGTCACAGTGTGCAGCAGATCAGTTGTGGCCATGTCACAATGAGCAACAGTCCACTGGTGGCCATGTCACTGTGGTGGCCAGTCACAGTGGGCAGCAGGTCAGTGGTGGCCATGTCACTGTGGGGACATGTGACAGTGGGCAGCATGACAGTAGTGGTCAAGTTACTTTATGGGACATGTCACAGTGGGGAGAAGGTTAGTGGTGGCCATGTCACAGTGAGCAACAGGCCACTGGTTGCCATGTCACTGTGGGGGGTATGTCACAGTGGGCAGCAGGTCAGTTGTGGCCATGTCACTGTGGAGGCCATGTCACAGTGGGCAGCAGGTCAGTGGTGGCCATGTCACTATGGGGGCCATGTCACAGTGGGCAGCAGGTCAGTGGTGGCCATGTCACTGTGGGGGCCATTTCACAGTGGTCAGCGGATCAGTGTTGGCCTTGTCACTGTGGGGGCCATGTGTATCGGGTCTGGCTGAGCCAGAATTGGTTTTCCCCTGTAGCAGCCCTCATGGTGCTGTGTTTTATGCTGGGAGCTGGCAGGGTGTTGATAGCACACTGGTGTTGTGGCTACTGCTGAGTAGTGCTTACACAGCACCAAGGCTCTTTCTGACATTTCCCCCCCCACAGTGGGACGGGGTGGGCAAGATCTTGGGAGGGGACACAACCAGGACAGCTGACCCGAACTGACCAAAGAGATATTCCATACCATATGACGTCTGCTCAGTATAAAGCTGGGAGAAAGGAGGAAGGGGGTGGGGTCACCCTTGGTCCTCCGAGGCAACCGCTACGCATATCAGAGCCCTGCTTCCTGAGAAGGCCCGACATCGCCTGTTAATGGGAAGTAGAGAATAAATCTGTTTTCTTTTTTTTGCTTCCGCGCGCGGACCTTTGCTTCGCTTTGCTTATATTAAAACTGCTGTTGTTTTACCCACAAGGGTTGTTTTGTTTTCCTATCTTATTTTCTTTCCCTTCTTTGCCCTATTGAGAAAAAAAGGGGAAGGGGGGGGGAGTGATAGAGCGACTTGGTGGGTACCTGGCATTTAGCCAAGGTCAAACCACCACAGTCTATCCCACATAACACTCATGTCACAGTGGTCAGCGGGTCAGTGGTGGCCATGTCACTGTGAGGTCATGTCACAATGTGCAGCAGGTCAGTGGTGGCCATGTCACAGGAGCAACAGGCCAATGGTTGCCATGTCACTGTGGGGGGTATGTCACAGTGGGCAGCATGTCAGTGGTGGCCATGTCACTATGGGGGCCATGTCACAGTGGGCAGCAGGTCAGTGGTGGCCATGTCACTGTGGGGGCCATGTCACAGTGGTCAGCGGATCAGTGGTGGCCTTGTCAATGTGGGGGCCATGTCACAGTGGTCAGCGGGTCAGTGGTGGCCATGTCACTGTGAGGTCCTGTCACAATGTGCAGCAGGTCAGTGGTGGCCATGTCACCGGATCAACAGGCCAATGGTTGCCATGTCACTGTGGGGGGTATATCACAGTGGGCAGCACGTCAGTGGTGGCCATGTCACTGTGAGGTCATGTCACAGTGTGCAGCAGATCAGTTGTGGCCATGTCACAATGAGCAACAGTCCACTGGTGGCCATGTCACTGTGGTGGCCAGTCACAGTGGGCAGCAGGTCAGTGGTGGCCATGTCACTGTGGGGACATGTGACAGTGGGCAGCATGACAGTAGTGGTCAAGTTACTTTATGGGACATGTCACAGTGGGGAGAAGGTTAGTGGTGGCCATGTCACAGTGAGCAACAGGCCACTGGTTGCCATGTCACTGTGGGGGGTATGTCACAGTGGGCAGCAGGTCAGTTGTGGCCATGTCACTGTGGAGGCCATGTCACAGTGGGCAGCAGGTCAGTGGTGGCCATGTCACTGTGGGGGCCATTTCACAGTGGTCAGCGGATCAGTGTTGGCCTTGTCACTGTGGGGGCCATGTCACAGTGGTCAGCGGGTCAGTGGTGGCCATGTCACTGTGAGGTCCTGTCACAATGTGCAGCAGGTCAGTGGTGGCCATGTCACCGGATCAACAGGCCAATGGTTGCCATGTCACTGTGGGGGGTATATCACAGTGGGCAGCAGGTCAGTGGTGGCCATGTCACTATGGGGGCCATGTCACAATGGGCAGCAGGTCAGTTGTGGCCATTTCACTATGGGGGCCATATCACAGTGGGCAGCAGGTCAGTGGTGGCCATGCCACTATGGGGGCCATGTCACAGTGGGCAGCAGTTCAGTGGTGGCCATGTCACTGTGGGGGCCATGTCACAGTGGTCAGTGGGTGAGTGGTGGCCACGTCACTATGAGGGCCACGTCACAGTGTGCAGCAGGTCAGTGGTGGCCCTGTCACTGTGGGGGCCATGTCACTGTGGTCAGCGGGTCAGTGGTGGACATGTCACTGTGGGGGCCATGTCACAGTGGTCAGCGGGTCACTGGTGGCCATGTCACTGTGGGGGCCATGTCACAGTGGTCAGCGGGTCAGTGGTGGCCATGTCACTGTGAGGTCATTTCACAGTGTGCACCAGGTCAGTGGTGGCCATGTCACAGTGAGCAACAGGCCACTGGTTGCCATGTCACTGTGGGGGGTATGTCACAGGGGGCAGCAGGTCAGTGGTGGCCATGTCAATATGGGGGCCATGTCACTATGGGAGCCATGTCACAGTGGTCAGCGGTTCAGTGGTGGCCATGTCACTGTGAGGTCATGTCACAGTGGGCAGCAGATCAGTTGTGGCCATGTCACTGTGGAGGCCATGTCACAGTGGGCAGCAGGTCAGTGGTGGCCATGTCACTATGGGGGCCGTGTCACAGTGGGCAGCAGGTCAGTGGTGGCCATGTCACTGTGGGGGCGATGTCACAGTGGTCAGCGGATCACTGGTGGCCTTGTCACTGTGGGGGCCATGTCACAGTGGTCAGCGGGTCACTGGTGGCCATGTCACTGTGAGGTCATGTCACAATGTGCAGCAGGTCAGTGGTGGCCATGTCACAGGAGCAACAGGCCAATGGTTGCCATGTCACTGTGGGGGGTATGTCACAGTGGGCAGCAGGTCAGTTGTGGCCATGTCACTATGGGCGCCATGTCACAGTGGGCAGCAGGTCAGTGGTGGTCATTTCACTATGGGGGCCATGTCACAGTGGGCAGCAGGTCAGTGGTGGTCATGCCACTATGGGGGCCATGTCACAGTGGGCAGCAGGTCAGTGGTGGCCATGTCAATGTGGGGGTCATGTCACAGTGGTCAGCGGGTCAGTGGTGGCCACGTCACTATGAGGGCCACGTCACAGTGTGCAGCAGGTCAGAGGTGGCCATGTCACTGTGGGGGCCATGTCACAGTGGTCAGCGGGTCAGTGGTGGCCATGTCACTGTGGGGGCCATGTCACAGTGGTCAGCGGGTCACTGCTGGCCATGTCACTGTGGGGGCTATGTCACAGAGGTCAGCAGGTCAGTGGTGGCCATGTCACTGTGAGGTCATGTCACAGTGTGCACCAGGTCAGTGGTGGCCATGTCACAGTGAGCAACAGGCCACTGGTTGCCATGTCACTGTGAGGTCATGTCACAATGTGCAGCAGGTCAGTGGTGGCCATGTCACAGGAGCAAGAGGCCAATGGTTGCCATGTCACTGTGGGGGGTATGTCACAGTGGGCAGCAGGTCAGTGGTGGCCATGTCAATATGGGGGCCATGTCACTATGGGGGCCATGTCACAGTGGTCAGCGGTTCAGTGGTGGCCATGTCACTGTGAGGTCATGTCACAGTGGGCAGAAGGTCAGTGGTGGCCATGTCACAATGAGCAGCAGGCCACTGGTTGCCATGTCACTGTGGGGGGTATGTCACAGTGGGTAGTAGGTCAGTTGTGGCCATGTCACTATGGGGGCCATGTCACAGTGGGCAGCAGGTCAGTGGTGGCCATGTCACTATGGGGGCCATGTCACAGTGGGCAGCAGGTCAGTGGTGGCCATGTCACTATGGGGGCCATGTCACTGTGGGCAGCAGGTCAGTGGTGGCCATGTCACTATGGGGGCCATGTCACAGTGGGCAGCAGGTCAGTGGTGGCCATGTCACTGTGGGGGCCGTGTAACAGTGGGCAGCAGGTCAGTGGTGGCCATGTCACTGTGGGGGCCATGTCAGAGTTGTCAGCGGGTAAGTGGTGGCCATGTCACTGTGGGAGCCATGTCACAGTGGTAAGCGGGTCAGTGGTGGCCAAGTCACTATGGGGGCCATGTCACAGTGGGCAGCAGGTCAGTGGTGGCCATGTCACTATGGGGGCCGTGTCACAGTGGGCAGCAGGTCAGTGGTGGCCTTGTCATGGTGGGGGCCATGTCACAGTGGTCAGCGGGTCACTGGTGGCCATGTCACTGTGAGGTCATGTCACAATGTGCAGCAGGTCAGTGGTGGCCATGTCACAGGAGCAACAGGTCAATGGTTGCCATGTCACTGTGGGGGGTATGTCACAGTGGGCAGCAGGTCAGTTGTGGCCATGTCACTATGGGCGCCATGTCACAGTGGGCAGCAGGTCAGTGGTGGTCATTTCACTATGGGGGCCATGTCACAGTGGGCAGCAGGTCAGTGGTGGTCATGCCACTATGGGGGCCATGTCACAGTGGGCAGCAGGTCAGTGGTGGCCATGTCAATGTGGGGGTCATGTCACAGTGGTCAGCGGGTCAGTGGTGGCCACGTCACTATGAGGGCCACGTCACAGTGTGCAGCAGGTCAGAGGTGGCCATGTCACTGTGGGGGCCATGTCACAGTGGTCAGCGGGTCAGTGGTGGCCATGTCACTGTGGGGGCCATGTCACAGTGGTCAGCGGGTCACTGCTGGCCATGTCACTGTGGGGGCTATGTCACAGAGGTCAGCAGGTCAGTGGTGGCCATGTCACTGTGAGGTCATGTCACAGTGTGCACCAGGTCAGTGGTGGCCATGTCACAGTGAGCAACAGGCCACTGGTTGCCATGTCACTGTGGGGGGTATGTCACAGTGGGCAGCAGGTCAGTGGTGGCCATGTCAATATGGGGGCCATGTCACTATGGGGGCCATGTCACAGTGGTCAGCGGTTCAGTGGTGGCCATGTCACTGTGAGGTCATGTCACAGTGGGCAGAAGGTCAGTGGTGGCCATGTCACAGTGAGCAGCAGGCCACTGGTTGCCATGTCACTGTGGGGGGTATGTCACAGTGGGTAGTAGGTCAGTTGTGGCCATGTCACTATGGGGGCCATGTCACAGTGGGCAGCAGGTCAGTGGTGGCCATGTCACTATGGGGGCCATGTCACAGTGGGCAGCAGGTCAGTGGTGGCCATGTCACTATGGGGGCCATGTCACTGTGGGCAGCAGGTCAGTGGTGGCCATGTCACTATGGGGGCCATGTCACAGTGGGCAGCAGGTCAGTGGTGGCCATGTCACTGTGGGGGCCGTGTAACAGTGGGCAGCAGGTCAGTGGTGGCCATGTCACTGTGGGGGCCATGTCAGAGTTGTCAGCGGGTAAGTGGTGGTCATTTCACTGTGGGAGCCATGTCACAGTGGTAAGCGGGTCAGTGGTGGCCAAGTCACTATGGGGGCCATGTCACAGTGGGCAGCAGGTCAGTGGTGGCCATGTCACTGTGGGGGCCATGTCACAGTGGTCAACGGGTCAGTGGTGGCCTTGTCACTGTGGGGGCCATGTCACAGTGGTCAGCGGGTCAGTGGTGGCCATGTCACTGTGAGGTCATGTCACAATGGGCAGCAGATCAGTTGTGGCCATGTCACAATGAGCAACAGTCCACTGGTGGCCATGTCACTGTGGGGGGTATGTCACAGTGGTCAGCAGTTCAGTGGTGGCCATGTCACTATGGGGACCATGTCACAGTGGGCAGGAGGTCAGTGGTGGCCATGTCACTATGGGGGCCATGTCAGAGTGGGGAGCAGGTCAGTGGTGGCCATGTCACTGTGGGGACATCTGACAGTGGGCAGCATGACAGTAGTGGTCAAGTTACTTTATGGGACATGTCACAGTGGGGAGAAGGTTAGTGGTGGCCATGTCACAGTGAGCAACAGGCCACTGGTTGCCATGTCACTGTGGGGGGTATGTCACAGTGGGCAGCAGGTCAGTTGTGGCCATGTCACTGTGGAGGCCATGTCACAGTGGGCAGCAGGTCAGTGGTGGCCATGTCACTATGGGGGCCATGTCACAGTGGGCAGCAGGTCAGTGGTGGCCATGTCACTGTGGGGGCCATTTCACAGTGGTCAGCGGATCAGTGTTGGCCTTGTCACTGTGGGGGCCATGTCACAGTGGTCAGCGGGTCAGTGGTGGCCATGTCACTGTGAGGTCATGTCACAATGTGCAGCAGGTCAGTGGTGGCCATGTCACAGGAGCAACAGGCCAATGGTTGCCATGTCACTGTGGGGGGTATGTCACAGTGGACAGCAGGTCAGTGGTGGCCATGTCACTATGGGGGCCATGTCACAGTGGGCACCAGGTCAGTGGTGGTCATGCCACTATGGGGGACACGTCATAGTGGGCAGAAGGTCAGTGGTGGCCATGTCACTGTGGGGGTCATGTCACAGTGGTCAGCGGGTCAGTGGTGGCCACGTCACTATGAGGGCCACGTCACAGTGTGCAGCAGGTCAGTGGTGGCCATGTCACTGTGGGGGCCATGTCACAGTGGTCAGCGGGTCAGTGGTGGCCATGTCACTGTGGGGGCTATGTCACAGTGGGCAGCGTTTCAATGGTGGCCATGTCACTGTGGGGGCTATGTCACAGAGGTCAGCGGGTCAGTGGTGGCCATGTCACTGTGAGGTCATGTCACAGTGTGCACCAGGTCAGTGGTGGCCATGTCACAGTGAGCAACAGGCCACTGTTTGCCATGTCACTGTGGGGGGTGTGTCACAGTGGGCAGCAGGTCAGTGGTGGCCATGTCAATATGGGGGCCATGTCACTATGGGGGCCATGTCACAGTGGTCAGACGTTCAGTGGTGGTCATGTCACTGTGAGGTAATGTCACAGTGGGCAGCAGATCAGTTGTGGCCATGTCACAATGAGCAACAGTACACTGGTGGCCATTTCACTGTGGTGGCCAGTCACAGTGTGCAGCAGGTCAGTGGTGGCCACGTCACTGTGGGGCCATGTGACAGTGGGCAGCATGACAGTAGTGGTCAAGTTACTGTATGGGACATGTCACAGTGGGGAGAAGGTCAGTGGTGGCCATGTCACTGTGAGGTCATGTCACAGTGTGCAGCAGGTCAGTGGTGGCAATGTCACAGTGAGCAACAGGCCACTGGTTGCCATGTCACTGTGGGGGCCATGTAAGAGTGGGCAGCAGCTTTGTGGTGGCCATGTCACTATGGCGGCCATGTCACAGTGGGTAGTAGGTCAGTGGTGGCCATGTCACTATGGGGGCCATGTCACAGTGGGCAGCAGGTCAGTGGTAGCCATGTCACTATGGGGGCCATGTCACAGTGGGCAGCAGGTCAGTGGTGGCCATGTCACTGTGGGGGCCGTGTAACAGTGGGCAGCAGGTCAGTGGTGGCCATGTCACTGTGGGGGCCATGTAAGATTTGTCAGCGGGTCAGCGGTGGCCATGTCACTGTGGGGGCCATGTCAGAATGGTCAGCGGGTAACTGGTGGCCATGTCACTGTGGGGGCCATGTCACAGTGTTAAGCATGTCACTGGAGGCCATGTCACTGTGAGGTCATGTCACAATGGGCAGCAGATCAGTTGTGGCCATGTCACAGTGAGGTCATGTCACAGTGTGCAGCAAGTCTGTGGTGGCCATGTCACAGTGAGCAACAGGCCACTGGTTGCCATGTGGTGGCCATGTCACTGTGAGGTCATGTCACAGTGGGCAGCAGGTCAGTTGTGGCCATGTCACTATGGGGGCCATGTCACAGTGGGCAGCAGGTCAGTGGTGGCCCTGTCACTATGGGGGCCATGTCACAGTGGTCAGCGGGTCAGTGGTGGCCATGTCACTGTGGGGGCCATGTCACAGTGGTCAGCGGGTGTGTGGTGGCCTTGTCACTGTGGGGGCAATTTCACAGTGGTCACCTGGTCAGTGGTGGCCATGTCACTGGGAGGTCATGTCAGAGTGGGCAGCAGATCAGTTGTGGCCATGTCACAATGAGCAACAGTCCACTGGTGGCTATGTCACTGTGGGGGGTATGTCACAGTGGGCAGCAGGTCAGTTGTGGCCATGTCACTATGGGGGCCATGTCACAGTGGGCAGCAGGTCAGTGGTGGTCATTTCACTATGGGGGCCATGTCACAGTGGGCAGCAGGTCAGTGGTGGTCATGCCATAATGGGGGCCATGTCACAGTGGGCAGCAGGTCAGTGGTGGCCATGTCACTGTGGGGGCCATGTCACAGTGGTCAGCAGGTGTAGTTGTGGCCACGTCACTATGAGGGCCACGTCACAGTGTGCAGCAGGTCAGTGGTGGCCATGTCACTGTGGGGGCCATGTCACGGTGGTCAGCGGGTCAGTGGTGGCCATGTCACTGTGGGGGCCATGTCACAGTGGTCAGCGGGTCACTGGTGGCCATGTCACTATGGGGGCTATGTCACAGTGGGCAGCAGGTCAGTGGTGGCCATGTCACTGTGAGGTCATGTCACAGTGTGCACCAGGTCAGTGGTGGCCATGTCACAGTGAGCAACAGTCCACTGGTGGCCATGTCACTGTGGGGGCCATGTCACAGTGGTCAGCGGGTCAGTGGTGGCCATGTCACTATGGGGGCCATGTCACAGTGGGCAGCAGGTCAGTGGTGGCCATGTCACTATGGGGGCCATGTCACAGTGGGCAGCAGGTCAGTGGTGGCCATGTCACTATGGGGGCCATGTCACTGTGGGCAGCAGGTCAGTGGTGGCCATGTCACTATGGGGGCCATGTCACAGTGGGCAGCAGGTTGGTGGTGGCCATGTCACTGTGGGGGCCGTGTAACAGTGGGCAGCAGGTCAGTGGTGGCCATGTCACTGTGGGGGCCATGTCAGAGTTGTCAGCGGGTAAGTGGTGGCCATTTCACTGTGGGAGCCATGTCACAGTGGTAAGCGGGTCAGTGGTGGCCAAGTCACTATGGGGGCCATGTCACAGTGGGCAGCAGGTCAGTGGTGGCCATGTCACTGTGGGGGCCATGTCACAGTGGTCAACGGGTCAGTGGTGGCCTTGTCACTGTGGGGGCCATGTCACAGTGGTTAGCGGGTCAGTGGTGGACATGTCACTGTGAGGTCATGTCACAATGGGCAGCAGATCAGTTGTGGCCATGTCACAATGAGCAACAGTCCACTGGTGGCCATGTCACTGTGGGGGGTATGTCACAGTGGTCAGCAGTTCAGTGGTGGCCATGTCACTATGGGGGCCATGTCACAGTGGGCAGGAGGTCAGTGGTGGCCATGTCACTATGGGGGCCATGTCAGAGTGGGGAGCAGGTCAGTGGTGGCCATGTCACTGTGGGGACATCTGACAGTGGGCAGCATGACAGTAGTGGTCAAGTTACTTTATGGGACATGTCACAGTGGGGAGAAGGTTAGTGGTGGCCATGTCACAGTGAGCAACAGGCCACTGGTTGCCATGTCACTGTGGGGGGTATGTCACAGTGGGCAGCAGGTCAGTTGTGGCCATGTCACTGTGGAGGCCATGTCACAGTGGGCAGCAGGTCAGTGGTGGCCATGTCACTATGGGGGCCATGTCACAGTGGGCAGCAGGTCAGTGGTGGCCATGTCACTGTGGGGGCCATTTCACAGTGGTCAGCGGATCAGTGTTGGCCTTGTCACTGTGGGGGCCATGTCACAGTGGTCAGCGGGTCAGTGGTGGCCATGTCACTGTGAGGTCATGTCACAATGTGCAGCAGGTCAGTGGTGGCCATGTCACAGGAGCAACAGGCCAATGGTTGCCATGTCACTGTGGGGGGTATGTCACAGTGGGCAGCAGGTCAGTGGTGGCCATGTCTCTATGGGGGCCATGTCACAGTGGGCAGCAGGTCAGTGGTGGTCATGCCACTATGGGGGACACGTCATAGTGGGCAGCAGGTCAGTGGTGGCCATGTCACTGTGGGGGCCATGTCACAGTGGTCAGCGGGTCAGTGGTGGCCACGTCACTATGAGGGCCACGTCACAGTGTGCAGCAGGTCAGTGGTGGCCATGTCACTGTGGGGGCCATGTCACAGTGGTCAGCGGATCAGTGTTGGCCTTGTCACTGTGGGGGCCATGTCACAGTGGGCAGCATGACAGTAGTGGTCAAGTTACTGTATGGGACATGTCACAGTGGGGAGAAGGTCAGTGGTGGCCATGTCACTGTGAGGTCATGTCACAGTGTGCAGCAGGTCAGTGTTGGCCATGTCACAGTGAGCAACAGGCCACTGGTTGCCATGTCACTGTGGGGGCCATGTAAGAGTGGGCAGCAGCTTTGTGGTGGCCATGTCACTATGGCGGCCATGTCACAGTGGGTAGTAGGTCAGTGGTGGCCATGTCACTATGGGGGCCATGTCACAGTGGGCAGCAGGTCAGTGGTGGTCATTTCACTATGGGGGCCATGTCACAGTGGGCAGCAGGTCAGTGGTGGCCATGTCACTATGGGGGCCATGTCACAGTGGGCAGAAGGTCAGTGGTGGCCATGTCACTGTGGGGGCCGTGTAACAGTGGGCAGCAGGTCAGTGGTGGCCATGTCACTGTGGGGGCCATGTAAGATTTGTCAGCGGGTCAGCGGTGGCCATGTCACTGTGGGGGCCATGTCAGAATGGTCAGCGGGTAAGTGGTGGCCATGTCACTGTGGGGGCCATGTCACAGTGGTAAGCATGTCACTGGTGGCCATGTCACTGTGAGGTCATGTCACAATGGGCAGCAGATCAGTTGTGGTCATGTCACTGAGAGGTCATGTCACAGTGTGCAGCAGGTCAGTGCTGGCCATGTCACTGTGAGCAACAGGCCACTGGTTGCCATGTGGTGGCCATGTCACTGTGAGGTCATGTCACAGTGGGCAGCAGGTCAGTTGTGGCCATGTCACTATGGGGGCCATGTCACAGTGGGCAGCAGGTCAGTGGTGGCCCTGTCACTATGGGGGCCATGTCACAGTGGTCAGCGGGTCAGTGGTGGCCATGTCACTGTGAGGTCATGTCACAATGTGCAGCAGATCAGTGGTGGCCATGTCACAGGAGCAACAGGCCAATGGTTGCCATGTCACTGTGGGGGGTATGTCACAGTGGGCAGCAGGTCAGTTGTGGCCATGTCACTATGGGGGCCATGTCACAGTGGGCAGCAGGTCAGTGGTGGTCATTTCACTATGGGGGCCATGTCACAGTGGGCAGCAGATCAGTGGTGGTCATGCCATAATGGGAGCCATGTCACAGTGGGCAGCAGGTCAGTGGTGGCCATGTCACTGTGGGGGCCATTTCACAGTGGTCAGCGGGTGTAGTTGTGGCCACGTCACTATGAGGGCCACGTCACAGTGTGCAGCAGGTCAGTGGTGGCCATGTCACTGTGGGGGCCATGTCACAGTGGTCAGCGGGTCAGTGGTGGCTATGTCACTGTGGGGGCCATGTCACAGTGGTCAGCGGGTCACTGGTGGCCATGTCACTATGGGGGCTATGTAACAGTGGGCAGCAGGTCACTGGTGGCCATGTCACTGTGAGGTCATGTCACAGTGTGCACCAGGTCAGTGGTGGCCATGTCACAGTGAGCAACAGTCCACTGGTGGCCATGTCACTATGGGGTGGCCATGTCACAGTGGGCAGCAGGTCACTGGTGGCCATGTCACTATGGGGGCCATGTCACTGTGGGCAGCAGGTCAGTGGTGGCCATGTGGTGGCCAAGTCACTCTGAGGTCATGTCACAGTGGGCAGCAGGTCAGTTGTGGCCATGTCACTATGGGGGCCATGTCACAGTGGGCAGCAGGTCAGTGGTGGCCCTGTCACTATGGGGGCCATGTCACAGTGGTCAGCGGGTCACTGGTGGCCATGTCACTGTGGGGACCATGTCACAGTGGTCAGCGGGTGTGTGGTGGCCTTGTCACTGTGGGGGCCATTTCACAGTGGTCAGCGGGTCAGTGGTGGCCATGTCACTGGGAGGTCATGTCAGAGTGGGCAGCAGATCAGTTGTGGCCATGTCACAATGAGCAACAGTCCACTGGTGGCTATGTCACTGTGGGGGGTATGTCACAGTGGGCAGCAGGTCAGTGGTGGCCATGTCACTATGGGGGCCATGTCACAGTGGTCAGCGGGTCAGTTGTGGCCATGTCACTGTGGGGGCTATTTCACAGTGGGCAGCGTTTCAATGGTGGCCATGTCACTGTGAGGTCATGTCACAGTGTGCACCAGGTCAGTGGTGGCCATGTCACAGTGAGCAACAGGCCACTGTTTGCCATGTCACTGTGGGGGGTGTGTCACAGTGGGCAGCAGGTCAGTGGTGGCCATTTCAATATGGGGGCCATGTCACTATGGGGGCCATGTCACAGTGGTCAGACGTTCAGTGGTGGCCATGTCACTGTGAGGTAATGTCACAGTGGGCAGCAGATCAGTTGTGGCCATGTCACAATGAGCAACAGTACACTGGTGACCATTTCACTGTGGTGGCCAGTCACAGTGGGCAGCAGGTCAGTGGTGGCCACGTCACTGTGGGACCATGTGACAGTGGGCAGCATGACAGTAGTGGTCAAGTTACTGTATGGGACATGTCACAGTGGGGAGAAGGTCAGTGGTGGCCATGTCACTGTGAGGTAATGTCACAGTGTGCAGCAGGTCAATGGTGGCCATGTCACAGTGAGCAACAGGCCACTGGTTGCCATGTCACTGTGGGGGCCATGTAAGAGTGGGCAGCAGCTTTGTGGTGGCCATGTCACTATGGGGGCCATGTCACAGTGGGTAGGAGGTCAGTGGTGGCCATGTCACTATGGGGGCCATGTCACAGTGGGCAGCAGGTCAGTGGTGGTCATTTCACTATGGGGGCCATGTCACAGTGGGCAGCAGGTCAGTGGTGGCCATGTCACTATGGGGGCCATGTCACAGCGGGCAGCAGGTCAGTGGTGGCCATGTCACTGTGGGGGCCGTGTAACAGTGGGCAGCAGGTCAGTGGTGGCCATGTCACTGTGGGGGCCATTTAAGATTTGTCAGCGGGTCAGCGGTGGCCATGTCACTGTGGGGGCCATGTCAGAATGGTCAGCGGGTAAGTGGTGGCCATGTCACTGTGGGGGCCATGTCACAGTGGTAAGCATGTCACTGGTGGCCATGTCACTGTGAGGTCATGTCACAATGGGCAGCAGATCAGTTGTGGCCATGTCACTGGGAGGTCATGTCAGAGTGGGCAGCAGATCAGTTGTGGCCATGTCACAATAAGCAACAGTCCACTGGTGTCTATGTCACTGTGGGGGGTATGTCACAGTGGGTAGCAGGTCAGTGGTGGCCATGTCACTATGGGTTCCATGTCACAGTGGGCAGCACGTCAGTGGTGGCCATGTCACTGTGGTGGCCACTCACAGTGGGCACCAAGTCAGTGGTGGCCACGTCACAGTGGGGCCATGTGAGAGTGGGCAGCATGTCAGTAGTGATCATGTTACTGTATGGGACATGTCACAGTGGGGAGCAGGTCAGTGGTGGCCATGTCACAGTGAGGTCATGTCACAGTGTGCAGCAGGTCAGTGGTGGCCATGTCACAGTGAGCAACAGGCCACTGGTTGCCATGTCACTGTGGGGGCCATGTCACAGTGGGCAGCAGCTTCGTGGTGGCCATGTCACTATGGGGGCCATGTCACAGTGGGCAGCAGGTGAGTGGTGGCCATGTCACTGTGGGGGCCATGTCACAGTGGTCAGCGGGTCAGTGGTGGCCTTGTCACTGTGGGGGCCATGTCACAGTGGTCAGCGGGTCAGTGGTGGCCATGTCACTGTGAGGTCATGTCAAAATGTGCAGCAGGTCAGTGGTGGCCATGTCACAGGAGCAACAGGCCAATGGTTGCCATGTCACTGTGGGGGGTATGTCAGAGTGGACAGCAGGTCAGATGTGGCCATGTCACTATGGGGGCTATGTCACAGTGGGCAGCAGGTCAGTGGTGGCCATGTCACTATAGGGGCCATGTCACAGTGGGCAGCAGGTCAGTGGTGGCCATGTCACTATGGGGGCCATGTCACAGTGGGCAGCAGGTCAGTGGTGGCCCTGTCACTATGGGGGCCATGTCACAGTGGTCAGCGGGTCAGTGGTGGCCATGTCACTGTGGGGGCCATGTCACAGTGGTCAGCGGGTGTGTGGTGGCCTTGTCACTGTGGGGGCCATTTCACAGTGGTCACCGGGTCAGTGGTGGCCATGTCACTGGGAGGTCATGTCAGAGTGGGCAGCAGATCAGTTGTGGCCATGTCACAATGAGCAACAGTCCACTGGTGGCTATGTCACTGTGGGGGGTATGTCACAGTGGGCAGCAGGTCAGTGGTGGCCATGTCACTATGGGGGCCATGTCACAGTGGTCAGCGGTTCAGTGGTGGCCATGTCACTGTGAGGTCATGTCACAATGTGCAGCAGATCAGTGGTGGCCATGTCACAGGAGCAACAGGCCAATGGTTGCCATGTCACTGTGGGGGGTATGTCACAGTGGGCAGCAGGTCAGTTGTGGCCATGTCACTATGGGGGCCATGTCACAGTGGGCAGCAGGTCAGTGGTGGTCATTTCACTATGGGGGCCATGTCACAGTGGGCAGCAGGTCAGTGGTGGTCATGCCATAATGGGAGCCATGTCACAGTGGGCAGCAGGTCAGTGGTGGCCATGTCACTGTGGGGGCCATTTCACAGTGGTCAGCGGGTGTAGTTGTGGCCACGTCACTATGAGGGCCACGTCACAGTGTGCAGCAGGTCAGTGGTGGCCATGTCACTGTGGGGGCCATGTCACAGTGGTCAGCGGGTCAGTGGTGGCCATGTCACTGTGGGGGCCATGTCACAGTGGTCAGCGGGTCACTGGTGGCCATGTCACTATGGGGGCTATGTCACAGTGGGCAGCAGGTCAGTGGTGGCCATGTCACTGTGAGGTCATGTCACAGTGTGCACCAGGTCAGTGGTGGCCATGTCACAGTGAGCAACAGTCCACTGGTGGCCATGTCACTGTGGGGGATATGTCACAGTGGGCAGCAGGTCAGTGGTGGCCATGTCACTATGGGGGCCATGTCACAGTGGTCAGCGGGTCAGTTGTGGCCATGTCACTGTGGGGGCTATGTCACAGTGGGCAGCGTTTCAATGGTGGCCATGTCACTGTGAGGTCATGTCACAGTGTGCACCAGGTCAGTGGTGGCCATGTCACAGTGAGCAACAGGCCACTGTTTGCCATGTCACTGTGGGGGGTGTGTCACAGTGGGCAGCAGGTCAGTGGTGGCCATTTCAATATGGGGGCCATGTCACTATGGGGGCCATGTCACAGTGGTCAGCGGTTCAGTGGTGGCCATGTCACTGTGAGGTCATGTCACAGTGGGCAGAAGGTCAGTGGTGGCCATGTCACAATGAGCAGCAGGCCACTGGTTGCCATGTCACTGTGGGGGGTATGTCACAGTGGGTAGTAGGTCAGTTGTGGCCATGTCACTATGGGGGCCATGTCACAGTGGGCAGCAGGTCAGTGGTGGCCATGTCACTATGGGGGCCATGTCACAGTGGGCAGCAGGTCAGTGGTGGCCATGTCACTATGGGGGCCATGTCACAGTGGTCAGCGGTTCAGTGGTGGCCATGTCACTGTGAGGTCATGTCACAATGTGCAGCAGATCAGTGGTGGCCATGTCACAGGAGCAACAGGCCAATGGTTGCCATGTCACTGTGGGGGGTATGTCACAGTGGGCAGCAGGTCAGTTGTGGCCATGTCACTATGGGGGCCATGTCACAGTGGGCAGCAGGTCAGTGGTGGTCATTTCACTATGGGGGCCATGTCACAGTGGGCAGCCTGTCAGTGGTGGTCATGCCATAATGGGAGCCATGTCACAGTGGGCAGCAGGTCAGTGGTGGCCATGTCACTGTGGGGGCCATTTCACAGTGGTCAGCGGGTGTAGTTGTGGCCACGTCACTATGAGGGCCACGTCACAGTGTGCAGCAGGTCAGTGGTGGCCATGTCACTGTGGGGGCCATGTCACAGTGGTCAGCGGGTCAGTGGTGGCCATGTCACTGTGGGGGCCATGTCACAGTGGTCAGCGGGTCACTGGTGGCCATGTCACTATGGGGGCTATGTCACAGTGGGCAGCAGGTCAGTGGTGGCCATGTCACTGTGAGGTCATGTCACAGTGTGCACCAGGTCAGTGGTGGCCATGTCACAGTGAGCAACAGTCCACTGGTGGCCATGTCACTGTGGGGGGTATGTCACAGTGGGCAGCAGGTCAGTGGTGGCCATGTCACTATGGGGGCCATGTCACAGTGGTCAGCGGGTCAGATGTGGCCATGTCACTGTGGGGGCTATGTCACAGTGGGCAGCGTTTCAATGGTGGCCATGTCACTGTGAGGTCATGTCACAGTGTGCACCAGGTCAGTGGTGGCCATGTCACAGTGAGCAACAGGCCACTGTTTGCCATGTCACTGTGGGGGGTGTGTCACAGTGGGCAGCAGGTCAGTGGTGGCCATTTCAATATGGGGGCCATGTCACTATGGGGGCCATGTCACAGTGGTCAGCGGTTCAGTGGTGGCCATGTCACTGTGAGGTCATGTCACAGTGGGCAGAAGGTCAGTGGTGGCCATGTCACAATGAGCAGCAGGCCACTGGTTGCCATGTCACTGTGGGGGGTATGTCACAGTGGGTAGTAGGTCAGTTGTGGCCATGTCACTATGGGGGCCATGTCACAGTGGGCAGCAGGTCAGTGGTGGCCATGTCACTGTGGGAGCCATGTCACAGTGGTAAGCGGGTCAGTGGTGGCCAAGTCACTATGGGGGCCATGTCACAGTGGGCAGCAGGTCAGTGGTGGCCATGTCACTATGGGGGCCGTGTCACAGTGGGCAGCAGGTCAGTGGTGGCCTTGTCACTGTGGGGGCCATGTCACAGTGGTCAGCGGGTCACTGGTGGCCATGTCACTGTGAGGTCATGTCACAATGTGCAGCAGGTCAGTGGTGGCCATGTCACAGGAGCAACAGGTCAATGGTTGCCATGTCACTGTGGGGGGTATGTCACAGTGGGCAGCAGGTCAGTTGTGGCCATGTCACTATGGGCGCCATGTCACAGTGGGCAGCAGGTCAGTGGTGGTCATTTCACTATGGGGGCCATGTCACAGTGGGCAGCAGGTCAGTGGTGGTCATGCCACTATGGGGGCCATGTCACAGTGGGCAGCAGGTCAGTGGTGGCCATGTCAATGTGGGGGTCATGTCACAGTGGTCAGCGGGTCAGTGGTGGCCACGTCACTATGAGGGCCACGTCACAGTGTGCAGCAGGTCTGAGGTGGCCATGTCACTGTGGGGGCCATGTCACAGTGGTCAGCGGGTCAGTGGTGGCCATGTCACTATGGGGGCCATGTCACTGTGGGCAGCAGGTCAGTGGTGGCCATGTCACTATGGGGGCCATGTCACAGTGGGCAGCAGGTTGGTGGTGGCCATGTCACTGTGGGGGCCGTGTAACAGTGGGCAGCAGGTCAGTGGAGGCCATGTCACTGTGGGGGCCATGTCAGAGTTGTCAGCGGGTAAGTGGTGGCCATTTCACTGTGGGAGCCATGTCACAGTGGTAAGCGGGTCAGTGGTGGCCAAGTCACTATGGGGGCCATGTCACAGTGGGCAGCAGGTCAGTGGTGGCCATGTCACTGTGGGGGCCATGTCACAGTGGTCAACGGGTCAGTGGTGGCCTTGTCACTGTGGGGGCCATGTCACAGTGGTTAGCGGGTCAGTGGTGGCCATGTCACTGTGAGGTCATGTCACAATGGGCAGCAGATCAGTTGTGGCCATGTCACAATGAGCAACAGTCCACTGGTGGCCATGTCACTGTGGGGGGTATGTCACAGTGGTCAGCAGTTCAGTGGTGGCCATGTCACTATGGGGGCCATGTCACAGTGGGCAGGAGGTCAGTGGTGGCCATGTCACTATGGGGGCCATGTCAGAGTGGGGAGCAGGTCAGTGGTGGCCATGTCACTGTGGGGACATCTGACAGTGGGCAGCATGACAGTAGTGGTCAAGTTACTTTATGGGACATGTCACAGTGGGGAGAAGGTTAGTGGTGGCCATGTCACAGTGAGCAACAGGCCACTGGTTGCCATGTCACTGTGGGGGGTATGTCACAGTGGGCAGCAGGTCAGTTGTGGCCATGTCACTGTGGAGGCCATGTCACAGTGGGCAGCAGGTCAGTGGTGGCCATGTCACTATGGGGGCCATGTCACAGTGGGCAGCAGGTCAGTGGTGGCCATGTCACTGTGGGGGCCATTTCACAGTGGTCAGCGGATCAGTGTTGGCCTTGTCACTGTGGGGGCCATGTCACAGTGGTCAGCGGGTCAGTGGTGGCCATGTCACTGTGAGGTCATGTCACAATGTGCAGCAGGTCAGTGGTGGCCATGTCACAGGAGCAACAGGCCAATGGTTGCCATGTCACTGTGGGGGGTATGTCACAGTGGGCAGCAGGTCAGTGGTGGCCATGTCACTATGGGGGCCATGTCACAGTGGGCAGCAGGTCAGTGGTGGTCATGCCACTATGGGGGACACGTCATAGTGGGCAGCAGGTCAGTGGTGGCCATGTCACTGTGGGGGCCATTTCACAGTGGTCAGCGGGTCAGTGGTGGCCACGTCACTATGAGGGCCACGTCACAGTGTGCAGCAGGTCAGTGGTGGCCATGTCACTGTGGGGGCCATGTCACAGTGGTCAGCGGGTCAGTGGTGGCCATGTCACTGTGGGGGCTATGTCACAGTGGGCAGCGTTTCAATGGTGGCCATGTCACTGTGGGGGCTATGTCACAGAGGTCAGTGGGTCAGTGGTGGCCATGTCACTGTGAGGTCATGTCACAGTGTGCACCAGGTCAGTGGTGGCCATGTCACAGTGAGCAACAGGCCACTGTTTGCCATGTCACTGTGGGGGGTGTGTCACAGTGGGCAGCAGGTCAGTGGTGTCCATGTCAATATGGGGGCCATGTCACTATGGGGGCCATGTCACAGTGGTCAGACGTTCAGTGGTGGCCATGTCACTGTGAGGTAATGTCACAGTGGGCAGCAGATCAGTTGTGGCCATGTCACAATGAGCAACAGTACACTGGTGGCCATTTCACTGTGGTGGCCAGTCACAGTGTGCAGCAGGTCAGTGGTGGCCACGTCACTGTGGGGCCATGTGACAGTGGGCAGCATGACAGTAGTGGTCAAGTTACTGTATGGGACATGTCACAGTGGGGAGAAGGTCAGTGGTGGCCATGTCACTGTGAGGTCATGTCACAGTGTGCAGCAGGTCAGTGTTGGCCATGTCACAGTGAGCAACAGGCCACTGGTTGCCATGTCACTGTGGGGGCCATGTAAGAGTGGGCAGCAGCTTTGTGGTGGCCATGTCACTATGGCGGCCATGTCACAGTGGGTAGTAGGTCAGTGGTGGCCATGTCACTATGGGGGCCATGTCACAGTGGGCAGCAGGTCAGTGGTGGTCATTTTACTATGGGGGCCATGTCACAGTGGGCAGCAGGTCAGTGGTGGCCATGTCACTATGGGGGCCATGTCACAGTGGGCAGAAGGTCAGTGGTAGCCATGTCACTGTGGGGGCCGTGTAACAGTGGGCAGCAGGTCAGTGGTGGCCATGTCACTGTGGGGGCCATGTAAGATTTGTCAGCGGGTCAGCGGTGGCCATGTCACTGTGGGGGCCATGTCAGAATGGTCAGCGGGTAAGTGGTGGCCATGTCACTGTGGGGGCCATGTCACAGTGGTAAGCATGTCACTGGTGGCCATGTCACTGTGAGGTCATGTCACAATGGGCAGCAGATCAGTTGTGGCCATGTCACTGAGAGGTCATGTCACAGTGTGCAGCAGGTCAGTGCTGGCCATGTCACTGTGAGCAACAGGCCACTGGTTGCCATGTGGTGGCCATGTCACTGTGAGGTCATGTCACAGTGGGCAGCAGGTCAGTTGTGGCCATGTCACTATGGGGGCCATGTCACAGTGGGCAGCAGGTCAGTGGTGGCCCTGTCACTATGGGGGCCATGTCACAGTGGTCAGCGGGTCAGTGGTGGCCATGTCACTGTGAGGTCATGTCACAATGTGCAGCAGATCAGTGGTGGCCATGTCACAGGAGCAACAGGCCAATGGTTGCCATGTCACTGTGGGGGGGATGTCACAGTGGGCAGCAGGTCAGTTGTGGCCATGTCACTATGGGGGCCATGTCACAGTGGGCAGCAGGTCAGTGGTGGTCATTTCACTATGGGGGCCATGTCACAGTGGGCAGCAGGTCAGTGGTGGTCATGCCATAATGGGAGCCAAGTCACAGTGGGCAGCAGGTCAGTGGTGGCCATGTCACTGTGGGGGCCATTTCACAGTGGTCAGCGGGTGTAGTTGTGGCCACGTCACTATGAGGGCCACGTCACAGTGTGCAGCAGGTCAGTGGTGGCCATGTCACTGTGGGGGCCATGTCACAGTGGTCAGCGCGTCAGTGGTGGCTATGTCACTGTGGGGGCCATGTCACAGTGGTCAGCGGGTCACTGGTGGCCATGTCACTATGGGGGCTATGTCACAGTGGGCAGCAGGTCACTGGTGGCCATGTCACTGTGAGGTCATGTCACAGTGTGCACCAGGTCAGTGGTGGCCATGTCACAGTGAGCAACAGTCCACTGGTGGCCATGTCACTGTGGGGGGTATGTCACAGTGGGCAGCAGGTCAGTGGTGGCCATATCACTGTGGGGGCAATGTCACAGTGGTCAGCGGGTCAGTGGTGGCCATGTCACTGTGAGGTCATGTCACAGTGGGCAGCAGATCAGTTGTGGCCATGTCACAATGAGCAACAGTCCACTGGTGGCCATGTCACTGTGGTGGCCAGTCACAGTGGGCAGCAGGTCAGTGGTGGCCATGTCACTGTGGGGGCCATGTCACAGTGGTCAGCGGGTCAGTGGTGGCCTTGTCACTGTGGGGGCCATGTCACAGTGTTCAGCGGGTCAGTGGTGGCCATGTCACTGTGAGGTCATGTCACAGTGGGCAGCAGATCAGTTGTGGCCATGTCACAATGAGCAACAGTCCACTGGTGGCCATGTCACTGTGGGGGTTATGTCACAGTGGGTAGCAGGTCAGTTGTGGCCACGTCACTATGGGGGCCATGTCACAGTGGGCAGCAGGTCAGTGGTGGCCATGTCACTATGGGGGCCATGTCACAATGGGCAGCAGGTCAGTGGTGGCCATGTCACTATGGGGTGGCCATGTCACAGTGGGCAGCAGGTCAGTGGTGGCCATGTCACTATGGGGGCCATGTCACTGTGGGCAGCAGGTCAGTAGTGGCCATGTGGTGGCCAAGTCACTCTGAGGTCATGTCACAGTGGGCAGCAGGTCAGTTGTGGCCATGTCACTATGGGGGCCATGTCACAGTGGGCAGCAGGTCAGTGGTGGCCCTGTCACTATGGGGGCCATGTCACAGTGGTCAGCGGGTCACTGGTGGCCATGTCACTGTGGGGACCATGTCACAGTGGTCAGCGGGTGTGTGGTGGCCTTGTCACTGTGGGGGCCATTTCACAGTGGTCAGCGGGTCAGTGGTGGCCATGTCACTGGGAGGTCATGTCAGAGTGGGCAGCAGATCAGTTGTGGCCATGTCACAATGAGCAACAGTCCACTGGTGGCTATGTCACTGTGGGGGGTATGTCACAGTGGGCAGCAGGTCAGTGGTGGCCATGTCACTATGGGGGCCATGTCACAGTGGTCAGCGGGTCAGTTGTGGCCATGTCACTGTGGGGGGTATGTCACAGTGGGCAGCGTTTCAATGGTGGCCATGTCACTGTGAGGTCATGTCACAGTGTGCACCAGGTCAGTGGTGGCCATGTCACAGTGAGCAACAGGCCACTGTTTGCCATGTCACTGTGGGGGGTGTGTCACAGTGGGCAGCAGGTCAGTGGTGGCCATTTCAATATGGGGGCCATGTCACTATGGGGGCCATGTCACAGTGGTCAGACGTTCAGTGGTGGCCATGTCACTGTGAGGTAATGTCACAGTGGGCAGCAGATCAGTTGTGGCCATGTCACAATGAGCAACAGTACACTGGTGGCCATTTCACTGTGGTGGCCAGTCACAGTGGGCAGCAGGTCAGTGGTGGCCACGTCACTGTGGGACCATGTGACAGTGGGCAGCATGACAGTAGTGGTCAAGTTACTGTATGGGACATGTCACAGTGGGGAGAAGGTCAATGGTGGCCATGTCACAGTGAGCAACAGGCCACTGGTTGCCATGTCACTGTGGGGGCCATGTAAGAGTGGGCAGCAGCTTTGTGGTGGCCATGTCACTATGGGGGCCATGTCACAGTGGGTAGTAGGTCAGTGGTGGCCATGTCACTATGGGGGCCATGTCACAGTGGGCAGCAGGTCAGTGGTGGTCATTTCACTATGGGGGCCATGTCACAGTGGGCAGCAGGTCAGTGGTGGCCATGTCACTATGGGGGCCATGTCACAGCGGGCAGCAGGTCAGTGGTGGCCATGTCACTGTGGGGGCCATGTCACAGTGGTCAGCGGGTCAGTGGTGGCCATGTCACTGTGGGGGCCATGTCACAGTGGTCAGCGGGTGTGTGGTGGCCTTGTCACTGTGGGGGCCATTTCACAGTGGTCACCGGGTCAGTGGTGGCCATGTCACTGGGAGGTCATGTCAGAGTGGGCAGCAGATCAGTTGTGGCCATGTCACAATGAGCAACAGTCCACTGGTGGCTATGTCACTGTGGGGGGTATGTCACAGTGGGCAGCAGGTCAGTGGTGGCCATGTCACTATGGGGGCCATGTCACAGTGGTCAGCGGTTCAGTGGTGGCCATGTCACTGTGAGGTCATGTCACAATGTGCAGCAGATCAGTGGTGGCCATGTCACAGGAGCAACAGGCCAATGGTTGCCATGTCACTGTGGGGGGTATGTCACAGTGGGCAGCAGGTCAGTTGTGGCCATGTCACTATGGGGGCCATGTCACAGTGGGCAGCAGGTCAGTGGTGGTCATTTCACTATGGGGGCCATGTCACAGTGGGCAGCAGGTCAGTGGTGGTCATGCCATAATGGGAGCCATGTCACAGTGGGCAGCAGGTCAGTGGTGGCCATGTCACTGTGGGGGCCATTTCACAGTGGTCAGCGGGTGTAGTTGTGGCCACGTCACTATGAGGGCCACGTCACAGTGTGCAGCAGGTCAGTGGTGGCCATGTCACTGTGGGGGCCATGTCACAGTGGTCAGCGGGTCAGTGGTGGCCATGTCACTGTGGGGGCCATGTCACAGTGGTCAGCGGGTCACTGGTGGCCATGTCACTATGGGGGCTATGTCACAGAGGGCAGCAGGTCAGTGGTGGCCATGTCACTGTGAGGTCATGTCACAGTGTGCACCAGGTCAGTGGTGGCCATGTCACAGTGAGCAACAGTCCACTGGTGGCCATGTCACTGTGGGGGGTATGTCACAGTGGGCAGCAGGTCAGTGGTGGCCATATCACTGTGGGGGCAATGTCACAGTGGTCAGCGGGTCAGTGGTGGCCATGTCACTGTGAGGTCATGTCACAGTGGGCAGCAGATCAGTTGTGGCCATGTCACAATGAGCAACAGTCCACTGGAGGCCATGTCACTGTGGTGGCCAGTCACAGTGGGCAGCAGGTCAGTGGTGGCCATGTCACTGTGGGGGCCATGTCACAGTGGTCAGCGGGTCAGTGGTGGCCTTGTCACTGTGGGGGCCATGTCACAGTGTTCAGCGGGTCAGTGGTGGCCATGTCACTGTGAGGTAATGTCACAGTGGGCAGCAGATCAGTTGTGGCCATGTCACAATGAGCAACAGTCCACTGGTGGCCATGTCACTGTGGGGGGTATGTCACAGTGGGTAGCAGGTCAGTTGTGGCCACGTCACTATGGGGGCCATGTCACAGTGGGCAGCAGGTCAGTGGTGGCCATGTCACTATGGGGGCCATGTCACAATGGGCAGCAGGTCAGTGGTGGCCATGTCACTATGGGGTGGCCATGTCACAGTGGGCAGCAGGTCACTGGTGGCCATGTCACTATGGGGGCCATGTCACTGTGGGCAGCAGGTCAGTGGTGGCCATGTGGTGGCCAAGTAACTCTGAGGTCATGTCACAGTGGGCAACAGGTCAGTTGTGGCCATGTCACTATGGGGGCCATGTCACAGTGGGCAGCAGGTCAGTGGTTGCCCTGTCACTATGGGGGCCATGTCACAGTGGTCAGCGGGTCACTGGTGGCCATGTCACTGTGGGGGCCATGTCACAGTGGTCAGCGGGTGTGTGGTGGCCTTGTCACTGTGGGGGCCATTTCACAGTGGTCAGCGGGTCAGTGGTGGCCATGTCACTGGGAGGTCATGTCAGAGTGGGCAGCAGATCAGTTGTGGCCATGTCACAATGAGCAACAGTCCACTGGTGGCTATGTCACTGTGGGGGGTATGTCACAGTGGGCAGCAGGTCAGTGGTGGCCATGTCACTATGGGGGCCATGTCACAGTGGTCAGCGGGTCAGTGGTGGCCATGTCACTGTGAGGTCATGTCACAATGTGCAGCAGATCAGTCGTGGCCATGTCACAGGAGCAACAGGCCAATGGTTGCCATGTCACTGTGGGGGGTATGTCACAGTGGGCAGCAGGTCAGTTGTGGCCATGTCACTAAGGGGGCCATGTCACAGTGGGCAGCAGGTCAGTGGTGGTCATTTCACTATGGGGGCCATGTCACAGTGGGCAGCAGGTCAGTGGTGGCCATGTCACTATGGGGGCCATGTCACAGTGGGGAGCAGGTCAGTGGTGGCCATGTCACTGTGAGGTTATATCACAGTGGGCAACAGATCAGTTGTGGCCATGTCACAATGAGAAACCATCCACTGGTGGCCATGTCACTGTGGTGGCCAGTCACAGTGGGCAGCAGGTCAGTGGTGGCCATGTCACTATGGGGGCCATGCCACAGTGGGCAGCAGGTCAGTGGTGGCCATGTCACTATGGGGGCCATGCCACAGTGGGCAGCAGGTCAGTGGTGGCCATGTCACTGTGGGGGCCATGTCACAGTGGGCAGCAGGTCAGTGGTGGCCATGTCACTATGGGGGCCATGCCACAGTGGGCAGCAGGTCAGTGGTGGCCATGTCACTGTGGGGGCCATGTCACAGTGGTCAAAGGGTCAGTGGTGGCCTTGTCACTGTGGGGGCCATGTCACAGTGGTCAGCGGGTCAGTGGTGGCCATGTCACTGTGAGGTCATTTCACAATGGGCAGCAGATCAGTTGTGGCCATGTCACAATGAGCAACAGTCCACTGGTGGCCATGTCACTGTGGGGGGTATGTCACAGTGGTCAGCAGGTCAGTGGTGGCCATGTGACGATGGGGGCCATGTCACAGTGGGCAGGAGGTCAGTGGTGGCCATGTCACTATGGGGGCCATGTCAGAGTGGGGAGCAGGTCTCTGGTGGCCATGTCACTGTGGGGACATCTGACAGTGGGCAGCATGACAGTAGTGGTCAAGTTACTTTATGGGACATGTCACAGTGGGGAGAAGGTTAGTGGTGGCCATGTCACAGTGAGCAACAGGCCATTGGTTGCCATGTCACTGTGGGGGGTATGTCGCAGTGGGCAGCAGGTCAGTTGTGGCCATGTCACTGTGGAGGCCATGTCACAGTGGGCACCAGGTCAGTGGTGGCCATGTCACTATGGGGGCCATGTCACAGTGGGGAGCAGGTCAGTGGTGGCCATGTCACTGTGGGGGCCATTTCACAGTGGTCAGCGGATCAGTGTTGGCCTTGTCACTGTGGGGGCCATGTCACAGTGGTCAGCGGGTCAGTGGTGGCCATGTCACTGTGAGGTCATGTCACAATGTGCAGCAGGTCAGTGGTGGCCATGTCACAGGAGCAACAGGCCAATGGTTGCCATGTCACTGTGGGGGGTATGTCACAGTGGGTAGAAGGTCAATTGTGGCCATGTCACTATGGGGGCCATGTCATAGTGGGCAGCAGGTCAGTGGTGGTCATGCCACTATGGGGGACACGTCATAGTGGGCAGCAGGTCAGTGGTGGCCATGTCACTGTGGGGGCCATGTCACAGTGGTCAGCGGGTCAGTGGTGGCCACGTCACTATGAGGGCCACGTCACAGTGTGCAGCAGGTCAGTGGTGGCCATGTCACTGTGGGGGCCATGTCACAGTGGTCAGCGGGTCAGTTGTGGCCATGTCACTGTGGGGGCTATGTCACAGTGGGCAGCGTTTCAATGGTGGCCATGTCACTGTGAGGTCATGTCACAGTGTGCACCAGGTCAGTGGTGGCCATGTCACAGTGAGCAACAGGCCACTGTTTGCCATGTCACTGTGGGGGGTGTGTCACAGTGGGCAGCAGGTCAGTGGTGGCCATTTCAATATGGGGGCCATGTCACTATGGGGGCCATGTCACAGTGGTCAGACGTTCAGTGGTGACCATGTCACTGTGAGGTAATGTCACAGTGGGCAGCAGATCAGTTGTGGCCATGTCACAATGAGCAACAGTACACTGGTGGCCATTTCACTGTGGTGGCCAGTCACAGTGGGCAGCAGGTCAGTGGTGGCCACGTCACTGTGGGACCATGTGACAGTGGGCAGCATGACAGTAGTGGTCAAGTTACTGTATGGGACATGTCACAGTGGGGAGAAGATCAGTGGTGGCCATGTCACTGTGAGGTAATGTCACAGTGTGCAGCAGGTCAATGGTGGCCATGTCACAGTGAGCAACAGGCCACTGGTTGCCATGTCACTGTGGGGGCCATGTAAGAGTGGGCAGCAGCTCTGTGGTGGCCATGTCACTATGGGGGCCATGTCACAGTGGGTAGTAGGTCAGTGGTGGCCATGTCACTATGGGGGCCATGTCACAGTGGGCAGCAGATCAGTGGTGGTCATTTCACTATGGGGGCCATGTCACAGTGGGCAGCAGGTCAGTGGTGGCCATGTCACTATGGGGGCCATGTCACAGTGGGCAGCAGGTCAGTGGTGGCCATGTCACTGTGGGGGCCGTGTAACAGTGGGCAGCAGGTCAGTGGTGGCCATGTCACTGTGGGGGCCATTTAAGATTTGTCAGCGGGTCAGCGGTGGCCATGTCACTGTGGGGGCCATTTCAGAATGGTCAGCGGTAAGTGGTGGCCATGTCACTGTGGGGGCCATGTCACAGTGGTAAGCATGTCACTGGTGGCCATGTCACTGTGAGGTCATGTCACAATGGGCAGCAGATCAGTTGTGGCCATGTCACTGGGAGGTCATGTCAGAGTGGGCAGCAGATCAGTTGTGGCCATGTCACAATAAGCAACAGTCCACTGGTGTCTATGTCACTGTGGGGGGTATGTCACAGTGGGTAGCAGGTCAGTGGTGGCCATGTCACTATGGGGCCCATGTCACAGTTGTCAGCAGGTCAGTGGTGGCCGTGTAACTATGGGTTCCATGTCACAGTGGGCAGCACGTCAGTGGTGGCCATGTCACTGTGGTGGCCACTCACAGTGGGCACCAAGTCAGTGGTGGCCACGTCACAGTGGGGCCATGTGAGAGTGGGCAGCATGTCAGTAGTGATCATGTTACTGTATTGGACATGTCACAGTGGGGAGCAGGTCAGTGGTGGCCATGTCACAGTGAGGTCATGTCACAGTGTGCAGCAGGTCAGTGGTGGCCATGTCACAGTGAGCAACAGGCCACTGGTTGCCATGTCACTGTGGGGGCCATGTCACAGTGGGCAGCAGCTTCGTGGTGGCCATGTCACTATGGGGGCCATGTCACAGTGGGCAGCAGGTGAGTGGTGGCCATGTCACTGTGGGGGCCATGTCACAGTTGTCAGCGGGTCAGTGGTGGCCATGTCACAGTGAGGTCATGTCACAATGTGCAGCAGGTCTGTGGTGGCCATGTCACAGTGAGCAACAGGCCACTGGCTGCCATGTCACTGTGGGAGGTATGTCACAGTGGGCAGCAGGTCAGTGCTGGCCATGTCACTGTGGGGCCATGTCACAGTGGGCAGCAGGTCAGTGGTGGCCATGTCAATGTGGGGGCCATGTCACAGTGGTCAGCGGGTCAGTGGTGGCCATGTTACAGTGGGGCCCATGTCACAGGTGTCAGCAGGTCAGTGGTGGCCATGTCAATGTGAGGTCATGTCACAGTGGTCAGCAGATCAGTTGTGGCCATGTCACAATGAGCAACAGTCCACTGGTGGCCATGTCACTGTGGTGGCCAGTCACAGTGGGCAGCAGGTTAGTGGTGGCCATGTAACTGTGGGGGCCATGTCACAGTGGTCAGCGGGTCACTAGTGGCCATGTCACTGTGACGTCATGTCACAGTCTTCAGCAGGTCAGTGGTGGCCATGTCACAGTGTGCAGCAGGCCACTGGTTGCCATGTCACTGTGGGGGGTATGTCACAGTGGGCAGCAGGTCAGTTGTGGCCATGTCACTGTGGAGGCAATGTCACAGTGGGCTGGAGGTCAGTGGTGGCCATGTCACTATGGCGGCCATGTCACAGTGGGCAGCAGGTCAGTGGTGGCCATGTCACTATGGGGGCTATGTCACAGTCGGCAGCAGGTCAGTGGTGGCCATGTCACTATGGGGGCCATGTCACAATGGTCAGCGGGTCAGTGTTGGCCAGGTCACTGTGAGGTCATGTCACAGTGGGCAGCAGATCAGTTGTGGCCATGTCACAATGAGCAACAGTCCACTGGTGGCCATTTAACTGTCGGGGACATGTCACAGTGGGCAGCAGATCAGTTGTGGCCATGTCACTGTGGAGGCCATGTCACATTGGTCAGCAGGTCAGTGGTGGCCATTTCACTATGGGGGCCATGTCACAGTGGGCAGCAGGTCAGTGGTGGCCATGTCACTGTGGGGGTCATGTCAGAGTTGTCAGCGTGTCAGTGGTGGCCTTGTCACTGTGGCGGCCATGTCACAGTGGTCAGCGGGTCAGTGGTGGACATGTCACTGTGAGGTCATGTCACAGTGGGCAGCAGATCAGTTGTGGCCATGTCACAATGAGCAACAGTCCACTGGTGGCCATGTCACTGTGGTGGCCAGTCACAGTGGGCAGCAGGTCAGTGGTGGCCACGTCACTGTGGGGCCATGTGACAGTGGGCAGCATGTCAGTAGTGATCATGTTACTGTATGGGACATGTCACAGTGGGGAGCAGGTCAGTGGTGGCCATGTCACTGTGAGGTCATGTCACAGTGGGCAGCAGACCAGTTGTGGCCATGTCACAGTGAGCAACAGTCCACTGGTGGCCATGTCACTGTGGGGCCCAGTCACAGTGGGCAGCAGGTCAGTGGTGGCCACGTCACTGTGGGGCCATGTGACAGTGGGCAGCATGTCAGTAGTGATCATGTTACTGTATGGGACATGTTACGGTGGGGAGCAGGTCAGTGGTGGCCATGTCAATATGAGGTCATGTCACAGTGTGCAGCAGGTCAGTGGTGGCCATGTCACAGTGGGCAACAGGCCACTGGTTGCCATGTCACTTTGGGGGCCATGTCACAGTGGTCAGTGGGTCAGTGGTGGCCATGTCACTGTGGGGGCCATGTCACAGTGGGCAGCAGGTCAGTGCTGGCCACGTCACTATGGGGGCCACGTCACAGTGGTCAGCTGGTCAGTGGTGGCCATGTCACTGTGGGGGCCATGTCACAGTGGGCAGCGGGTCAGTGGTGGCCATGTCACTCTGAGGTCATGTCACAGTGGGCAGCAGATTAGTTGTGGCCATGTCACAATGAGCAACAGTCCACTGGTGGCCATGTCACTGTGGGGGCTATGTCAGAGTGGCCAGCAGGTCAGTGGTGGCCATGTCACTGTGAGGTCATGTCACAGTGGGCAGCAGACCAGTTGTGGCCATGTCACAGTGAGCAACAGGCCACTGGTTGCCCTGTCACTGTGGTGGCCAGTCACAGTGGGCAGCAGGTCAGTGTTGGCCACGTCACTGTGGGGCCATGTGACAGTGGGCAGCATGTCAGTAGTGACAATGTTACTGTATGGGACATGTCACAGTGGGGAGTAGGTCAGTGGTGGCCATGTCACTGTGAGGTCATGTCACAGTGTGCAGCAGGTCAGTGGTGGCCATGTCACAGTGAGCAACAGGCCACTGGTTGCCATGTCACGTTGGGGGCCATGTCACAGTGGTCAGTGGGTCAGTGGTGGCCATGTCACTGTGGGGGCCATGTCACAGTGGGCAGCAGTTCAGTGCTGGCCATGTCACTGTGGGGGCCATGTCACAGTGGGCAGCGCGTCAGTGGTGGCCATGTCACTGTGGGGGCCATGTCACAGTGGTCAGCGGGTCAGTGGTGGCCATGTCACTGTGAGGTCATGTCACAGTGGGCAGCAGATCAGTTGTGGCCATGTCACAATGAGCAACAGTCCACTGGTGGCCATGTCACTGTGGTGGCCACTCACAGTGGGCAGCAGGTCAGTGGTGGCCACGTCACTGTGGGGCCATGTGACAGTGGGCAGCATGTCAGTAGTGATCATGTTACTGTATGGGACATGTCACAGTGGGGAGCAGGTCAGTGGTGGCCATGGCACTGTGAGGTCATGTCACAGTGTGCAGCAGGTCAGTGGTGGCCATGTCACAGTGAGCAACAGGCCACTGGTTGCCATGTCACTTTGGGGGCCGTGTCACAGTGGTCAGTGGGTCAGTGGTGGCCATGTGTAAGAGTCGGTCAGAAGATCAGCATTGTCTCAACATTGTCATCAGGGACATGGACAGTGAGGTACCCGACAACGGCCTGTTTGGAGCGCAGCTGCCGACCCCTGGAATGGAATGTGGTGCAAAGGCTCCTGAATGCAGAACTGTGTGGCACAGCCAGTGCTGTGCTGTTCTCCTGAGTACTGAACCGTGTGGTGCAGGCAGTGCAGTGCTGTTCTTTGGTGCCTGAGCCGTGCAGTACAAAGAGTGTTGTGCTATTGTTCGGTACCTGGGCCTAGCCAGAGCAGTTAGTGGTAATTGCATAGCCATTGTCAAAAAGATGGATCGTGACTGTTGCCATAACACCGATGAAGAAATCATGAACCTCAGATGAACTTTGCTTCATTATAATACCAAAACACACCTCCTGGTTGAAGGTTACCCGCCTCTGAGACTGACCACACCTAGGACACTCCCCCCCGCGCACGCGCGATGGCCTTGCTCGAGAGGGGTGGAGATATGATAATTTAATTCTGAGAAGGGCGGAGACCCCTGAGGCAGAGGTGGAGCAAGGTGTGTTACTAAGCATAAAAGATTACTTCTGGACAACGAAAATTGGAAGCTTCCCCACCAAGGACCACGACGATCGACGACGCAGCATCAGCTGGACCCGGGACCGTTAGGACGTCGTGAGATCAGCAGTGGTAGCTATAACCTCTCTCCCTCTTCTCTCTAAAACTTAACTTTATTTTTTTTCCTTTCTTTCACCCATCTCTAACTATCGCGTGCCTCTTCACAGGCAACCCAATAAAGTTTCACTGTTTGATTACTGCTATCCCCTTTGGTGTTGGTCACCTTAATTTTGCACTTTCGAGATCGTAGCAAACGAATCATCACGAGTCCACCGAGTGGACCGTGACACCATGTCACTGTGGGGGCCATGTCACAGTGGGCAGCAGGTCAGTGCTGGCCATGTCACTGTGGGGGCCATGTCACAGTGGGCAGCAGGTCAGTGGTGGCCACGTCACTAAGGGGGCCACGTCACAGTGGGCAGCCGGTCAGTGGTGGCCATGTCACTATGGGGGCCATGTCACAGTGGGCAGCGGGTCAGTGGTGGCCATGTCACTGTGGGGGCCATGTCACAGTGGTCAGCGGGTCAGTGGTGGCCATGTCACTGTGAGGTCATGTCACAGAGGGCAGCAGATCAGTTGTGGCCATGTCACAATGAGCAACAGTCCACTGGTGGCCATGTCACTGTGGTGGCCAGTCACAGTGGGCAGCAGGTCAGTGGTGGCCACGTCACTGTGGGGCCATGTGACAGTGGGCAGCATGTCAGTAGTGATCATGTTACTGTATGGGACATGTCACAGTGGGGAGCAGGTCAGTGGTGGCCATGGCACTGTGAGGTCATGTCACAGTGTGCAGCAGGTCAGTGGTGGCCATGTCACAGTGAGCAACAAGCCACTGGTTGCCATGTCACTTTGGGGGCCATGTCACAGTGGTCAGTGGGTCAGTGGTGGCCATGTCACTGTGGGGGCCATGTCACAATGGGCAGCAGGTCAGTGCTGGCCATGTCACTGTGGGGGCCATGTCACAGTGGGCAGCAGGTCAGTGGTGGCCACGTCACTATGGGGGCCACGTCACAGTGGTCAGCGGGTCAGTGGTGGCCATGTCACTGTGGGGGCCATGTCACAGTGGTCAGGGGGTCAGTGGTGGCCATGTCACTCTGAGGTCATGTCACAGTGGGCAGCAGATCAGTTGTGGCCATGTCACAATGAGCAACAGTCCACTGGTGGCCATGTCACTGTGGTGGCCAGTCACAGTGGGCAGCAGGTCAGTGGTGGCCACGTCACTGTGGGGCCATGTGACACTGGGCAGCATGTCAGTAGTGATAATGTTACTGTATGGGCCAGTCACAGTGCGGAGCAGGTCAGTGGTGGCCATGTCACTGTGAGGTCATGTCACAGTGTGCAGCACGTCAGTGGTGGCCATGTCACAGTGAGCAACAGGCCACTGGTTGCCATGTCACTGTGGGGGCTATGTCACAGTGGATAGCATGTCACTGGTGGCCATGTCAAAGTGGGTGCCATGTCACCGTGGGTATCAGGTCATTGGTGGCCATGTCACTGTGGGGGCTATATCACAGTGTCTATCAGGTCAGTGGTGGCCATGTCACTTGGGGGCTATGTCACAGTGGGCAGCAGGTCAGTGGTGATCATGTTACTGTTTGGGACATGTCACTGTGGGGAGCAGGTCAGATGTGGCCATGTCACTGTGGGGGGCATGTCACCGTGGGCAGCAGGTCAGTGGTGGCCATGTCACTGTGGGGGCCGTGTCACAGTGGGCAGCAGATCAGTTGTGGCCATGTCACAGTGAGAAACAGGACACTGGTGGCCCATGTCACAGTGCGGGGTATGTCACAGTGGATAGCAGTTCAGTGGTGGCCATGTCACTGTGGGGGCCATGTCACAGTGGGCAGCAGGTCAGTGGTGGCCATTTCACTGTGAGGTCATGTCACAGTGTGAAGCAGGTCAGTGGTGGCCATGTCACTGTGGGGGCCATGTCACAGTGATCAACAGACCACTGGTTGCCATGTCACTGTGGGGGCTATGTCACAGTGGGCAGCAGGTCAGTGGTGATCATGTTACTGTTAGGGACATGTCACAGTGGGGAGCAGGTCAGTTGTGGCCATGTCACTATTGGGGCTACAACAGAGTGGGCTGCGGTTCAGTGGTGCCATGTCACTATGGGGGCCATGTCACAGTTGGCAGCAGGTCAGTGGTGGCCATGTCACTGTGAGGTCATGTCAGAGTGTGAAGCTAGTCAGTGGTGGCCATGTCACTGTGGGGGCCATGTCACAGTGGTCAGCGGGTCAGTGGTGGCCATGTCACTGTGGGGGATATGTCACAATGGGCAGCATGTCAGTGGTGATCATGTTACTGTTTGGGACATGTCACAGTGGGGAGCAGATCAGTTGTGGCCATGTCACTGTGGGTGCTACATCACAGTGGGCAGCGTGTCAGTGGTGGCCATGTCATTGTGAGGTCATGTCACAGTGGGCAGCAGGTCAGTGCTGGCCATGTCACTGTAACGGCCATGTCACAGTGAGCAGCAGGTCAGTGGTGGCCATGTCAATATGGGTGCCATGTCACAGTGGGCAGCGGGTCAGTGGTGGACATGTCGCTATGGGGGCTATATCACAGTGGGCAGCGGGTCAGTGGTGGCCATGTCAATGTGAGGTCATGTCACAGTGTGCAGCAGGTCAGTGGTGGCCATGTCACAGTGAGCAACAGGCCACTGGTGGCCATGTCATTGTGGGGGCTATGTCACAGTGGATAGCAGGTCACTGGTGGCCATGTCACAGTGGGTGCCATGTCACCGAGGGTACCAGGTCAGTAGTGGCCATGTCACTATGGGGGCTATGTCACAGTGGGCAGCAGGTCAGTGGTGATCATGTTACTGTTTGGGACATGTCACAGTGGGGAGCAGGTCAGTTGTGGCCATGTCACTGTGGGGGGCATGTCACCGTGGGCAGCAGGTCAGTGGTGGCCATGTCACTGTGGGGGCCGTGTCACAGTGTGCAGCAGGTGAGTAGTGGCCATGGCACTGTGGGGGCTATGTCACAGTGGATAGCAGGACACTGGTGGCCATGTCACTGTGGGTGCCATGTCACTGTAGGCAGCAGGTCATAGCTGGACATGTCAATGTGGTGCTATGTCACAGTGGTCAGCAGGTCACTGGTGGCCATGTCACTGAGAGGTCATGTCACAGTGTACAGCAGGTCAGCGGTGGCCATGTCACTGTGGGGGCCATGTCACAGTGGGCAGCAGTTCAGTGGTGGCCATGTCAATGTGAGGTCATGTCACAGTGTGCGGCAGGTCAGTGGTGGCCATGTCACTGTGCGGCCATGTCACAGTGAGCAGCAGGTCAGTGGTGGCCATGTCACTGTGGGGGCTATGTCACAGTGGGCAGCAGGTCAGTGGTGGCCATGTCAATGTGGGGGCCATGTCACAGTGGGCAGCAGGTCAGTGGTGGCCATGACACTATGGGGGCTATGTAAGAGTGTCCAGCAGGTCAGTTGTGGCCATGTCCCAGTGAGCAACAGGCCACTGGTTGCCATGTCACTGTGGGGGCTATGTCACAGTGGGTAGCAGGTCAGTGGTGGCCATGTCACTGTGGGGGTCATGTCACAGTGGGCAGCAGGTCAGTTGTGGCCATGTCACTGTGGGGGCCATGTCACAGTGAGCAACAGGCCACTGGTTGCCATGTCACTGTGGGGGCTACATCACAGTGGGCTGCGGTTCAGTGGTGGCCATGTCAATGTGAGGTCATGTCACAGTGGGTAGCAGATCAGTTGTGGCCATGTCACAGTGAGAAACAGGCCACTGGTAGCCCATGTCACAGTGGGCAGCATGTCAGTGGTGGCCATGTCACTGTGGGGGCCATGTCACAGTGGGCAGCAGGTCAGTGGTGGCCATTTCACAGTGGGCAGCAGGTCAGTTGTGGCCATGTCACTGTGGTGTCTATGTCAGAGTGGGCAGTAGGTCAGTGGTGGCCATGTAACTATGGGGGCTATGTCATAGTGGGTAGCAAGTCAGTGGTGGCCATGTCACTTTGGGGGCCATGTCACAGTGGTCAGAGGGTCATTGGTGGCCATGTCACTGTGGGGGCTATGTCACAGTGGGCAGCAGGTCAGTGGTGGCCATGTCACAGTGAGCAACAGGCCACTGGTTGCCATGTCACTGTGGGGGCTATGTCACAGTGGGCAGTAGGTCAGTGGTTGCCATGTCACTATGGGGGCTATGTCACAGTGGATAGCAGGTCAGTGGTGGCCATGTCACTGTGGGGGTCATGTCACAGTGGGCAGCAGGTCAGTTGTGGCCATGTCACTGTGGGGGCCATGTCACAGTGAGCAACAGGCCACTGGTTGCCATGTCACTGTGGGGGCTACATCACAGTGGGCTGCGGTTCAGTGGTGGCCATGTCAATGTGAGGTCATGTCACAGTGGGTAGCAGATCAGTTGTGGCCATGTCACAGTGAGAAACAGGCCACTGGTAGCCCATGTCACAGTGGGCAGCATGTCAGTGGTGGCCATGTCACTGTGGGGGCCATGTCACAGTGGGCAGCAGGTCAGTGGTGGCCATTTCACAGTGGGCAGCAGGTCAGTTGTGGCCATGTCACTGTGGTGTCTATGTCAGAGTGGGCAGTAGGTCAGTGGTGGCCATGTAACTATGGGGGCTATGTCATAGTGGGTAGCAAGTCAGTGGTGGCCATGTCACTTTGGGGGCCATGTCACAGTGGTCAGAGGGTCATTGGTGGCCATGTCACTGTGGGGGCTATGTCACAGTGTGCAGCAGGTCAGTGGTGGCCATGTCACAGTGAGCAACAGGCCACTGGTTGCCATGTCACTGTGGGGGCTATGTCACAGTGGGCAGTAGGTCAGTGGTTGCCATGTCACTATGGGGGCTATGTCACAGTGGATAGCAGGTCAGTGGTGGCCATGTCACTGTGGGGGCCATGTCACAGTGGTCAGCGGGTCATTGGTGGCCATGTCACTGTGGGGATATGTCACAGTTGGCAGCAGGTCAGTGGTGGCCATGTCACAATGGGGGCTATGTCACAGTGGGTAGCAGGTCAGTGGTGGGCATGTCACTATGGGGGCTATGTCACAGTGTGCAGCAGGTCATTGGTGGCCATGTCACAGTGAGCAACAGGCCAATGGTTGCCATGTCACTGTGGGGGCTATGTCACAGTGGATAGCAGGTCAGTCGTGGCCATGTCACTGTTGGGCTATATCACAGTGGCTAGCAGGTCAGAGGTTGCCATGTCACTATGGGGGCTATGTCACAGTTGGTAGCAGGTCAGTGGTGGCCATGTCACTGTGGGGGCCATGTCACAGTGGTCAACAGGTCAGTTGTGGCCATGTCACTGTGGGGGCTATGTCACACTGGGCAGCAGGTCAATGGTGGCCATGTCAATATCGGAACTATGTCACAGTGGGCAGCAGGTCAGTTGTGGCCATGTCACTATGGGGGCTACATCACAGTGGGCTGCGGTTCAGTGGTGGCCATGTCACTGTGAGGTCATGTCACAGTGGGTAGCACATCAGTTGTGGCCATGACACAGGGAGAAACAGGCCACTGGTAGCCCATGTCAGAGTGGGCAGCAGGTCAGTGGTGGCCATGTCACTGTGGGGGCCATGTCACAGTGGGCAGCAGGTCAGTGGTAGCCATGTCACAGTGAGCAACAGGCCACTTGTTGCCATGTCACTGTGGGGGCTATGTCACAGTAGGCAGTAGGTCAGTGGTGGCCATGTCACTATGGGGGCTATGTCAGAGTGGATAGCAGGTCAGTGGTGGCCATGTCACTGTGGGGGCCATGTCACAGTGGTCAGCAGGTCATTGGTGGCCATGTCACTGTGGGGATATGTCACAGTGTGCAGCAGGTCAGTGGTGGCCATGTCACAGTGAGCAACAGGCCAATGGTTGCCATGTCACTGTGGGGGCTATGTCACAGTGGATAGCAGGTGAGTGGTGGCGATGTCACAGTGGGTGCCATGTCACCGTGGGTAGCAGGTCAGTCGTGGCCATGTCACTGTGGGGGCTATATCAAAGTGGCTAGCAGGTCAGAGGTGGCCATGTCACTATGGGGGCTATATCACAGTGGGTAGCAGGTCAGTGGTGGCCATGTCACTATGGGGGCTATGTCACAGTGTGCAGCAGGTCAGTGGTGGCCATGTCACAGTGAGCAACAGGCCAATGGTTGCCATGTCACTATGGGGGCTATGTCACAGTTGGTAGCAGGTCAGTGGTGGCCATGTCACTGTGGGGGCCATGTCACAGTGGGCAGCAGGTCAGTGGTGGCCATGTCACTGTGAGGTCATGTGACAGTGTGCAGCAGGTCAGTGGTGGCCATGTCACTGTGGGGGCCATGTCACAGTGGTCAGCAGGTCATATGTGGCCATGTCACTATTGGGGCTACATCACAGTGGGCTGCGGTTCAGTGGTGGCCATGTCACTGTGAGGTCATGTCACAGTGGGTAGCAGATCAGTTGTGGCCATGTCACAGTGAGAAACAGGCCACTGGTTGCGATGTCACTGTGGGGGCTATGTCACAGTGGGCAGTAGGTCAGTGGTGGCCATGTCACTATGGGGGCTATGTCAGAGTGGGCAGCAGGTCAGTGGTGGCGATGTCACTATGGGGGCTATGTCATAGTGGGTAGCAGGTCAGTGGTGGCCATGTCACTGTGGGGGCCATGTCACAGTGGTCAGAGGGTCATTGGTGGCCATGTCACTGTGGGGGCTATGTCACAGTGGGCAGCAGGTCAGTGGTGGCCATGTCACTGTGGGGGCTATGTCACAATGGGTAGCAGGTGAGTGGTGGCCATGCCACTATGGGGGCCATGTCACAGTGGTCAGCATGTCAGTGGTGGCCATGTCACTGTGGGGGCTATGTCACAGTGGGCAGCAGGTCAGTGGTGGCCATGTCACTCTGGGGGCCATGTCAGTGAGCAACAGATCACTGGTTGCCATGTCACTGTGGGGGCTATGTCACAGTGGGCAGTAGGTCAGTGGTGGCCATGTCACTATGGGGGCTATGTCAGAGTGGATAGCAGGTCAGTGGTGGCCATGTCACTGTGGGGGCCATGTCACAGTGGTCAGAGGGTCATTGGTGGCCATGTCACTGTGGGGATATGTCACAGTGTGCAGCAGGTCAGTGGTGGCCATGTCACAGTGAGCAACAGGCCAATGGCTGCAATGTCACTGTGGGGGCTATGTCACAGTGGATAGCAGGTCATTGGTGGCCATGTCACAGTGGGTGCCATGTCACCGTGGGTAGCAGGTCAGTCGTGGTCATGTCACTGTGGGGGCTATATCACAGTGGCTAGCAGGTCACTGGTGGCCATGTCACTGTGGGTGCCATGTCACAGTGGGCAGCGGGTCAGTGGTGGCCATGTCACTGTGAGGTCATGTCACAGTGGTCAACAGGTCAGTTGTGGCCATGTCACTATGGGGGCTACATCACAGTGGGCTGCGGTTCAGTGGTGGCCATGTCACTGTGAGGTCATGTCACAGTGGGTAGCAGATCAGTTGTGGCCATGTCACAGTGAGAAACAGGCCACTGGTAGCCCATGTCAGAGTGGGCAGCAGGTCAGTGGTGGACATGTCACTGTGGGGGCCATGTCACAGTGGGCAGCAGGTCTGTGGTGGCCATGTCACTGTGAGGTCATGTCACAGTGTGCAGCAGGTCAGTGGTGGCCATGTCACTGTGAGGTCATGTCACAGTGTGAATCAGTTCAGTGGTGGCTATGTCACTGTGGGGGCTATGTCACAGTGGATAGCAGGTCACTGGTGGCCATGTCACTGTGGGGGCCATGTCACATTGTTCAGCAGGTCAGTGGTGGCCATGTCACTGTGGGGTCTTTGTCACAGTGGGCAGCAGATCAGTTGTGGCCATGTTACTCTGGGGGCCATGTCACAGTGAGCAACAGACCACTGGTTGCCATGTCACTGTGGGGGCTATGTCACAGTGGGCAGCAGGTCAGTGGTGGCCATGTCACTGTTAGGTCATGTCACAGTGTGCAGCAGGTCAGTGGTGGCCATGTCACAGTGAGCAACAGGCCACTGGTAGCCCATGTCACAGTGGGAGCTATGTCACAGTGGATAGCAGGTCACTGGTAGCCATGTCACAGTGGGTGCCATGTCACCGTGGGCAGCAGGTGAGTGGTGGCCATGTCACTGTGGGGGCCATGTCACAGTGTGCAGCAGGTCAGTTGTGACCATGTCACTGTGAGGTCATGTCACAGTGTGCAGCAGGTCAGTGGTGGCCATGTCACAGTGAGCAACAGGCCACTTGTTGCCATGTCACTGTGGGGGCTATGTCACAGTGGGCAGTAGGTCAGTGGTGGCCATGTCACTATGGGGGCTATGTCAGAGTGGGCAGCAGGTCAGTGGTGGCGATGTCACTATGGGGGCTATTTCATAGTGGGTAGCATGTCAGTGGTGGCCATGTCACTGTGGGGGCCATGTCACAGTGGTCAGAGTGTCATTGGTGGCCATGTCACTGTGGGGGCTATGTCACAGTGGGCAGCAGGTCAGTGGTGGCCATGTCACTCTGGGGGCCATGTCAGTGAGCAACAGATCACTGGTTGTCATGTCACTGTGGGGGCTATGTCACAGTGGGCAGCAGGTCAGTGGTGGCCATGTCACTGTGAGGTCATGTCACAGTGTGCAGCAGGTCAGTGGTGGCCATGCCACAGTGAGCAACACGCCACTGGTTGCCAAGTCACTGTGGGGGCTATGTCACAGTGGGCAGCAGGTCAGTGGTTGCCATGTCACTATGGGGGCTATGTCAGAGTGGATAGCAGGTCAGTGGTGGCCATGTCACTGTGGGGGCCATGTCACAGTGGTCAGCGGGTCATTGGTGGCCATGTCAGTGTGGGGATATGTCACAGTTGGCAGCAGGTCAGTGGTGGCCATGTCACAATGGGGGCTATGTCACAGTGGGTAGCAGGTCAGTGGTGGCCATGTCAATATCGGAACTATGTCACAGTGGGCAGCAGGTCAGTTGTGGCCATGTCACTATGGGGGCTACATCACAGTGGGTAGCATGTCAGTGGTGGCCATGTCACTGTGAGGTCATGTCACAGTGGGTAGCAGATCAGTTGTGGCCATGTCACAGTGAGAAACAGGCCACTGGTAGCCCATGTCAGAGTGGGCAGCAGGTCAGTGGTGGCCATGTCACTGTGGGGGCCATGTCAGAGTGGGCAGCAGGTCTGTGGTGACCATGTCACTGTGAGGTCATGTCACAGTGTGCAGCAGGTCAGTGGTGGCCATGTCGCTGTGAGGTCATGTCACAGTGTGAATCAGTTCAGTGGTGGCTATGTCACTGTGGGTGCTATGTCACAGTGGATAGCAGGTCACTGGTGGCCATGTCACTGTGGGGGCCATGTCACATTGTTCAGCAGGTCAGTGGTGGCCATGTCACTGTGGGGTCTTTGTCACAGTGGGCAGCAGATCAGTTGTGGCCATGTTACTCTGGGGGCCATGTCACAGTGAGCAACAGACCACTGGTTGCCATGTCACTGTGGGGGCTATGTCACAGTAGGCAGCAGGTCAGTGGTGGCCATGTCACTCTTAGGTCATGTCACAGTGTGCAGCAGGTCAGTGGTGGCCATGTCACAGTGAGCAACAGGCCACTGGTAGCCCATGTCACAGTGGGAGCTATGTCACAGTGGATAGCAGGTCACTGGTAGCCATGTCACAGTGGTTGCCATGTCACCGTGGGCAGCAGGTGAGTGGTGGCCATGTCACTGTGGGGGCCATGTCACAGTGGGCAGCAGGTCAGTTGTGACCATGTCACTGTGAGGTCATGTCACAGTGTGCAGCAGGTCAGTGGTGGCCATGTCACAGTGAGCAACAGGCCACTTGTTGCCATGTCACTGTGGGGGCTATGTCACAGTGGGCAGTAGGTCAGTGGTGGCCATGTCACTATGGGGGCTATGTCAGAGTGGGCAGCAGGTCAGTGCTGGCGATGTCACTATGGGGGCTATTTCATAGTGGGTAGCATGTCAGTGGTGGCCATGTCACTGTGGGGGCCATGTCACAGTGGTCAGAGTGTCATTGGTGGCCATGTCACTGTGGGGGCTATGTCACAGTGGGCAGCAGGTCAGTGGTGGCCATGTCACTCTGGGGGCCATGTCAGTGAGCAACAGATCACTGGTTGTCATGTCACTGTGGGGGCTATGTCACAGTGGGCAGCAGGTCAGTGGTGGCCATGTCACTGTGAGGTCATGTCACAGTGTGCAGCAGGTCAGTGGTGGCCATGTCACAGTGAGCAACACGCCACTGGTTGCCAAGTCACTGTGGGGGCTATGTCACAGTGGGCAGCAGGTCAGTGGTTGCCATGTCACTATGGGGGCTATGTCAGAGTGGATAGCAGGTCAGTGGTGGCCATGTCACTGTGGGGGCCATGTCACAGTGGTCAGCGGGTCATTGGTGGCCATGTCAGTGTGGGGATATGTCACAGTTGGCAGCAGGTCAGTGGTGGCCATGTCACAATGGGGGCTATGTCACAGTGGGTAGCAGGTCAGTGGTGGCCATGTCACTATGGGGGCTATGTCACAGTGTGCAGCAGGTCAGTGGTGGCCATGTCACAGTGAGCAACAGGCCAATGGTTGCCATGTCACTGTGGGGGCTATGTCACAGTGGCTAGCAGGTCAGAGGTGGCCATGTCACTATGGGGGCTATGTCACAGTTGGTAGCAGGTCAGTGGTGGCCATGTCACTGTGGGGGCCATGTCACAGTGGGCAGCAGGTCTGTGGTGGCCATGTCACTGTGAGGTCATGTCACAGTGTGCAGCAGGTCAGTGGTGGCCATGTCACTGTGGGGACCATGTCACAGTGGTCAGCAGGTCAGTTGTGGCCAAGTCACTGTGGGGGCTATGTCACACTGGGCAGCAGGTCAATGGTGGCCATTTCAATATCGGAACTATGTCACAGTGGGCAGCAGGTCAGTTGTGGCCATGTCACTGTGGGTGCCATGTCACAGTGGGCTGCGGTTCAGTGCTGGCCATGTCACTGTGAGGTCATGTCACAGTGGGTAGCAGATCAGTTGTGGCCATGTCACAGTGAGAAACAGGCCACTGGTAGCCCATGTCAGAGTGGGCAGCAGGTCAGTGGTGGCCATGTCACTGTGGGGGCCATGTCACCGTGGGCAGCAGGTCAGTGGTGGCCATGTCACTGTGAGGTCATGTCACAGTGTGCAGCAGGTCAGTGGTGGCCATGTCACAGTGAGCAACAGGCCACTTGTTGCCATGTCACTGTGGGGGCTATGTCACAGTGGGCAGTAGGTCAGTGGTGGCCATGTCACTATGGGGGCTATGTCAGAGTGGGCAGCAGGTCAGTGGTGGCGATATCACTATGGGGGCTATGTCATAGAGGGTAGCAGGTCAGTGGTGGCCATGTCACTGTGGGGGCCATGTCACAGTGGTCAGAGGGTCATTGGTGGCCATGTCACTGTGGGGGCTATGTCACAGTGGGCAGCAGGTCAGTGGTGGCCATGTCACTCTGGGGGCCATGTCAGTGAGCAACAGATCACTGCTTGTCATGTCACTGTGGGGGCTATGTCACAGTGGGCAGCAGGTCAGTGGTGGCCATGTCACTGTGAGGTCATGTCACAGTGTGCAGCAGGTCAGTGGTGGCCATGTCACAGTGAGCAACAGGCCACTGGTTGCCATGTCACTGTGGGGGCTATGTCACAGTGGGCAGTAGGTCAGTGGTTGCCATGTCACTATGGGGGCTATGTGACAGTGGATAGCAGGTCAGTGGTGGCCATGTCACTGTGGGGGCCATGTCACAGTGGTCAGCGGGTCATTGGTGGCCATGTCACTGTGGGGATATGTCACAGTTGGCAGCAGGTCAGTGGTGGCCATGTCACAATGGGGGCTATGTCACAGTGGGTAGCAGGTCAGTGGTGGCCATGTCACTATGGGGGCTATGTCACAGTGTGCAGCAGGTCAGTGGTGGCCATGTCACAGTGAGCAACAGGCCAATGGTTGCCATGTCACTGTGGGGGCTATGTCACAGTGGATAGCAGGTCAGTCGTGGCCATGTCACTGTGGGGGCTATATCACAGTGGCTAGCAGGTCAGAGGTTGCCATGTCACTATGGGGGCTATGTCACAGTTGGTAGCAGGTCAGTGGTGGCCATGTCACTGTGGGGGCCATGTCACAGTGGGTAGCAGGTCAGTGGTGGCCATGTCACTGTGAGGTCATGTCACAGTGTGCAGCAGGTCAGTGGTGGCCATGTCACTGTGGGGGCCATGTCACAGTGGTCAACAGGTCAGTTGTGGCCATGTCACTGTGGGGGCTATTTCACACTGGGCAGCAGGTCAATGGTGGCCATGTCAATATCGGAACTATGTCACAGTGGGCAGCAGGTCAGTTGTGGCCATGTCACTATGGGGGCTACATCACAGTGGGCTGCGGTTCAGTGGTGGCCATGTCACTGTGAGGTCATGTCACAGTGGGTAGCAGATCAGTTGTGGCCATGTCACAGTGAGAAACAGGCCACTGGTAGCCCATGTCACAGTGGGCAGCAGGTCAGTGGTGGCCATGTCACTGTGGGGGCCATGTCACCGTGGGTAGCAGGTCAGTCGTGGCCATGTCACTGTGGGGGCTATATCACAGTGGCTAGCAGGTCAGAGGTGGCCATGTCACTATGGGGGCTATGTCACAGTGGGTAGCAGGTCACTGGTGGCCATGTCACTGTGGGAGCCATGTCACAGTGGGCAGCGGGTCAGTGGTGGCCATGTCACTGTGAGGTCATGTCACAGTGTGCAGCAGGTCAGTGGTGGCCATGTCACAGTGAGCAAAAGGCCACTGGTTGCCATGTCACTGTGGGGGCTACATCACAGTGGCTAGCAGGTCAGTGGTGGCCATGTCACTATGGGGGCTATATCACAGTGGCTAGCAGGTCAGTGGTGGCCATGTCACTATGGGGGCTATGTCACAGTGGGTAGCAGGTCAGTGGTGGCCATGTCACTGTGGGGGCCATATCACAGTGGTCAGCAGGTGAGTGCTGGCCATGTCACTGTGGGGGCCATGTCACAGTGAGCAACAGACCACTGGTTGCCATGTCACTGTGTGCGCTAAGTCACAGTGGGCAGCAGGTCAGTGGTGATCATGTTATTGTTTGGGACATGTCACAGTGGGGAGCAGGTCAGTTGTGGCCATGTACCTATGGGCGCTACATCACAGTGGGCTGCGGTTCACTGGTGTCCATGTCACTGTGAGGTCATATCACAGTGGATAGCAGGTCACTGGTGGCCATGTCACTGTGGGGGCCATGTCACCGTGGGCAGCAGGTGAGTGGTGGCCATGTCACTGTGGGGGCCATGTCACATTGGGCAGCAAGTCAGTGGTGGCCATGTCACAATGGGGACTATGTCACAGTGGGTAGCAGGTCAGAGGTGGCCATGTCACTGTGGGGGCCATGTCACAGTGGTCAGCGTGTCAGTGGTGGCCATGTCACTGTGGGGGCTATGTCATAGTGGGCAGCATGTCAGTGGTGATCATGTTACTGTTTGGGATATGTCACAGTGGGGAGCAGGTCAGTTGTGGCCATGTCACTGTGGGTGCTACATCACAGTGGGCAGCGTGTCAGTGTTGGCCATGTCACTGTGCGGCCATGTCACAATGATCAGCAGGTCCGTTCTTGCCATGTCACTATGGGGGCCATGTCATAGTGGGCAGCAGGTCAGTGGTGGCCATGTCACTATGGGGGCTATGTCACAGTGGGTAGCAGCTCAGTGGTGGCCATGTCACTGTGGGGGCCATGTCACAGTGAGCAGCAGGTCAGTGGTGGCCATGTCACTGTGGGGGCTATGTCACAGTGGGCAGCAGGTCAGTGGTGGCCATGTCACTCTGGGGGCCATGTCAGTGAGCAACAGATCACTGGTTGCCATGTCACTGTGGGCGCTATGTCACAGTCGGCAGCAGGTCAGTGGTGGCCATGTCACTGTGAGTTCATGTCACAGTGTGCAGCAGGTCAGTGGTGGCCATGTCACTGTGGGTGCCATGTCATAGTGCGCAGCAGGTCAGTGGTGGCCATGTCAATATTGGGGCTATGTCACAGTGGGTAGCAGGTCAGTGCAGGCCATGTCACTGTGAGGGCCATGTCACAGTGGGCAGCAGGTCAGTGGTGGCCATGGCACTGTGAGGTCATGTCACAGTGTGCAGCAGGTCAGTGGTGGCCATGGCACTGTGAGCAACAGGCCACTGGTTGCCATGTCACTGTGGGGGTTATGGCACAGTTGGCAGCAGGTCAGTGGTGGCCATGTCACTATGGGGGCTATGTCATAGTGGGCAGCAGGTCAGTGGTGGCCATGTTCACTATGGGGGCTATGTCACAGTGGGTAGCAGGTCAGTGGTGGCCATGTCACTGTGGGGGCCATGTCACAGTGGTCAGCGTGTCAGTGGTGGCCATGTCACTGTGGGGGCTATGTCACAGTGGTCAGCAGGTCAGTGGTGGCCGTGTCACTATGGGGGCTATGTCACAGTGGGTAGCATGTCAGTGGTGGCCATGTCACTGTGGGGGCTATGTCACAGTGGGCAGCAGGTCAGTGGTGGCCATGTCAATATCGGGGCTATGTCACCGTGGGTAACAGGTCAGTGCTGGTGTTTTGCTGATCAGGGATATCAATTAAACTCAGACACCAGAGTGAAAAGAGCAGGCATATTTTACTAGAAATAACTAAATAATGTAACAGAATAATACAGAAAACATACAGTAAGAAAAGACAGAATAGTGCAGTTAAACAAATAGGAAAATACAGGGTAATGCATCAAATCATTACTACTTGAGAGAAAGAGAGAATAGTGATTAAGAAAGATACATCACCACTTGCATACTTTACCATCATCCAGATCCGCAGTCGCTGGGGAGCCCCGGTTACAGCGAGGATTTGGAGAACCTTTCCCTGCAAGTGGGAAATCCTACGCGGTGCGTCCACCCGTAGGTGAGGCTTCCAAAGTCGCTGTGAGCGGGCCCAGCCTTATATACCTAAAAATCAGTAAGCCAGAATAGCTGACACCTTTGTTTTAAGCGGAAATATCTGGTTTTCATCTCACGTTAGGTTCCCCCCAGAGCCTGGCCAGGGCTTAAGGGAGAAGCTAAGGGAGTTTCCCTGCTTATCTAGTTAATTTATGAGCAAGGTCACAAGGCCAGACAACTGTTTCTGTGGCCTTGTTATCTTGCTCACACATAAAGAAATATAAGGATATATTCAGGATAGACATGTTTTATGCTGTTTAAACTACATCTTCTATGCATATTTCACTAATGACTACATACAGAGTTAGTAGTTTCAGTTCAAGGCCTGTTGCTCAGGCTTCAGTATTTCCACCTTTTACATCAAAATAGGTGGTTTGCTATAACTTAGTAAAATACCTATTAGTACAATGATTATTAGTTATAAAACGTACAGGATTCATCTATAGGTCAAGTCTGGCTTGGGCTAATTGTCCAAGCCTTAGCACTTCAGCTGGCCATGTCACTGTGGGGGCCATGTCACAGTGAGCAACAGACCACTGGTTGCCATGTCACTGTGGGGGCTATGTCACAGTGGGCAGCAGGTCAGTGGTGATCATGTTACTGTTTGGGACATGTCACAGTGGGGAGCAGGTCAGTTGTGGCCATGTCACTATGGGGGTACATCACAGTGGGCTGCGGTTCAGTGGTGGCCATGTCACTGTGAGGTCATGTCACAGTGGGTAGCAGATCGTTGTGGCCATGTCACAGTGAGAAACAGGCCACTGGTAGCCCATGTCACAGTGGGCAGCAGGTCAGTGGTGGCCATGTCACTGTGGGGGCCATGTCACAGTGAGCAGCAGGTCAGTGGTGGCCATGTCACTGTGGGTGCCATGTCACAGTGGGCAGCGGGTCAGTGGTGGCCATGTCACTGTGAGGTCATGTCACAGTGTGCAGCAGGTCAGTGGTGGCCATGTCACAGTGAGCAACAGGTCACTGGTGGCCATGTAACTGTGGGGGCTATGTCACAGTGGATAGCAGATCACTGGTGGCCATGTCACAGTGGGAGCCATGTCATAGTGGGCAGCAGGTCAGTGGTTGCCATGTCACTGTGGGGGCCATGTCACAGTGGTCAGCAGGTCAGTGGTGGCCATGTCACTATGGGGGCCATGTCACAGTGGTCAGCAGGTCAGTGGTGGCCATGTCACTGTGGGGGCCATGTCACAGTGGTCAGCAGGTCAGTGGTGGCCATGTCACTGTGGGGGCTAAGTCACAGTGGGCAGCAGGTCAGTGGTGATCATGTTACTGTTTGGGACATGTCACAGTGGGCAGCAGGTCAGTGGTGGCCATGTCACTGTGGGGGCTATGTCACAGTGGGTAGCAGGTGAGTGGTGGCCATGTCACTGTGGGGGCCATGTCACAGTGGTCAGCGGGTCAGTGGTGGCCATGTCACTGTGGGGGCTATGTCACAGTCGTAAGCAGGTCAGTGCTGACCATGTCACTGTGGGGCCATGTCACAGTGCGCAGCAGGTCAGTTGTGGCCATGTCACTATGGGGGCTATGTCAGACTGGACAGCATTTCAGTGGTAGCCATGTCTACTATGGGGGCTATGTCACAGTGGGTAGCAGGTCAGTGGTGGCCATGTCACTGTGCGGCCATGTCACAGTGAGCAGCAGGTCAGTTCTGGCCATGTCACAGTGGGGGCCATGTCACAGTGGGTAGCACGTCAGTGGTGGCCATGTCACTGTGGGGGCCATGTCACAGTGGGCAACAGGTCAGTGGTAGCCATGTCACTGTGGGGGCCATGTCACAGTGCTCAGCGGATCAGTGGTGGCCATGTCACTGTGAGGTCATGTCACAGTGTGCAGCAGGTCAGTGGTGGCCATGTCACAGTGAGCAATAGGCCACTGGTTGCCATGTCACTGTGGGGGCTATTTCACAGTGGGCAGCAGGTCAGTGGTGGCCATGTCACTGTGAGGTCATGTCACAGTGTGCAGCAGGTCAGTGGTGGCCATGTCACTATGGGGGCTATGTCACAGTGGGTAGCAGGTCAGTGGTGGCCATGTCACTGTTGGGGCTATGTCACAGTGGTCAGCGGGTCAGTGGTGGCCATGTCACTGTGGGGGCTATATCACAGTGGCTAGCAGCTCAGTGGTGGCCATGTCACTATGGGGTCTATGTCACAGTGGGTAGCAGGTCAGTGGTGGCCATGTCACAGTGGGTGCTATGTCACAGTCGGAAGCAGGTCAGTGGTGGCCATGTCACTGTGGTGGCCATGTCACAGTGGTCAGCATGTAAGTGTTGATCATGTTACTGTTTGGGACATGTCACAGTGGGGAGCAGGTCAGTTGTGGCCATGTCACAGTGTGCAACAGGCCACAGGTGACCATGTTACTGCTGGGGCTATGTCACAGTGGATAGCAGGTCACTGGTGGCCATGTCACTGTGGGTGCCATGTCACCGTGGGCAGCAGGTCAGTGCTCGCCAGGTCACTGTGGGGTCATGTCACAGTGGGCAGCAGGTCAGTGGTGGCCATGTCACTGTGAGGTCATGTCACAGTGTGCAGCAGGTCAGTGCTGGCCATGTCACTGTGGGTGCCATCTCACCGTCGGCAGCAGGTCAGTGCTCGCCAGGCCACTGTGGTGTCATGTCACAGTGGGCAGCAGGTCAGTGGTGGCCATGTCACTATGGGGGCTATGTCACAGTGGGTAGCAGGTCAGTGGTGGCCATGTCACTGTGCGGGCTATGTCACAGTGGTCAGCGGGTCAGTGGTGGCCATGTCACTATGGGGGCTATGTCACAGTGGGTAGCAGGTCAGTGCTGGCCATGTCACTGTGGGGGCGATGTCACAGTGGGCAGCAGGTCAGTGCTGGCCATGTCACTATGGGGGCTATGTCACAGTGGGCAGCAGGTCAGTTGTGGCCATGTCACAGTGAGCAACAGGCCACTGGTTGCCATGTCACTATGGGGGCTATGTCACAGTGGGTAGCGGGTCAGTGCTGGCCATGTCACAGTGCGGGCCATGTCACAGTGGGCAGCAGGTCAGTGGTGGCCATGTCACTATGGGGGCTATGTCACAGTGGGTAGAAGGTTAGTGGTGGCAATGTCACTGTGGGGGCCATGTCACAGTGAGCAACAGGCCACTGGTTGCCATGTCACTGTGGGGGCTATGTCACAGTCGGCAGCGGGTCAATGGTGGCCATGGCACTGTGGGTCCCATGTAACAGTGGGCAGCAGGTCAGTGGTTGCCATGTCACTGTGGGGGCTATGTCACAGTGGGTAGCAGGTGGCCATGTCACTGTGGGGGCCATGTCACAGTGTGCAGCATGTAAGTGTTGATTATGTTACTGTTTGGGACATGTCACAGTGGGGAGCATGTCAGTGGTGGCCCTGTCACTGTGGGTGCTATATCACAGTGGGCAGCAGATCAGTTGTGGCCCTGTCACTATGGGGGTACATCACAGTGGGCTGCGGTTCAGTGGTGGCCATGTCACTGTGAGGTCATGTCACACTGGGAGCGGATCAGTTGTGGCCATGTCACAGTGAGAAACAGGCCACTGGTGGCCCATGTCACAGTGGGGGCTATGTCACAGTGGATTGCAGGTCACTGGTGGCCTTGTCACTGTGGGTGCCATGTCACCGTGGGCAGCATGTGATTGGTGTCCATGTCACTGTGGGGGCCATGTCACAGTGAGCAGCAGGTCAGTGGTGGCCATGTCACTGTGAGGTCATGTCACAGTGTGCAGCAGGTCAGTGGTGTCCATGTCACAGTGAGCAACAGGCCACTGGTTGCCATGTCACTATGGGGGCTATGTCAGAGTGGGCAGCAGGTCAGTGCTGGCCATGTCACTATGAGGGCTGTGTCACAGTGGGTAGCAGGTCAGTGGTGGCCATGTCACTGTGGGGCCCATGTCACAGTGGTCAGCAGGTCAGTGGTGGCCATGTCACTGTGGGGGCTATGTCACAGTTGGCAGCAGGTCAGTGGTGGCCATGTCACTATGGGGGCTATGTCACAGTGGGTAGCGGGTGAGTGGTGGCCATGTCACTGTGGGCGCCATGTCACAGTGGTCAGCGGTTCAGTGGTGGCCATGTCACTTTGGGGGCTGTGTCACAGTGGGCAGCATGTCAGTGGTGATCATGTTACTGTTTGGGACATATCACAGTGGGGAGCAGGTCAGTTGTGGCCATGTCACTGTGGGGGCCATGTCACAGTGAGCAGCAGGTAAGTTCTGACCATATCACTATGGGGGCCATGACACAGTGGGCAGCACGTCAGTGGTGGCCATGTCACTGTGGGGGCCATGTCATAGTGGGCAGCGGGTCAGTGGTGGACATTTCACTGTGAGGTCATGTCACAGTGTGCAGCAGGTCAGTGGTGGCCATGTCACAGTGAGCAACAGGCCACTGGTTGTCATGTCACTGTGGGGGCTCTGTCACAGAGGGCAGCATGTCAGTGGTGGCCATGTCACTGTGAGGTCATGTCACAGTGGGCAGCAGGTCAGTTTTGGCCATGTAACATTGATCAACAGCCACTGGTGGCCATGTCACTGTGGGGGCTATGTCACAGTGGGCAGCAGGCCACTGGTGGTCATGTCACTGTTGGGGCTATATCACAGTGGGCAGCAGGTCAGTGGTGGCCATGTCACTATGGGGGCCATGTCACAGTGGGCAGCGGTTCAGTGGTGGCCATGTCACTATGGGGGCTATGTCACAGTGGCAGCAGGTCAGTGGTGTCCATGATACTGTGGGGCCCATGTCACATTGGGCAGCAGGTCAGTGGTGGCCTTTTCATTGTGGTGGCCAGTCACAATGGGCATCAGGTCAGTAGTGGCCACGTCACTGTGGGGCCATGTCACAGTGGGCAGCATGTCAGTGGTGATCATGTTACTGTTTGGGACATGTCACATTGGGTAGCAGGTCAATGGTGGCCATGTCACTGTGGGGTCATTTCACAGTGTGCAGCAGGTCAGTGGTGGCCATGTCACTGTGAGCAACAGGCCACTGGTTGCCATGTCACTGTGGGGGCTATGTCAGAGTGGGCAGCAGGTCAGTTGTGGCCATGTCACTATCTGGGCTATGTCACAGTGGGCAGCAGGTCAGTGGTGGTATGTCACTGTGGGGCCCATGTCACTGTGGGCAGCAGGTCAGTGGTGGCCATGACACTGTGGGGGCCATGTCACATTGGGCAGCATGTCAGTGGTGACCATGTCACTGTGGGGGCCATGTCACAGTGGGCAGCAGGTCAGTAGTGGCCACGTCACTGTGGGGGCCATGTCACAGTGGGCAGCAGGTCAGTGGTGATCATGTTACTGTTTGGGACATGTCACAATGTGGAGCAGGTCAGTGGTGGCCATGTCACTGTGGGGGCCATGTCACAGTGGGGAGCAGGTCAGTGGTGGCCATGTCACAGTGAGCAGCAGGCCACTGGTTGTCATGTCACTGTGGGGCTATGTCACAGTGGGCAGCAGGTCAGTGGTGGCCATGTCACTGTGGGGTCATGTCACAGTGGGCAGCAGGTCAGTGGTGGCCATGTGTGGTGGTTTGACCTTGGCTAAATGCCAGGTACCCACCAAGTCGCTCTATCACTTCCCCCCCTTTCCCCTTTTTTTCTCAATAGGGCAAAGAAGGGAAAGAAAATAAGGAAAACAAAACAACCCTTGTGGGTAAAACAACAGCAGTCTTAATATAAGCAAAGCGAAGCAAAGGTCCGCGCGCGGAAGCAAAAAAAGAAAACAGATTTATTCTCTACTTCCCATTAACAGGCGATGTCGGGCCTTCTCAGAAGCAGGGCTCTGATACCCGTAGCGGTTGCCTCGGAGGACCAAGGGTGACCCCACCCCCTTCCTCCTTTCTCCCAGCTTTATACTGAGCAGACGTCATATGGTATGGAATATCCCTTTGGTCAGTTCGGGTCAGCTGTCCTGGTTGTGTCCCCTCCCAAGGTCTTGCCCACCCTGTCCCACTGTGGGGGGGGAAATGTCAGAAAGAGCCTTGGTGCTGTGTAAGCACTACTCAGCAGTAGCCACAACACCAGTGTGCTATCAACACCCTGCCAGCTCCCAGCATAAAACACAGCACCATGAGGGCTGCTACAGGGGAAAACCAATTCTGGCTCAGCCAGACCCGATACAGTCTCCACCCCTTATTCCATACCATTTACGTCATGCCCAGGTCCCACATAACACTCATTTATTCATTCCGTAAGCTTTCTTCACTCCTCTAGATGTTCAGTGACTTGGCTGCCATCTGTCAAGGTGGATGTTCAGGACAGAGCAGTATGTTTGACTGTTGGACTCCAGCACCGGCTAGGTTTGGGTCATCATCGCATGTATCTGGTTCACTCTTCGTCGTTCCTACTTCCTCCATCACTTCCTGCAACATACAACTCAGCTCACAGATTATTTCCCCCCCAAGGTTAAATCTCCTTGCGGCACACACTGAGTAGCCCCATTCTCCCGCATTACCCACCAAGTACATCCAGGTCCCTGAGCAAAAACAATCCCACGAGTGGGCTTGCCTTTTCCCAAGGGAGGAGCAATCCATACTGCCTTCCCCAGCCATTTCCCTGTGTGTACTACAGGGACCTTATCTCCTCCCACAGTATGAAGGGGTTTTGTTTGGGCAGGACCAGGACGGTTAACAGATCCTCTGGTATTAATTAGCCAAGTGGCTTCTGCTAAATTTATATCCCAGTGTTTCCATCCCCCATTGTCCAATGCTCTCAACATAGTCTTCAACAGTCCATTGTATCTTTCAATCTTTCCAGACGCTTGTGGGTAATAAGGGATGTGATACACCCACTCAATGCCATGTTTCTTTGCCCAGGAGTTTATGAGATTATTTCGAAAATGGGTTCCATTGTCTGATTCGATTCTTTCAGGAGTACCATGTCGCCATAAAATTTGCCTTTCAAGACCTAAGATGGTATTTCGGGCAGTGGCATGATTTACAGGGTACGTCTCAAGCTAACCAGTAGTTGCTTCCACCATAGTGAGTATGTAGCGCTTGCCTTGGCGTGTTCGTGGCAATGGTCCAATATAGTCAATTTGCCAGGCCTCACCATATCGAAAACTCAGCCATCGCCCTCTGTTCCAGGGAGACTTTACTCGTGTGGCTCGCTTGATTGCAGCACATGTTTCGCATTCATGAGTGACCTGTGAGATGGCCTCCATGGTCAGGTCCACCCCTCGATCACGAGCCCATCTGTACGTTGCATCTCTCCCGAGATGCCCGGATGTTTCATGGGCCCATCGAGCTACAAATAGCTCACCCTTGCGCTCCCAGTCCAGGTCCAGCTGAGCTACTTCAATTTTAGCAGCCTTGTCTACTTGCTCATTGTTTTGATGTTCTTCGGTGGCACGGCTTTTGGGCACGTGGGCATCTACATGACGTACCTTTAGAGCCACGTTTTCCACTCGGGCAGCGATGTCCTGCCACAGTGCAGCAGCCCAGATGGGTTTACCTCTGCGCTCCCAATTGGTCTTCTTCCACTCCTGTAGCCACCCCCACAGGGCATTAGCCACCATCCAGGAGTCAGTGTAGAGATACAGTACTGGCCACTTTTCTCGTTCAGCAATCTTTAGGGCTAGTTGGATCGCTTTTACTTCTGCAAACTGACTTGACTCGCCCTCTCCTTCAGTGGCCTCAACGACTTGTCTTGTGGGGTTCCACACAGCAGCTTTCCACTTTCGATGGTTTCCTACCACACGACAGGATCCATCAGTAAACAGAGCATACCGCCTTTCATCTTCTGGTAATTCGTTATATGGTGGTGCTTCTTGGGCACGAGCCACCTCCTCAGGCAGTGCTCCAAAATCTCTACCTTCTGGCCAGTCCATGATCTCTTCCAGGATTCCTGGACGGTTGGGTATTCCCAGTCGAGCTCGTTGCGTGATTAACGCTACCCATTTACTCCAGGCAGCACTGGTTGCATGGTGTGTAGAAGGGATGTTTCCTTTGAACATCCAATGTAGTACACGCAATCGCGGTGCCAAGAGGAGCTGTGCTTCTGTACCAACAACTTCGGAAGCGGCTCGAATCCCCTCATATGCTGCCAGAATCTCCTTTTCAGTTGGAGTGTAGTGGGCTTCTGATCCTCGATATCCCCGGCTCCAAAATCCTAATGGTCGACCCCGAGTTTCACCTGCTACCTTCTGCCAGAGGCTCCATGTGAGGCCATGCTCCCCAGTTGATGTGTAAAGTACATTTTGCACATCTGGTCCTGTCCGAACAGGCCCAAGAGCTACCGCCCGAGCTATCTCCTGTTTGATGTGCTCAAAGGCTTGTTGTTGCTCAAGACCCCACTCAAAATTGTTCTTCTTTTGGGTTACTTGATAGAGAGGGCTCACCAGCTGACTGTAACCTGGAATGTGCATCCTCCAAAATCCCACAAGTCATAAGAAAGCTTGTGTTTCCTTCTTGTTGGTCGGTGGAGACATAGCTGCTATCTTGTTGACAACCTCCATAGGCACATGGCGGCGTCCATCTTGCCATTTTATTCCCAAGAACTGAATCTCCTGTGCTGGTCCCTTGACCTTGCTTTTCTTTATGGCAAACCCAGCTCTCAGAAGAATCTCAATTACTTTTTGTCCTTTCTTGAACACTTCTTCTGCCTTGTTGCCCCACACAATGATGTCATCGATGTACTGTAGATGTTCAGGGGCATCACCCTTTTCCAGTGCAGTTTGAATTAGTCCATGACAAATAGTGGGGCTGTGCTTCCACCCCTGGGGTAGTCGATTCCAGGTATATTGGACACCCCTCCACGTGAAAGCAAACTGTGGCCTGCACTCTTCTGCCAAAGGAATTGAAAAGAATGCATTGGCGATGTCGATTGTGGCGTACCACTTGGCTGCCTTTGACTCTAGTTCATACTGGAGCTCTAACATATCTAGTACAGCAGCACTCAGTGGTGGCGTCACTTCGTTCAGGCCACGATAGTCTACTGTCAACCTCCACCCTCCGTCAGACTTCCGCACTGGCCATATTGGGCTATTAAAAGGCGAATGTGTCTTACTGATGACACCTTGGGTCTCCAGTTGACGGATCAGTTCTTGGATGGGAGCCAGAGAGTCTCGGTTCGTGCGATACTGCCGTCGGTGCATGGTCCTCGTAGCAATTGGCACCTGTTGTTCTTTAACTCGCAACAGTCCTACAACAAAAGGATCTCCTGAGAGGGCAGGCAGATTAGACAACTGTTTGACCTTCTCTGTGTTCACACTGGCCACACCAAAAGCCCATCGGTATCCTTTTGGGTCTTTGAAATACCCCCTCTTGAGGTAGTCAATGCCCAAGATACAAGGGGCTTCTGGGCCAGTTACAATGGGATGTTTTTCCCACTTATCCCCGGTCAAGCTAACCTCGGCCTCCAGTACTGACAGTTCTTGACATCCGCCTGTCACTCCTGAGATCCAGATAGGTTCTGCCCCTCTATAACTTGATGGCATTAATGTACACTGTGCCCCGGTATCGATTAAAGCCTGGTACTTTTGTGGATTTGATGTGCCAGGCCATCGAATCCACACTGTCCAATACACCCGATCATCCCTTTCCTCCTCCTGGCTGGAGGCAGGGGCCCTCTATTCCTGTTCTTGGTCAGAGTATTCACTGTCTGACCCTTGCTGTGCCAGGCCGGAAACTCCTTCATCAGGGCCAAGGGAGGTGATCTCAGTCTTCCTGTATCTGGGAGATCGCTGATTACTTTCTTGCGGTTTCACGCCAGCTACATTAACAACCTTCTTGGATGTTGTCTTCTTGGCAGGGGTCTTTCCTCGCAATTCATGTACACGAGCTTCCAATTTGAAGGTGGGTTGACCATCCCACTTCCTCATGTCCTCCCCCTGGTCACGCAGGAAGAACCAAAGTTCGCCACGTGTCATGCGCCTAGGTTTCCCTTTCCCTCTGACTGGGGTGGAAGAGAACCGATTTCTTGGGGTGCTCCTGACATTTAAGGCACTCAACCGTAGAGATGAGGAGGTTCCAAGACTCTCTTCAAAGTTCTGAAGCCAGGAAGAGACTGCCTCCACAGTTGGCGTACATCTTAGTCCTTCTCCCATATCCATTTCTGGATAGTACATCGCAGCCAAGCCCGCAGAACACGAGGATGGTGCACCTTTAATCACCTTCCTCCACATGGCCCGTGTGCACAGGACATCCTCTGGATTTTTAGGGGCTTCATCATTATCTGGATCACTATAGATGACTTCCAGCACTGCTAGTTCTCTCAGGTACTGGACACCTTCATCCGCAGTAGCCCACTTCCCTGGGGAGTTGTCCGTAAGATCTTTCTTGAAGGGATATCTTACTTTAACACTTGAAAGGAACCGTCTCAACAGACTGCAAATTCCTGTTTCTTTTCCAATTCCCCCTTCAATTCCTCGATCTCTAGCAAGGGAACCCAGCTGTTGGGCTTCCTTACCTTCCAGCTGCTGAGCATCAGCCCCATTATCCCAGCATCGAAGCAGCCAGGCAGCAATCCGCTCACCCGGCTGGCGGCTATAGTCTTTCCACAGATCTCGCAGTTCTGATGATGTCAGGGACCGGGTAGTTTCTGCCTCCTGTTTGAGTTCTGTTATTCCCTCTTCTGACCCCTTTGCTGAAGGACCCGCTTCTTCCTCCTCTTTTTCGTCCCTTATTAATCGAGGGTATGGACCTGTTGTTCTCCTTGTCCACTGTTTCTTTTTTACTACTGGGGCAATCTCTGCTGTTATTGTTTTTGTTTGAGTTCCCGTTTCCACCACAGTCCTTTGAGAGCACTGAACTGCAGCTCGATAAGCATAGGCCAGGCCCCAGTACAGCGCTAGGAGTTGCTGATTTTCATCGGGATAGACAAGGCACCCTTCTATCAGGTGTTGTGTCAATTTTGCGGGGTTGCTTGCCTGTTCAGGGGTAAGATCCCAGGCTACAGGAGGTGATAACCGTCCTAGGAATCTGCCCAAATCCTTCCACTCCCCCTGCCACCCAGGGACAGGCCGCCTCAGGGCACATTTTGGTATTCTCTCACCCAAAATTTGCCTTCTCTTACACCAAAAACCTAACGAGCTCCACACAGCCCACAATAGGCAAATAGCATCAATGAACAGTATCAAAGAGCTAACATAAGAATTAATAAGTACTTCGGGAGCTTGCAGAATAAAACCACTCATGATGTTCCCAATTTCTTCCAGCATGTTCCCGAGCTTAGCAAAATAAAGAAAAGCAGAGCAATAAACAAACCCGTGACCAGCACAAGAGCTTGTCGCTTACTAACTGCTATAGCTATAGCACAATTAATATAAACTGCTGTTGTCCCGCCCCACGTTGGGCGCCAAAAAAGACTGTGGTGGTTTGACCTTGGCTAAATGCCAGGTACCCACCAAGTCGCTCTATCACTTCCCCCCCCCCTTCCCCTTTTTTTCTCAACAGGGCAAAGACGGGAAAGAAAATAAGAAAGGAAAAAAAAAACCCAACCCTTGTGGGTAAAACAACAGCAGTCTTAATATAAGCAAAGCGAAGCAAAGGTCCGCGCGCGGAAGCAAAAAAAGAAAACAGATTTATTCTCTACTTCCCATTAACAGGCAATGTCGGGCCTTCTCAGGAAGCAGGGCTCTGATACGCGTAGCGGTTGCCTCGGAGGACCAAGGGTGACCCCACCCCCTTCCTCCTTTCTCCCAGCTTTATACTGAGCAGACGTCATATGGTATGGAATATCCCTTTGGTCAGTTCGGGTCAGCTGTCCTGGTTGTGTCCCCTCCCAAGATCTTGCCCACCCCGTCCCACTGTGGGGGGGAAATGTCAGAAAGAGCCTTGGTGCTGTGTAAGCACCACTCAGCAGTAGCCACAACACCAGTGTGCTATCAACACCCTGCCAGCTCCCAACATAAAACACAGCACCATGAGGGCTGCTACAGGGGAAAACCAATTCTGGCTCAGCCAGACCCGATACACCATGTCACTGTGGGGCCATGTCACAGTGGGCAGCAGGTCAGTGGTGGCCATGTCACTGTGGGGCCATGTCACAGTGGGCAGCAGGTCAGTGGTGGCCATGTCACTGTGGAGGCCATGTCACAGAGGGCATCATGTCAGTGGTGGCCATGTGTAAGAGTCGGTCAGAAGATCAGCATTGTCTCAACATTGTCATCAGGGACATGGACATTGTGGGACCCGACAACGGCCTGTTTGGAACACAGTTGTCGATCCCTGGAGTGGAATGTGGTGCAAAGTCTCCTGAATGCAGAACTGTGTGGCACAGCCAGTGCTCTGCTGTTCTCCTGAGCACTGACCCGTGTGGTGCAGGCAGTGCAGTGCTGTTCTTTGGTGCCTGAGCCGTGTAATACAAAGAGTGTTGTGCTATTGTTCGGTACCTGGGCCTAGCCGGAGCTGTTAGAGATAATTGCACAGCCCTTGTCAAAAAAGATGGATCGCGACTGTTGCCATAACATCGATGAAGAAATCATGAACCTTAGACTAACTTTGTTTCATTATAATACCAAAACACAATGCCTGGTTACCCGCCTCCAAGACTGACCACGCCTCAGACACTCCTCCCCATGCATGCGTGGTAGCCTCGCTCGAGAAGGGCGGAGACCCCCGAGGCAGAGGTGGAGCAAGGTGTGTTACTGAGCATAAAAGATGACTTCTGGACAACGAAAATGAGAAGCTTCCCCACCAAGGACCACGACGATCGACGACGCAGCCTCAGCTGGACCCGGGACCGTTAGGACGTCATGAGATCAGCGGTGGTAGCTATAACCTCTCTCTCCCCTCTCTCTAACCTTAACTTTATTTTTCTCCTTTCTTTCACCCATCTCGAACTATCGCGTGCCGCTTCACAGGCAACACAATAAAGTTTCACTGTTTGATTACTGCTATCGCCTTTGGTGTTGGTCACCTTAATTTTGCACTTTCGAGATTGTAGCAAACGAACCATCACGAGTCCAACGAGTGGACCGTGACGGATGGTGGAGGGTGGATTGTGGAATAGTTGATGGTGAATGTTGGATTGTAGGACGGTGGATGGTGGATGGTTGGAGGGTGGATGGTGGATGGTGGGAAGGTGGATGGGGGATGGGGTGTCGTTGGAAGAAGGATGGTGATCTATTGTGAGATGGTGTATGTTCAATGGTGGATGTTGGGAAGTTGGATGGTGGATGCTGGATTTTGAGATGGTGGATGGTGGATGGTGTAAAGGTGGTTGGAGGATGGTGGATGGTTGATTGTGGGAAGGTGGATGGTGGATAGTCTGAAGGTTGTTGGTGGGTGGTGGATGGTGGATTGTGGTATGCTGGATGGTGGATGTTGGAAGCTGGATGTTCGATTGTGGATTGCGTGATGGCAGATGGTGGATTGTGGGAAGGTGGATGGTAGGAGGTTGGGTGGTGGATGGTGGATTGTGGGATGGTTGAGGGTGGGAAGGTGGATGGTGGATGTTGGACTGTGGTATGGTTGATTGTGGGAAGATGAATGGTGGATGTTGGATCGTAGGATGGTTGATGGTGGATTGTGGATGGTGAATGGTGGAAGGTGGGATGTTGCATGGTGGATTGTGGATTTTGGGATGGTGGATGGTGTGAAAGTTGTTGGTGGATGGTGGATTGTGAGAATGTGGATGGTGGATGTTCGATTCAGGGAAAAAGGATGGTGGATTGTGGATGGTGTATTGTGGGATGGGGAATGGTGGAAGGTGTGAAGGTGGTTGGATGATGGTGGATGGTGAATTGTGGGAAGGTGGATGATAAGTTGTGGATTGTGGGATGGTGGATGGTTGGATGGTGGGTGGTGGATGGAAGAAAGTGGGATGGTGGATTGTGAATAATGAGCAGGTTGATGACTGACTGTGGATGGTGGGCAGTGGGATGGTGGATGGTGGATGGTGTGAAGGTGTTTGGAGGATGGGGGGTGGTGGAAGTTGGAAGGAGGATGGTTGATGGTGTATGGTGGGAACGTGGATGGTTGCCGATGCGGAAGTCTCGGACACAACTTAGATGACCAATTTGATCAAGTTGATGTCACTTTATTAAAGGCTACACAGCAATTTATACTCTATCACAAGCTTCACGCGCCGCTATCTTATTGCTAATAGGCTAAAGCTACTTGTTCACATGCCTTTCTGCCCTCCATGATTGGTCCTAGTGTGGTGTCCACGCGCTGCTCTCCCCCCAGGTAGACCCCCTGTTTTCGACATTCCAACATCTTTATCTCTTGGGCAGGAATGTAGTTTCTCAGGCCATCTCGGCCTTGTTTATGTCCTTGAACACAGCTGCAGCTTGCTGTTACAGTGAGGCCCCTTGGTCTGGACCACTCACAACATGTCCGTTGTTCTCCTGCGATGCCACAGTCCCCCAGTCTGCTATATATCATTATATGGATGACATCCTTATAGCAGCAGAAACACAGGAGATCATGGAAAAGGCTCTTGCTTTAACCAAAGACTCAGTATCTCAAGTGGGGTTGCAAATAGCACCTGAAAAGGTACAGATATCATCACCGTGGCTGTACCTGGGGTGGAGAATTTGTGAACAGACCATTGTCCTGCAACAGGTTAAACTTAAAACTGATGTTAAGACTTTAAATGATTTACAGAAACTGTTGGGAGCCATAAATTGGATACGGCCATTGTTGGGCCTAACTAATGATGATGTGCATAGCTTGTTTTATATTTTGCGAGGAGATCCTTCACTGACATCACTCAGAGTACTTACAGAATCACAGATTCATCTAGGTTGGAAAGGACCTTGAAGATCATCTAGTCCAACCGTTAACCTAGCACTGACAGATCCCAACTACACCATATCCCTAAGTGCTATGTCGACCCGCCTCTTGAACACCTCCAGGGATGGGGACTCCACCACTTCCCTGGGCAGCCCATTCCAACGCCTAACTACCCGTTCTGTAAATACTTCCTAATATCTAGTCTAAACCTTCCCTGGTGCAACTTGAGGCCATTACCTCTTGTCCTATCACTTATTACTTGGTTAAAGAGACTCATCCCCAGCTCTCTGCACCCTCCTTTCAGGTAGTTGTAGAGGGCGATGAGGTCTCCCCTCAGCCTCCTCTTCTCCAAACTAAACAACCCCAGTTCCCTCAGTCGCTTCTCGTACGACATGTGCTCCAGACCCTTCACCAGCTTCGTTGCCCTTCTCTGGACATACTCGAATAATTCAATGTCCTTTTTGTAGTGAGGGGCCCAAAACTGAACACAGTAATTGAGGTGCGGCCTCACCAGTGCCAAGTACAGGGGCAAGATCACTTCCCTGGCCCTGCTGGCCACGCTATTTCTGATACAAGCCAGGATACCATTGGCCTTCTTGGCCACCTGGGCACACTGCTGGCTCATGTTTATCCGGCTGTCAATCAACACCCCCAGGTCCCTCTCTGACTGGCAGCTCTCCAGCCACTCCTCCCCAATCCTGTAGCGTTGCTGGGGGTTGTTGTGACCCAAGTGCAGCACCCGGCATTTGGCCTTATTGAAGCTCATACAGTTGGCCTTAGCCCATCGCTCCAGCCTGTCCAGGTCTCTCTGCAGAGCCTCCCTACCCTCGAGCAGATCAACACTCCCACCCAACTTGGTGTCATCTGCAGACTTACTGAGGGTGCACTCGATCCCCTCGTCTAGATCACCAATAAAGTTCTTAAACAGTAGTGGCCCCAAAACCGAGCCCTGCGGGACACCACTCGTGACCGGCCACCAAGTGGATTTAACTCCATTCACCACAACTCTTTGGGCCCAGCCATCCAGCCAGTTTTTTACCCAGCAAAGTGTGTGCCCATCCAAGCCGTGAGCATCCAGTTTTGCCAGGAGAATGCTGTGGGAAACGGTGTCAAAGGCCTTACTGAAGCCAGGTAGACAACATCCACAGCCTTTCCCTCATCCAATAAGCAGGTCACCCTGTCATAGAAGATCAGGTTTGTCAAGCAGGACCTGCCTTTCATAAACCCATGCTGACTGGGCCTGATCATCTGGTTGTCCTGCATGTGTTGTGTGATGGTACTCTGGATGAGGTGCTCCATCAGCTTCCCGGGCACTGAAGTCAAGCTGACAGGCCTGTAATTTCCCGGATCATCCTTCTAACCCTTCTTATATATGGGTGTCACATAGGAATGGTGTATGGTGGGAAGTTGGATGGTGGATGGTGGGGAGATGGATGGTGATTGTTGGATGGTGGATATAAGAATGTGGGATGGTGTGTGGTGGAAGAGTGATGGTTGATGGTGGGATGGTGGATGTTGGGAAGGTGGATGATGGAAAGTGGGATCGTGGACGGTGTATGGTGGATGTTGTATTGCGGGATGGTGCATGGTGGATGGTGGGTTGTGGGAAGTTCATTGTCGATGGTGGATGGTGTATTGTGGGATGGTGGATGGGGGATTCTGGATGGTGGATGGTGGGAAGGTGGTGGGAGGGTGGATGGTTGGAAAGAAGAATTTGAATGGTGGATGGTGTATTGTGGGATGGTTGACGGTGGGAAAATGGATGGTTGATGCTGGATTGCGGGATGGTTGATGGTGGATTGTGGATAGAGGATGGTTGATGGTGAGATGTTGGATGGTAGATTGTGGGATGGTGGATGGTGTATGCTTGATGATTGATGGTAGATGGTGGATGGTGGATTGTGGATGTTGGTAGGTTGATGATGGATGGTGGATGGTGGACTGGGCGATGGTGTATGGTAGAGGGTGGGAAAAAGATGGTGCATGGCCATGGTTGGATTGTGGTATTGTAGATGGTGGATGGTGGATTGTGGGATGGTGAAAGTTGGATGGTTGGAAGGTGGATGGTGCATTTTGGGATAGTGGATGGTGGTCGGTGAACGGTGGGAAGGTGGATGATGGATGGTGGACTGTGGGATGGTGGATGATGTATGGTGCATGGTGTATGTTGTATTGCGTTTTGGGTAGAAGGAGGACGGTGTATGGTGAATTGTGGGATGGTGAATGGTGGAATGTGAATGTTAGACTGTGGAATGGTGGGTGGTGGGTGGGTGACAGTGGATGGTGGGAAGGTGGCTGGTGGATCTTGTATTGTGGGATATTGGGTCGTGGATGGTCAGAAGGTAAATGGTGGATGGTGGGTTGGTGTAAGATGTATGGTGGAAGCTGTATTGCGTGATGGTGCATGGTGGATGGTGGGTGGTGGGAAGTTGCATTGTAGATGGTGGATGATGTAATGTGGGAAGGTGGATGGTGGGTGGTAGACAGTATTGTGGGATGGTTGATGGTGGGAAGTTGGATGGTGGATGCTGGATTCTAGTATGGTTGTTGGTGGGAAGATGGATGGTGGGTGTTGGATGGTGGGATGGAGGATCGTGCATGGTGTATAGTGGATGGTGTATGGTTTATGGTGCATGGTGGATATTGGATGGTGGGAAGGTGAATGGTGGGTTGTGGATGGTGGGTGGTGCATTGTGGATGGCTGATGGTGTGTCGCTGTTGAGACAGACACGACAAACACCAAATTGTGCAAAATGGCTACGTTATTGTTCTAACAAGCTTTTTTATAACTTTATTAAGAGTATGTATCCATATATGATTGGTTTAATTAGAGACTAACAGTTCATGATTGGATGACCTCTTCTCTGTTGCACCCTCAATAACCTTCCTTTCCTTGCGGTCAGGCAGTTCTGGTCTGGTAGTTCCTTACTCTTGTTTACTCAGCTCTTCTTGGGACTTTCAAGCCTCTTAAGGGTACACGTTTATCTGCTCAAGGTCAATATCAAACTTACATGCTGATCCCTTGGACCAGCCGAGGTCTCCCAAAGGTATTTTTTTTTTAAAAAGTTCTTCTGTGATGTAATAGCATATTATAAAATATTTGGTACAGGTGAAAGCTCTGTTAACGTCTCTTGTTCCAAGTTGTTCACTCTCACCCCTTCTGTGACTTTGCCTCTAATGTCACATGATCAATAACTTGAAGATTCCTTGAATGGAAATATTTGCTCAAGTAATTTGCAGATTGCAGTTAATTGGAGTCAGCTTCAATGGGCTCACCGACCATTTCAAGCTATAGTGTTTCATTTTTGCAATCTGACCCCGAGGCATTCTGCTGTCTACTGGAAGCATTTGCCCAGGTCTCATTAATACTGGAAGGAGATAACGGTTTTTATCTGATTGGATTCCTTTTTTCTAGGTACTTTTGCCTCCCATGTTAATATTTTTTTGTCCTTTCCAATGCTATCCTAAAACCCAAACCAAAATAAGTAATACGGGATAGAAGTAATGTACACATTTCCCTGTGGAGTAAGACATTGCATGCATCTCCTTAGAGTAAGTCAAATAATACTTTTAAAACTAGTGTCTGCCAAACTTCAAACAATGTTATCTTGTAAATGTTATGTGTGGAACAGGTTAGCAAATTGTAAGAACAATCATTTCAAATGCATCTACTTCTATAAATTCCTTGTTTAGGTACTTGTGTAGTAGCTGTCTTGCCTGGGAGTCACGAATGCTGCGTTCCTCTTGAGATTGGCACTAACCTCCTCGTTGTCATCCACGTGCAGATGCATCTGGCTAACACCAAGAAGTTAAACTTCCACAGCTGAAGTTTTTAATAAGGTAATTAAATATAAATACATATTTTATGTGGGTTTTTTCACCAATCATTTTCTCCAGAACACAAACCTGGATATCACAAGTCTACAAACAAGGAAAAAGCTTATTTGTGCAGCAACAAATACTGTAATTCTGTCGTCTTCAGAAAATGTAACCGTTCATTCTATTGCCAGCTGCTTTTAAGGCAATTCACTCCTGTCAAACACTCTCAAGTACTCACTCATGTCAGCTTCCTCCCATGCTTCTATCCTTTGAGCAACTGAATCCATAGGAGATTGCATGGGGACATATTGCCAGCCAAGAACCTTTCAGCTGGCTCATCTGACTACACCCGAAGTTTGAAAGGTCACTCAGGGGGTCTTTGGGGTTTTGCACAGAGCCTGTGCAATCATTTTTGGTGCTGCTTTGAGGCAATAACACATGTCAGAGCAGAAGTACTATTTAAGGGTTATTGACCACAGATGACAGGAAAAGAACATCTAAATCTACCCTGGTCCGTCATGCACACAGAGGCATAGGTGGATAGCTTTCTCCATATGCAGTCAGAATTATCCACTTGACATGGGGTCTCCAAGACGAAGTATACCTGCTCGTAAGGTATGATACCTTCAGGAGATCTAAAATAGACATGCTGTTTAAGGTACTGAGTTATTTCATCTACACATGCTGCCTCTCCTTTATCCACTTCATTTATTTAGCCAGAACTTTCTATTCTTTCTAATCTGACATGAAACAGCACTGAAGCATCACATTAGCAATTCGTCTATGATTCAAAGGGACTTCTTGTTAAAAGCAAATCACACTTTAAACAGTTGAAAATGAAGTGAAAGAGGTGCAAGCTCATTTTACCCAAATTTAATGAATTGAAAAAGCTGATCTTTCAGTTAAACTTCCAAAAACTGTCTTTGTCCCCAGACAAGAGTTTCAGAACTCATTTTTCAGCAGCAATCTGTGAGCACATGGAGGCTTCAAGTGCCCAGCAGGGAAGGTACAATTTGGCATTACGTTCTGAAATAAGCCAAAGCTTGCTTCTCAGAATAATCCTTATTCTCATAGATAATTCAAAGATAAAACAATGTTATAGCACCTACATGAAATGCACCCCTATAGCAGAATACTGCTTTTGTTTAGTGTCAACATCTCTAGGCAGAAAAAAAAAAAAAAAGAGTCCAACTTTATCCATCAATACAAAGACCTATAAATATTGAATCCAGGAACTCTGGAAACAAACTCTCCCTTAATGAATCTGATCTCATCCTTTTTCTCAAGCCTAGGAGGACCTCTAGTTCTGCCCAATGAATTTTACAACGGAAGTACCTTTTGTCTTTGTTAAAAGAGAGTATATAAACTCCTGTGAAACGTTCATGTGCAGCAATGGATGAACAGGTTACAGTAGGCATCAGTGTATATAAACCAACACTTCATCTCAGAATCCTGATCCAAGAAACAAAACCCTGTCCCAGGGCTATATATTCTCATCGCTTGTGTGCACGGGTAGTGTCAAGTGAATTTAGTCCAGCAGGGTCCCGTTCTGCACTTTTTATGCAGCTTGGCTAAACAGGCTGCAAAGTGCGTTAATTTAAAACAAAGCAAAACATTTCCACCCCCCTGCACCTCCCAGATAAAATTCCTGGTGTGGAGACCGGCTATCTCAAGCAGTGCCTCGGCGCCATGTTCTGGGGATTTTGCTGTCGTACGTGAGACATGGTAACTGACTGCAGAGACCCAAGTAAGCATGTTTTACTAAAAATATTTTCTTTTTCCTCTCTCACAGCCCTAATCAAGTTTCATTAACGTTCAAGTACTTACATTATCTATGGAAAGCTATTACTGAAAAATCACCCCAAAAATATTCCGCTCCCTTGTCTCACTCTCAACTCCAGAAACAGTTCCCCTCACTTTATGAGCTGTCTGATCAAATGGTGCCACTGTTCCTCCTTGTTTTCTCAAAGAGAAAAGTTTGACCTATATGAAGTAGTGTCCTCATATTTTCCTTCCAGAAAACTTCATTATGTCTGTAATTGGAGTGCCATGAGCATGGCAAAAGAGAAAGTGTTCACCCCAAACAAGCTGAAGTTGAGTAAGGAATAGTCTTTTCAAAATGAGGCTTAACCACTGGAAAAGTTGGAGCAGCTTGACACTAGTATAGGCTATTTTCTAAGAATTATCCCCAGCGTGACGTGCTCAAAAGGAACTCTTCAAAGACAGCGCTGTTGCTGTACGAGGCACTTTGCAGGATTCAGGTGTTACATACTACAGAAGACTTTCCTTCCTTGTGTGGGAAAACAAAACACCAAAGAAGTGAGGCCAAGTCTTAAGAGACTGTTATTAAAGTTATAAGGTTATAAGCTTATTCTGTTGGGAAACAGAAACTTTAAGTATCAAAAGTTTTCAGTGCATAGAAGAGATTGATACTGAACAAGGTTGTCCTATTGCAGATAGTTTCAGGAACTAGATTTACCCAAATGGGGGTGGGGGGCGGGGAGAGCAAACCAGTGGAAGTCACTGTTGGTACCCCAGGAGACTTTCCTTTGTGGGATTTGAGTTCTCTCAGCACACCAGCAGTGCATGACCGAACTCCATACACAGAAGCTTGTATTCCCCTCGTCAGCCAACGCTGCAGAGATACACACATCACACAACATTGCTGGAGTACAACCTTCCTGCGGCCAAGGGAGTTCTGAAGAGAACAAGAAGAGTTTCAGTATTACCATGTGAAAACATAGACCAAATTACCATGAAATGGTGCTTGCCTTTGGTCTTTGCTAGGTAAAGAATTGAGCTCTCCTCCATTAATAGACTAACACTAATTCTCTGTGCTCTGCAAGCTGATTGATGAATCTTACACTAAGGTAAGACTAAATTAAAGAGTAGGCCTATTCATGCTCAGCTTTTAATCAGTTACAGCACTTATGAGAAAAAGTCAGAAGGCAAAAGGCAAATGATGTCCTAAAACACCTTTTTGCTTCGCTGTCCAGAGGAGCTGAAAGAATGACAATACCAAGCCAGTCTCAGTATTGACCAGGAAAAAAATTATTTCCCATTACTGCCAAAGAACTGAAAGTGACACCTTTATATGTGACAGTACCAAAAAAACCTGCTTCGCTTGAATTCTTTTTTTTCCTTCCTATCACACCTGTGCTCTTCCTGCTCAGGAAATAATTGATAATCCTGACGTAGACAAAGGTGGTACACAAAGTCTGACCCATTTTCTAGGCTTCCAACACACAGGCTCAAACTCCAAGAGCTGTATGAAGTACAGAAATCACCATCCCTTGACCAAAGCAAAGGGAGCATGCTTTATTTCTGTATATATTCAAAATCAGTAACCATGGAGTTTGATAACCAAGTCTCCACCTGTGAAGGAAGTTAATTCAGTGCAATTCTTGCAAAGGCTACCTTAGGGACAGAAAAACAGGGTAAGGGAAACAGACAACATTTTTGTACATGTGTATATAGCTACTCTAATGCCCAGATTATATTGAAAACACCCATTCAAATGACTTCCAGAAAAAACAGGTTGTCATACAGCCTCCAGATAGCTCAGCAACACTGATAGAATTTTAGTAAATATAAGAACTTAGAAAAACTGGCAACACAGGTGGAAATACAGGGGCATCCCCGAGTGTCACAGTGGCTTGACTAATTTGAGAGATTCTTCTTCCTAGTTAGTTGCAGATAACTAAACTAAAATTTACCAGAGTCATTGAAATAAACTGTTAAATGTTTTGACACGTGTTATTTACCAACAAAATCAGAAAGAAGCACAAGTTATTTGAAACTATGAAATATTGTATTTGATACGGGGAGCTATCAATCAGTAATTTCAGAGATGTCAAATGGCTGAAGATATTTCTATTACTTCCACACATTTGAATCAATAAAGAAATCCTACACGCAACAATCAAGTAATTCAGCATTCTTCCAATCCTGCGCTTACGTTGCAGATGTTTTTTGGTGAAATAAGAGCTATAAGGCCATTTGATGATTTAATAAGCAATCAAACTGCCATTCAAGACAACACGATGACATATGAATTTCACTGCAGGC